>NW_026542601.1:107357239-107957239 GCF_028750875.1 Macrosteles quadrilineatus
TGGGCACATCATCTAAACTTTCACCCTTTTCCACATTAGTAATTTTCTGTTTTTTAGCATTCCAATTTTTATTCTTAGATTCTAAAAACTCATATTTAGTTCTACCTTGTAAGAAGACATCACCTTTTCTAGTTAATGTCTGTCCCAAAGTTGATACATCATCTACAAACTCCCCATCTTTAACGTTACCAATTTTACGGTTTAAACCATTCCAACTATCGTCTTGTAAATTTAAAGTAGGTTTACTACTAGCCCTGGGTTCTGCAGGCTTATTATATGGATTATATAAACGATAAAATGTATCTATAAACATATTTTTATTTAGTAAATAATTCCACTTTCTCTCAATTCCTCAATAATTGAATCTATTTCATTATCCACTCCTGAGTTACCGGCTTGGCGACTTAGCCAAAGAAGTCTTAACCTATCTACAAGCTCATTAGGATCATCCCAATAAATATAGTCTATTTTATTACCAGTCACTTGTCTCAAACCTTCACCAACAGACTTAAATAGAGGTTTAATTATATTAAGATATTTAGTATGTCTATTACTTGAAATTGGTGCACCATCTTTGTAACTCTTTAAATGTCCATTTGTAGCTTCCAAAATTTCTTTATAATTTTGCAAATCAGCCGGAGTATAATCCTCAGGTTCTTTTAAAGTTAACAATTGCCACAAACCTTTTGTCCCCTTGTAGGTTTTATTTGCAATTGTAACATCATCATTGGCAATGTCAACTTCCTTATTTCCAATAAAAAATTTATTTGCTTCTCGTCTAATACCATATGTAGTGTCTGTCATACTACTTTTACTGAGGTAATTTCCTAAATAGTCTGATGCTAAAAGACCAAAATCTAATTTCTGTGGGGTGGATTGCTGTAATGGTTGTAATCTTGGTATTATTGGTATTCTAGATGGAGTCATTGGGAGAATCTCCATTCGAGGCCTCTCTGTTTTGGCGATTTTTTTTAATTCTTGTAATGGCTCTATTAAAGGTTGGAATGTTTGAAACCTCTCTTCAGCCTCTAGAAACTTGCCACGTTTTAAAGCTCTATATTTCTCTCGTATTTGATTTGCAGAGTCAACCAATTCTTGTTGAATGTTTTTCATCTTTTATTTACATTTTATTTATCTCATTTGACAAAGGATTGTACTCAAACACTTTATCATGTATTATTAAACAATATGCAGATGTATTTGCTGGTACATTTTCTGCAGTTTCAATCTCTAATTTAATATCAACAATTCCTTCCTTCACTGTTTCGTTCTGTCTAGAACAGTCTATTACAATTAGTGGATATTTCTTCATAAACTCAGCCCTACTAATCATAGGATCTGGGATAGTATTATAGTAAGTCTCTCTAAACCTCATAAACATCTCATAAGCTTTAGAGACATCTCCATTTTCAAAGTCGAGATTTAAATCACTATAAGGATAATATTCAGAGTTTAGAAATACTTTGAGATTTTTTAACTTACAGTGATCAAATTCATCAGTTCTTTTTCGTGCACTATTATCCCTAGCTGTTTGGAAACCAAATATAATATACCTAGGCTTCTCCAAACTTGAAGATGTCTTTACTGACCATGTATGTCTTGTAGTATTGGGATATGATGGAAGTTCATGCAACTCTAAGCTTCTAAATGCAATTTGCAAATTTTTATTTTGCAATAACATCTTTTGTAATTGTAACTTCTCCCCATCTGATGGTATTACATGTGGCATCACCCATTGAATTGAGTTAAGTATAATTTTGGGAATTGCATCAGCAGTACCACTGGCTGGAGCACTAGTGGTTGTTAATATACAATTCAAATCATTTTTGGATCTTTTCAACACCAATTCTTGTTTGACATTTACTAATACCTTATTAAAATCCTCAAATACACCCATTAACAGTTCTAATGGCAAACAAGTACTAAACTTGCCACTTTTATGGAACTCTTTTAAATTCGTGTCAGAATCAAATGCCACATTTGACAATTTAGTTGTTTTATTGTAAGAGCTCAATATTTTCATAAGACTAGAAATTCCTGGGTTTCTTACAATGTCTATTTCTTTACCTGCGACTTCATATCTAATTTCATCAAATAAGAATGCAAATGCATTATTTATAAAATGACCTTTATCATGATTTTCAATTTCTCCCTTAATATACAGATAACTCCTACATGGGAGAGTTAGCAAATCTTGATTATTAATACATATTCGAATTTCATCAGAATTATTTATTGCTAAAGTGTTATGGGGAACATAGGAGTGATTTGTAATTTTAACCACACTATCGTCGAATTGGTATTTCCCTGTAACGTCTAGAAAATCTTCCATTTTTATTAATAGAAAATTTTAACTTTAGTCCTATTGATCGTAGGAACCTAGCATTTTGTATACTTATAGATAAATTCTTATAAATTCTCATATCTTTTTTATATGACAAGTAATTGTAGTTTCTTCTCCATTAAAGTCAATTGCCTTGTCATGCTGATCGGCAAATGTAATACTGACAACATCTAAACTTCTCTTATTTACAGGAAAATATATAATAATTCTTGGAACTTCAATAATTTTGTAGCCAGGAGGAGCTTCTGGATAAAAGCTATGTATGGTGTGTGATTTGTTTCCATTTAAATAGGACCCGTTTGCAATATTACATTTTACTCTAATCACATTTACATTATTAATGTTTATTTTATTTGTAGATTCAAACTGTACACCAGGAGTAGAAACACCTTTAAATCCCAATAAAACAGACCCTAAACATGGTTTTGTAAAATCAAACACGTGGCTAGAAAGTAATGTCGCTTTCATAGTTTTATTATTAGCTGTAAGGAAAAAGTCTGGGATTTGCTTTTGAATTTCCTTTGCAAGCTCAACCACCTCATATGTTCCTTCAGAAATTTCTATTGTAACTGGAGCTTTGTGGTCATAATAGAAAACATCATCACCTTCTCCAATGGTTAATTTGTTGCCTTTAAGTTTATTTAATTTTGGAATAAGCCCTTTGAATAAAAGTTTGACTTTAGTATTAATTAATGCTTCTCCATTTTTATGTATTATAACTTTAAGTTTACCATCTAATAACTGGTTTAAATCATCAACTAAGATCTCTCCCTTTGGTAATGTTTTTTTCTCTACTTTGTAATATGTTAAAGTATTTAGAGGTTTTTTCACATTAAATATAGAATTATAACTTTGAAAATCAACTAATCCAATTACATAATCATCATTTAATTCTATGGGAGGAAAGAACACTGACTTTAGCTCTGGCTCTGTACCCGAAAATGTTATTGTAAATGAATCCATTTTTATAAACAAAAATTTTTTATGAATGATAAACATAAAATTCCACAAATAGAACTATTTAAATCTTGTATTTGATCGGTTGTATAGAATATTTTATGTCCCTCAAAATATTTAATTACTTCTTTTGGAGGTTGGATTCCAAATGGGTCAAAATAAATTACAATATCTTTATTTTTACGATATGCTGTCCAATGTGTGCCAGATGAACTGTCTAAATTAACTATTCCGCACTCTTTTACTTTTGGTGTTAGATTTTTTAGCTCGTTTTTTAGGTACACCCCCCGGAAGTGAGGCACGTCTTTTGCGGCCTCTAACAGCTGGTAGTTGTCCATCTTTTTTATTAAATTTTAATCCCATTCCCATTTTTGCTTTTGCCTTCATCAAATTTGTCACCGCATAAGCTGCAGCTCTTTCAGCAAGATTTGCGTCATTCGCCGTTACTCTAGTCCAAGCTAAGTCTGCTAATCTCATGTCTGCTTTGTTCCGAGCAGCGGTATCGGGATTATTCATGTAGAATATGTCATGCTCTTTACAATAAGAGTCTAACTTATTTTTTGGAGGTACATTTTTGGCTAGATTTTGACGTATATTCGTTCCAGGTCCACAGTACCGATATGATGGTATGTGAAGTGGAAATGGAAGATTATTTATAAGAGTATTCAATAGCCCTCGACCCCTGTAAGGCTTTAAGAATAAACCTTTGCCTTTTTTACATGTTTTCTTATTATCATTTTTCACCATTTTTATTATATAAAAAATGTCTTTTATTCAACAAAAACATAAATTTAAAATAGTACATACTAAGGAAAATATACCAAAGAAGTTGGGTCTATTTCCTACCAATATTCGATGTGTTATTTGTGGTCCAAGTGGAAGTGGGAAGACGGTTGTAATTTACAATTTAATTGTAAGAAAGGAAGGATTAAAATTTACAAACTTATATTTAATATCTAAATCTTTAGAACAAGAAAAATATAAAAAAATAATTGAAATATTTAGTTTGTGTGACGAAGTGAAATTACACACGTGTACTGACTGTGAAATCACACCAAATGATGTAAAATCACAGTCAGTTGTTGTATTTGATGACATAAATAGTCAAAATATTACACAATTTTTTTCAATGGGTCGACATAAAAATATTAACTGTTTTTACTTGTGTCAATCTTACAGCAAAGTACACAAACATTTACGTGATAATGTAAATTTCCTAATATTATTTAAACAAGATGATTTAAATTTAAAACATGTATATAACAATCATGTTGGTAATGACTTTTCATTTAACCAATTTAGAAATCTCTGCCACCAATGCTGGGATAAAACTAAATATGGCTTTTTTGTAATAGACAAAGAAAGGTCAAAGAATAATGGCAAATATAGATTTATGTTTGATCAATTTTATAGTGACCAAGCGCAAGCGTATTGATGCCATCTTCTAGAATAAACCTCTTGTCATCGTCAAATGATAGTACTTTCTTGTTCATGGTTAAGGTTTGAAGATGATGATTTGTAGATTTAATTCTTGTCACATTCTCATAGTAATCTTGCCCAGTTGCAAGACAGTTCAAATAATGTTGATGTCTAAGGAGATGTTTAACTGTAGCACCATCAGCTCCTTTAGCTTTCTTCACCTCTAAAGCTTGCTTGTCTTCTTCATATAACCATTTTAGAGGAATATAAGAATATAACTTTGGTCTTAAACCACAATATTCATACATAATATGACCATCTAATTCGTCTTTGAACTTGCCTGTGACTTTTTTATTTTTATCAGAGTATAAGAAATGGTCTTTACTATATCCAGAGGTATCAAAATAGTGCAAGTCACTTTCTATTTCCTTGTAAAAGTCCTCTGTAACTATAGAATACATTAAAGAATCTGTATCAGTCATAAGAAATCTTTTGTTCTTAAATTTTGACATATAATTATAGTGGAAATCATACATTATTACTTTACTAATATCCAAAATGGTCATTCCCAAATATATCGGCTTATTAAACTTTACAACTAATTTCTTTAAATGTATAGCATGTAAATTGTTATCGAACTTTTTGCTACAGTCAAACCTTGGATTAGTGACATATTTTGTTAATAGTGACTCATCCTTGAGATATATATCACGAAACTTGCGTTGGTTCATAATTGTTCGACCAAAGAGACTATTATTTAACAATTTGTAAAAGTCTTTTTCAAAATCATTTTTAGCACATTTGCGTTTTTCAATATTAAAATTAATATAGGGTGCAAGCCATTTTGATTGTCTAAATTTTAAAATTCTATAGTATTTTGTAGCAACCAAACCTAATTCCTCATATTTTTGTAATGCTTTATAATGTAAAATATATTTAGTTTTGTCATTTAAATTAGGTATTAATTTGCCATTCATTTTCTCAGGTGCTAATGGATAGTCATTATGTAAATCATGTAAGCTTTTATCGTATTTTAAATCAACTTCTAAGATATATCCAAACTCATCATTTTGATTGTTTTTGTAGTCTATCTCATTCGTCCAACGAAATCCATCCACGGGTAGTGTCTCACACATAGCTGTGGAGTATAGCGAGTTACAATCTAAATATATTAAATACACACTTTCTTGATTGGGATCATAATGTTTGCCCATATATCTATTATTGGCTTTAGCGTAACGTGTAGAAATCATACTGACTCCTCCTCTGATTGCACTTTCTATGAACAAATGCATGTCAATATCATGAAATAATTGTAATTTTATACCAGTCATTCTAAGACAAGCTTCCCATGTTAGTCCTGGAAGTGAATACATATGTACGGGGTCAAGTTTGTAATCCTTTAAACACAGGTCTCTAAATGTCTCAAACACATCAGCCAGTAGCAATACATCTGTTTTAAGATATAAATCATGATATTCTTGTAAATTATGTATATTAAAATGGGTCCAGACATTTTTAGCATGTTCATATTCGATGGGAGAGATATGTTCTTTAGTTAAAGTACTGTAAAATTTTTCAATTGGAGGTAGAGACTCTGCAAACTTATCTGGTCCTGTCATATATTCATAGGGAAATACGCCTTTGCGTTGTAGTAGTGGATTGTCTATGAATCTAAATGTATTTAAATTGGAAGCTAATTTGTATAATGGAAGGGACAGAAAGTTATAGGAATCTAAAAATACTAAATCATCAACAGAGAATGAAATGTACTTTTCCATATCTTTGGCTATGCAATTTAATTTACGATTAAACTTTCCCAAGTGTTGCATAATTAAATGTCCATCGTAATTTTTTAAGTTATGAAAGAATACTGGTATTTTCTTTGTTACTTTATAGTTTAAATTGCAATCATTGTGGGCAGCTCCACGGTATTGGCCATTTGAATGACAATGTTCCCGTACCCTATCAAAATATAGAGGCTTTTCACAAATATGACAATGTGTTGAGTTTTGGAAAGATGCCTCTTGCTCAGGAGTCATTACAAGGGGGATATATATTGCCATTTGATTTTTAATGAAGTCATAAGTCTCAAACAACCTTTCGAAAAACACATCCATAACATTTTCGCCACTATATAACTCTTCAGAAATAATCTTAGAATCTTTTACTACGACAAATGCAAATCCAGATGGAGTATGGTTGTTAGAGTTTATAAAGCACTCAAAATCAGCATAAATTACAAATGGGGCTTTAAGTTGATATTTATAATTTTTAAATTGTAATGTATCTTGTTTAGACATTTCCACTCGTTGGACATCAAAGTTTTTACAATATGTTATATGACACTCCAATTTATCTTTGGTGTAAAAATGTTGTAAACAAAACTTGCAAAAATGCTTTTTACTGTTATCTTTTGTTGACCGTAGCATTAACCTATTAAAATCACGAATTAAACAGTAATGTGATTTACGACCTTGTTGTAATAATAATAGATCTATATGAGTGTTACTATTCAGTTTGGTTCTTCTTAATGGATATATAAATTTGTGGTCTTCAACTCCAAATACATTAACACTTATATTATTCTTTCTTTCAAATTGATCTATGTCAGATATTTTTACGGGATATTTTATATTTGTCATGTTCAACTTACCTACGTAGGGTGCATAGTTAGAGACTCTATTAGCATGTTTAGCATTCCTTGGATGTAAAGCTGCTAAAATTGACCAAAGGAAGCATTTATTATCAACATTCTTTATATTTAAAACTGCTTTTGTCAATTTAATACTTTTTGGTGTGGGAATGTATGACTTTGGAGTTAGGGGCTTATACTTGTAAACGTGCAACTGCCAATATTTAGTATGGTCATAAATCCATCCACTGCCTTCGGCTTGATATTTGTGTATGGAAGCGTCAATCTTTAAAAGGGCATTTTCAATTTGAGGCTTTAAATCTCTCTTCTCAATGGTTAAGGTAGTAAGGCTTCTAAAATCTGCAATACATTCTTTCTCATTAACTAATTTTCCATTTTGATCTATTGTATATTTTATAAATTTGATTCTCCTTACTAAAGTCCATTTTATTGTTAGAGGACAAGACTGAAGAGTACTTTTAAGTTCAGTTTTAATCGATTCACCAACAAATTTAATCATTGTATATGGACATTTGTAACAAGAATTTACATGTCTTTTAAAATGACCAACAACATTTCTTTTACAGAAATTACAAGTCTTATGAGTTTGTAATATATGAGATTTTAGAGCCATGTTATTATCACAGATTATATCACAAACTTTGCACAGTTTCACCTTCATTTTATGTATTACCTTGTAGTGGCGAATCAGGTTGCTTTTTTTGGAGAGCGATGCAAAACAATGTTGACATGTAGTCTTCATTTTTATATATGTAATTAAAAAATAGGTTGGAATCTTCTATATAGTAGAAATTACATTTTGACAATTTCAATTAATGAGAAATAATAATTTGAATTAGAATTTTATATTTTAATATTCAAAACAATTTCATACAATAAGATTTAGCAATTGTAATTTTCTAAATCAAAACTAAATCCAAAAACTTAAATAAAAAATACTTTTTAGCAATTCAGATTGCTGAGTCTACATATATACAGAGTGAGTGTTACCTATTTTAAAGGAGACTTGACAAAATTATATAGTGAATATAATTCGGCTAAGTTTTTAAATAATAACTTGTGCACACTTTTGACTCAAAGTCCCCCGGTGCATGAAGTTTGGCTAAGTTTTTAAATAATAACTTGTACACACTTTTAACTCAAAGTCCCCCGGTGCATGAAGTTTGGCTAAGTTTTTAAATAATAACTTGTGCACACTTTTGACTCAAAGTCCCCCCCCCGTGAGTGAATTTGGCTAAGTTTTTAAATAATAACTTGTACACACTTTTAACTCAAAGTCCCCCGGTGCATGAAGTTTGGCTAAGTTTTTAAATAATAACTTGTGCACAATTTTGACTCGCTTAAAAATAGTAATAACAAAATAAGTTATTTTTTTGGATAGAGAAGCAGCACACAGTTGACATGTAACTAAAAAACAAAGTTAGCATCTTCTATATGATGGAAATTACATTTTAGACAATTTCAATTAATGGGAAATAATAATTTAAATCAGAATTTTAAATTTTAATATTCAAAACAATTTCATACAATAAAATTTGGCAATTGCAATTTTTTAAATCAAAACTAAATCCAAAATCTTAAGTAAAAATACTTTTTAGCAATTCAGAATGCTGAGTCTACATATATACAGAGTGAGTGTTAGTTATAGAGAAGACTATGTTACCTATGTTAAAAGGAACTCGACAAAATTATATAGTGAGTATAATTCGGCTAAGTTTTTAAATAATAACTTGTGCAAACTTTTGACTCAAAGTCATGAGTGAATTTGGCTAAGTTTTTTAAAATAGACTTATATACATTTTAAGTTCCTTAGTGACTGTTCAAAATACTCTAAGTGTTTAAAAATAGACTTATATACATTTTTTACAAGTTCCTTAGTGACTCAATTCGGCTAAGTTTTTGAAAAATGGACTCGGGAAATTAGCTACACTCCTAAGTTAAAAGAAATACAGAGTAGGCCTATGAGTACAAGCATCAATTACGTCACCAATTGATCCCATGACCCGACACGCGACAACATATTACAATAGTCTAGCTTAGATGTCAAAGACTTACCAAAACAAGAAGATCCAGGTGGAAGAGTTAGTGATGATTCCGTAGAATGCCCCCCTTATATACCACAAAATTGTCTAAATTAATTTAGAACTTAACAATGGAAATTGAACAAACTGAAATTGAACAATTGAATAATTGAGGTCAATCAATCAAACATATTTGGTAATTGTCTAAACCTGCCCCAGACAGACTGGCGCCAGACAGGCAGAGAATGTTGACAATTGGTTTTGATTGGGGTCATTAGGTTACACTCACAGTCATTCATTTGAGTCAGGCATAGTTTACACATAGCCATAAGCGTGCCCGAGTTCGCGCACAAACCTCACATGATTTTGAAAATATACATGGGAATGGATGTGGATTTGAAATTTTAATGGAGTTTGAACATTTATATAGGCTTGTATTAGACGAGATCCAGGTCTTTAAAAAAGTGGCCAAAAAAAGCTCACCATTTCCAGACGTGATTTTTAGTATTAACAAAAGTAGAAAATTTATATAGGGGTGTATAGGTCGAGAGCTGGGTCTTTAAAAAAAGTGGCCAAAAAAAGCTCTTCCATTTTTTTCTCATTTTTCCCCTATAAAAAGTGCCCTAAAAGTGCCTCTAAAACGCCGAAAGTGGGGTCATATTCTGGTATTATATCTACTTATACAGATAACTTCTACATGGGAGAGTTAGCAAATCTTGATTATTAATACATATTCGAATTTCGTCAGAATTATTTATTGCTAAAGTGTTGTGGGGAACATAGGAGTGATTTGTAATTTTAACCACACTATCGTCGAATTGGGATTTCCCTGTAACGTCTAGAAAATCTTCCATTTTTATTAATAGAAAATTTTAACTTTAGTCCTATTGACTTTAGGAACCTAGCATTTTGTACACTTATAGATAAATTCTTATAAATTCTCATATCTTTTTTATATGACAAGTAATTGTAGTTTCTTCTCCGTTAAAGTCAATTGCCTTGTCGTGCTGATCGGCAAATGTAATACTGACAACATCTAAACTTCTCTTATTTACAGGAAAATATATAATATTTCTTGGAACTTTAATAATTTTGTAGCCAGGAGGAGCTTCTGGATAAAAGCTATGTATGGTGTGTGATTTGTTGCCATTTAAATAGGACCCATTTGCAATATTACATTTTACTCTAATCACATTTACATTATTAATGTTTATTTTATTTGTAGATTCAAACTGAACACCAGGAGTAGAAACACCTTTAAATCCCAATAAAACAGACCCTAAACATGGTTTTGTAAAATCAAACACGTGGCTAGAAAGTAGTGTTGCTTTCATAGTTTTATTATTAGCTGTAAGGAAAAAATCTGGGATTTGCTTTTGAATTTCCTTTGCAAGCTCAACCACCTCATATGTTCCTTCAGAAATTTCTATTGTAACTGGAGCATTGTGGTCATAATAGAAAACATCATCACCTTCACTAATGGATAATTTTTTGGCTTTAAGTTGATTTAATTTTGGAATAAGCCCTTTGAATAAAAGTTTGGATTTAGTATTAATTAATGCTTCTCCATTTTTATCTACTATAACTTTAAGTTTTCCATTTAATAACTGGTTTAAATCATCAACTGAGATATCTCCTTTTGGTAATGTCATTTTCTCTACTTTGTAATATGTTAAAGTATTTAGTGGTCTTTTAACATTAAATATTGAGTTATAACTTTGAAAATCTACCAATCCAATTACATAATCATCATTTAATTCTATGGGAGGAAAGAATACTGACTTTAGCTCTGGCTCTGTACCCGAAAATGTTATAGTAGGCCTAAATGAATCCATTTTTATAAAGAAATATTTTTTATGAATGATAAACATAAAATTCCACAAATAGAACTATTTAAATCTTGTATTTGATCGGTTGTATAGTAGATTTTATATCCCTCAAAATATTTAATTACTTCTTTTGGAGGTTGGATTCCAAATGGGTCAAAATAAATTACAATATCTTTATTTTTACGATATGCTGTCCAATGTGTGCCAGATGAACTATCTAAATTAACTATTCCGCACTCTTTTACTCTTGGTGTTAGATTTTTTAGCTCGCTTTTTAGGTACACTCCCCTGAAGTGAGGCACGTCTTTTGCGGCCTCTAACAGCTGGTAGTTGTCCATCTTTTTTATTAAATTTTAATCCCATTCCCATTTTTGCTTTAGCCTTCATCAAATTTGTCACTGCATAAGCAGCGGCTTTTTCAGCAAGACTTGCGTCCTTGGCCGTTACTCTAGTCCAAGCTAAGTCTGCTAATCTCATGTCTGCTTTGTTCCGAGCAGCAGTATCAGGATTATTCATGTAGAATATGTCATGCTCTTTACAATAAGAGTCTAGTTTATTTTTTGGAGGTACATTTTTAGCTAAATTCTCACGTGCATTCGTCCCAGGTCCACAGTATTGATATGATGGTATGTGAAGTGGAAATGGAAGGTTATTTATAAGAGTATTCAATAACCCTCGACCCCTGTAAGGCTTTAGGAATAAACCTTTGCCCTTTTTACATGTTTTCTTATTATCATTTTTTACCATTTTTATTATATAAAAAATGTCTTTTATTCAACAAAAACATAAATTTAAAATATCACATACTAAGGAGTATATACCAAAGAAGTTGGGTCTATTTCCTACCAATATTCGATGTGTTATTAGTGGTCCAAGTGGAAGTGGGAAGACGGTTGTAATTTACAATTTAATTGTAAGAAAGGAAGGATTAAAATTTACAAACTTATATTTAATATCTAAATCTTTAGAACAAGAAAAATATAAAAAATAATTGAAATATTTAGTTTGTTTGACGAAGTGAAATTACACACGTTTACTGACTGTGAAATCACACCAAATGATGTAAAATCACAGTCAGTTGTTGTATTTGATGACATAAATAGTCAAAATATTACACAATTTTTCTCAATGGGTCGACATAAAAATATTAACTGTTTTTACTTGTGTCAATCTTACAGCAAAGTACACAAACATTTACGTGATAATGTAAATTTCCTAATATTATTTAAACAAGATGATTTAAATTTAAAACATGTATATCACAATCATGTTGGTAATGACTTTTCATTTGACCAATTTAAAAATCTCTGTCATCAATGTTGGGATAAAACTAAATACGGCTTTCTCGTAATAGACAAAGAAAGGCCAAAGAATAATGGCAAATATAGATTTATGTTTGACCAATTCTATCAAGAGGATGGTAAGGGTAAATAAATGAAAGATTTTTTTTAACATTTATTATATATCTACACATTTTGAACATCAATTTTATAATGACCAAACGCAAGAGTGTTGATCACATCTTCCAGAATAAACCTCTTGTCATCGTCAAAGGATAGTACTTTTTTATTCATGGTTAAGGTTTGAAGATGATGATTTATAGATTTAATTCTTGTCACATTCTCATAGTAATCTTGCCCAGTTGCAAGGCAGTTCAAATAATGTTGATGTCTGAGGAGATGTTTAACAGTGGCACCATCAGCTCCTTTAGCTTTCTTCACCTCTAAAGCTTGCTTGTCTTCTTCATATAACCATTTTAGAGGAATGTAAGAATATAACTTTGGTCTTAAACCACAATATTCATACATAATATGACCACCTAATTCATCTTTAAACTTTCCAGTGACTTTTTTATTTTTATCAGAGTATAAGAAATGGTCTTTACTATATCCAGAGGTATCAAAATAGTGCAAGTCACATTCTATTTCCTTGTAAAAGTCCTCTGTAACTATAGCATACATTAATGAATCTGTATCTGTCATAAGAAATCTTTTATTCTTAAATTTTGACATATAATTATAGTGGAAATCATACATTATTAATTTACTAATATCCAAAATGGTCATTCCTAAATATATTGGTTTATTAAACTTTACAACTAATTTATTTAAATGTATAGCATGTAAATTGTTATCAAACTTTTTACTACAATCAAACCTTGGATTAGTGACATATTTTGTTAATAGTGACTCATCCTTGAGATATATATCACGAAACTTGCGTTGATTCATGATTGTTCGACCAAAGAGACTATTATTTAACAATTTATAAAAGTCTTTTTCGAAATCAGTTTTAGCACATTTGCGTTTTTCAATATTAAAATTAATATAGGGCGCAAGCCATTTAGACTGTCTAAATTTTAAAATTCTATGGTATTTTGTTACAATCAAACCCAATTCCTCATATTTTTGTAATGCTTTATAATGTAAAATATATTTAGTTTTGTCATTTAAATTTGGCATTAATTTGCCATTCATTTTCTCTGGTGCTAATGGATAGTCATTATGTAAATCATGTAAGCTTTTATCATATTTTAAATCAACTTCTAAAATGTATCCAAACTCATCATTTTGATTATATTTTTTGTAGTCTATCTCATTCGACCAACAAAATCCATCCATAGGTAGCGGCTCGCACATCGCTGTTGAGTATAGCGAGTTACAATCTAAATATATTAAATAGACACTCTCTTGATTGGGATCATAGTGTTCACCCATATATCTATTATTTGCTTTAGCGTAACGTGTAGAAATCATACTGACTCCTCCTCGAATCGCACTTTCTATGAACAAATGCATGTCAATATCTTTGAATAATTGTAATTTTATTCCTGTCATTCTAAGACAGGCCTCCCATGTAAGTCCAGGAAGTGAATACATATGTACAGGGTCAAGTTTGTAATCTTTTAAACACAGGTCTCTAAATGTCTCAAACACATCAGCCAGTAGCAATACATCTGTTTTAAGATATAAATCATGATATTCTTGTAAATTATTTATAATAAAATGGGTCCATACATTTTTAGCATGTTCATATTCATTGGGAGGGATATGTTCTTTAGTTATAGAACTGTAAAATGTTTCAATTGGGGGTAGAGACTCTGCGAACTTATCTGGTCCCGTCATATATTCATAGGGATATACACCTTTACGTTGTAGTAGTGGATTTTGTATGAATCTAAATGTGTTCAAATTGGAAGCCAATTTATATAATGGAAGGGACAGAAAGTTGTATGAATCTAAAAATACTAAATCATCAACAGAGAATGATATATATTTTTCCATATCTTTAGCTATACAATTTAATTTATGTTTATTAAACTTTCCCAAATGTTGCATTATTAAATGTCCATCGTAATTTTTCAAGTTATGGAAGAATACTAGGATTTTCTTTGTTACTTTATAGTTTAAATTACAATCATTGTGGGCAGCTCCACGGTATCGGCCAGATGAATGGCAATGATCTCTCACCCTATCAAAATATAGGGGCTTTTCACAAATATGACAATGTGTTGAGTTTTGGAAAGATACCTCTTGCTCTGGAGTCATTACAAGGGGAATATATATCGACATTTGACTTTTAATGAAATCATAAGTCTCAAATAATCTTTCAAAAAATACATCCATAACATTTGTGCCACTATATAACTCTTCAGAAATAATTTTTGAATCTTTTACTACAACAAATGCAAAACCTGATGGAATATGTATATTGGAGTTTATAAAGCATTCAAAATCTGCATAAATCACAAATGGGGCTTTAAGTTGATATTTATAATTTTTAAATTGTAATGTATCTTGTTTAGACATTTCCACTCGTTGGGCATCAAAGTTTTTACAATATGTTATATGACGCTCAAATTTATCATTAGTGTAAAAATGTTGTAAACACAACTTACAAAAATGCTTCTTATGGTCGTGTTTTGTAGACCGCAGCATTAACCTATTAAAATCACGAATTAAACAGTAATGTGATTTACGACCTTCTTGTAATAATAATAAATCTACGTGAGTATTACTATTTAATTTGCTTGTTCTTAATGGATATACATTTCTCATCTTCAACCCCAAATACATTAACACTTATATTAATTTGTCTTTCAAATTTATCTATATCGGATATTTTCACAGGATACTTCATGTTTGTCATATTCAACTGACCTTCGTATGGTACATAATTAGAGACTCTATTAGCATTTTCATCTTTAGCATTCCTTGGATATAAAGCTGCTAATATCGACCAAAGGAAGCATTTATTATCAGAATTTTTTATATTTAAAACTGCATGTTTCGATTGAATAGTTTTTGGTGTGGGGATATATGACTTTGGAGTTAAGGGCTTATACTTGTAAACGTGCAACTGCCAATACTTAGTATGGTCATATATCCATCCACTACCTTGGGCTTGGTATTTGTGTATGGAAGCATCAATCTTTAAAAGTGCATTTTCAATTTGGTGTATTAAACCTCTTTTCTCAATAGTTAAGGTAGTAAGGCTTCTAAAATCTGCAATACATTCTTTTTCATTAACTAATTGCCCATTTTGATCCATTGAATATTTTATAAATTTAATTCTCCTTACTAAAGTCCATTTTATCGGAAGAGGACAAGACTGAAGAGTATTTTTTTTACAACATTTTTTTTTACAAAAATTACAAGTCTTGTGATTTTGTAATAAATGCGATATTAGAGCCATGTTATTATCACAGATTAAATTACAAACTTTGCACAGTTTCACCATCATTTGGTGTTTCAACTTGTAGTGCCGAATCAAGTTACTTTTGGTGGAGAACGACACGGAGCACTGTTGACATGACGGTTTCATGTTTAAGAATGAGGTCTCAGGCTGATGCCACCTCTATATATAGACTTTTGGAAAATTTAAAAATTTTAATCCAGAAATTGTGAAATTTTCAAAATTTTTAACTAGAATTTAAGATATTTTTAACAATATTTAACATAAAATTAGAAATTTTAGAAATGTTAATTCATAAAATTTAATTTTAGAAATTTTAATTTGGAAAAACTAATTTTAGAAGTTTTAATTTAGAAAAATTAATTTTAGAAGTTTTAACTTATAAAATTTTATTTTAGAAATTTTAATTTAGAAAATTGTATTATGAAATTTTAATTTATAAAATTTAATTTTAGAAGTTTTAATTTATAAAACCTAATTTTACAAATTTTAATTTATAAAATTTAATTTTAGAAATTTTAATTTATAAAATTTAATTTTAGAAATTTTAATTTTGAACATTTAATTTTACAAATTTTTATTAATAAAATTTAATTTTTAAAATTTTAATTTAGAAAATTTTATTTTGAAATATTAATTTACAAAATTTATTTTACAAATTTTAATTTATAAAATTTAATTTGACAAATTTTAAGTTATAAAATTTAATTTGACAAATTTTAATTTATAAAATTTAATTTGACAAATTTTAATTTATAAAATTTAATTTGACAAATTTTAATTTATAAAATTTAATTTGACAAATTTTAATTTATAAAATTTAATTGTAAAAATTTTAATTTATAAAATTTAATTGTAAAATTTTTTATTTATAAAATTTAATTTTACGAATTTTAATTTATAAAATTTAATTTTGGAAAATTAATTTTGAAAATATAATTTTGAAAATGTAATTTTAAAAATCTAATTTTGAAAAATTAAATTTAGAAAATTAAATTTAACAATTTAAATTTATATATTTATAAGTTAAGAATTTTAGAAATTTATAATTAAGAATTTTATAAATTTTATAATTTAAAATAAAATATTAAAAATGTTAATACAAATTAAACTATTGTTTACATGCTAAACTTACCAAGAGATGGTCATGGTGGGTGGGCCGCGCGACGATGACTGAAGAAAGGAACCACTCAACTCGCTCCTTTTATACTTATACACATCGTCTAATTTGTAAAATTGGCTAGATCTGGGTTTATACGGCCAGATCTGGACTTTGCCATATCTGGCCTGATATAGCCAGATCTGGGTATATAGGGTCAGATCTGGAATTATATATGGCCAGATCTGGGTATATAGGGCCAGATCTGGAATTATATATGGCAGATCTGGGTATATAGGGCCAGATCTGGAATTATATATGGCCAGATCTGGGTTTATAAAGCCAGATCTGGGTATATAGGGCCAGATCTGGAATTATATATGGCCAGATCTGGGTATATAGGGCCAGATCTGGGTATATAGGGCCAGATCTGGGTATATAGGGCCAGATCTGGGTATATAGGGCCAGATCTGGAATTATATATGGCCAGATCTGGGTATATAGGGCCAGATCTGGAATTATATATGGCCAGATCTGGGTATATAGGGCCAGATTTGGAATTATATATGGCCAGATCTGGGTTTATAGGGCCAGATTTGGAATTATATATGGACAGATCTGGCTTGATATAAGCAGATATGGGTTTATAGGGCCAGATCTGGAATTGTATATGGATAGATCTGGCTTGATAATAACCAGATCTGGGTTTATAGGGCCATCTGGAATCATATATGGACAGATCTGGCTTGATATAACCAGATCTGGGTTTATAGGGCCAGATATGGGTTTATATAATCAAATCTGAAACTTAAATGGGTAGGCATTATTTTTGATATATGTCTTATTATTTTAAAGATATAAGCGATTTTTTTATATTTCTCGATACATATACCCAATTTTTGCACCACATGAGCTGCCAATGGGGAAGAGAAGCATGAGCCGGGAGCGCGTCCGAGTTCGCGTACAAACCTCACTCGATTTTGAGAATATACATGTGAATAGATGCGGATTTAAAATAGTAATGAAGTTGCACAATGGTATTGAACATTTATATAGGGGTGTACAGGCAAAGATCAGGATTTTTGAAAAAGTGGCTAAAAAATGATCCCCATGTTATTCTTATGGGGAAAAACGCCCCAAGTGACGACTCTTTGCCCTATTGTCACTACTCACATCGAAAAGCCATTAAAGCAATTTATAAGAAGCAATTTATAAAAAAAAATACCTAAACACTAATGAACTTATTTTATTGAATAGTTAATGGTGAGATTAGGTAAAATATAATTTAAATTAGGGGAAACCTATTTTAAGGATGAGGTTAATTCTCGAATATCGAAGCTTTTTAGGTTGATGGTTTATAATACAAAGTTACAAGAAAAAGCTTTAAAAATCTAGATAAACGTTACTTTTAGAGAATTTCCCATATCGGGAATTAGCTATTGCCGTACTCATGGTAAAACCTGGACCCAGGACCGATTTCCCTTCTCGTTTTGAGGTCCCTTGAGCCCAAAAAACCATCGAATTCATATATAAAAAATGACCCAAAATTTGGTACACATGCTTAAACCTACATTTTATTCTAACGAGTTCGCAAACCAGCATGATCACAATCAGTATGATCAGTATGGGAACAATGGGTTCATGAGGTAGAAATGAGAAAAATGAGGTAAAAATTGGCTTTTCCTAATTTTGAACCTAAAACTAAAATTTTTAATTTCTTTCTAAACCATTTTGTAGAGCTAAAAAAACAAATAATTTAGTATATTGAAACGTTGTTATGTGCCTAATAGTTATGGAAAAAATTACAAATAATTGAAAAGTTGAAATTCGCTTATTATTCTTGTGGAAAATAAATAAACTGTTGTAGTATGCTTGTTTATGAACATATTTTAATCAAATTTAAAAAATGTATTTATTTAATTTTTAACTATTAACATAAAAAAGAACTTCTACCCTCCCTGTTGAAGCAAACCTAAGTACGGTACTTGTTAAACTAATGCTATTTAAAAAGGGAATAAATGTGATATTTGTAAGGAGATATTCTAGTGTAAATCCAATCAGGCAAATGGAAATTCCCCCTAGTCTGCAGGTTCTGTAGTGGGGATATTTAACATCCTTACCACTAGCTTGGAAGTATCCTGTATACATCGAACCAAGATAGACCAACACCATAGCATGACCATATATCTGAAAACATACGATGTAAATGTAGTAAAAGTTTTTGTAAGGTGAGTAAAGGCAATTTATTTGCTACGTATCAGACTGCTATCTGTAAAAGACAAAGGTCTCGCTGACTGACTCACTCACTCACTCATCACTAATGACAATTCTCCAACTTCTCATTTACCTAGGACACTTAACATTTTTACCCTATTTCATTAGGCATTTAACAAGAAAACTAGGTTAAGTAGTTTTTATTCAGATTTTACTTTCGGGCTCTACCCTTGTGGCTCAAGAATTCCATGTTAACCTTATGAGCATTCATATTTTAAAAGGAATTAATTATTTTTTACATTTGTTTCAAACTAAACAAATTGGTTCTATGATGTCCATTAGATATATATATTCTATATAATACATATGTATCCATACCCTTATAAAATTGAAGTCGTGTCTGTCCGTTTAGGTGGCTGTCATGACTAAAATACTAAACCAATACAGCCAAAATTAACCACAAAGATGGTCCATTATCTAGAAACGCCATAGGACTATTCACTACCTTGAGTTGCACTCGGGCTTGACTCCGTAGATGTTCAAAATTTTTTAGGCGAGGTTTTCAAAAGTAAATTAACTGGTCTCCATGGCAGAATGAGAAAACCAATAAAAAAAATTGCGTTTACATTTTGCTTTATTTAAGTGTAAACAAGAACAACTGCCAAAAGCTCATTTCACAATTTCAGCAGCTAGTCATAACCAATGAGTCAGGTATACAATTAGTATACTATTAGGAGATACAACAACTTTTTAAAGACAATTTTAGAACAACTATGTTAAGCTTTAAAATATTGCTTTGCTAGTACATTATTTGAATTACTATTTGTTATAATTTAACAGATTAGGAGACATAAAATGTTTGACCTCAACTTATATTTGTGATCTGCTTGACGAGTTACTTCTTAAAAAGGCCCATAAAGTTCTTAAGTTCGCAGAGTTGAAAGACATTTTGTGTTTGACAAAACTTGAGGGTGGATCTGACGAACAGAAGCTCCCAGTTCTACTACCAGACAATCTCACATACAAAATTGGAAAGTATAAAATATAAAAAAATTTGCTTTGGTAATTATAATGCAAAAGCTAAAGCAAAAGTTAATAAATATACCACTTACAATATCAAACCAACCGATGACAAAACAGCCTGTCCTTAACCGATATTGGAAGCAGAAATTTCTATCAACATTCACTTCCATCCTAAACAAATACATTTATATTTATTATATACAATAATATATTTTATCTTCAGAAATTGCATATTTTAAATGTTTGCTACTGTAAAGGCTTTTATTCGTTTGTAATGCATTTAATATTACTTACCCGATGTCATTTTAACTTCAGTGTATTTGACTGACTTTATTTCCATCAAACTAATTCCTTGATGTTTTGTTAAAGTCATTAGGTTTGTAAAGAAATAATAGAATTGTTGGCTTATTTATTATATAGACAGGATGTAGTCTATAGTAGTTGTATGTGGATTCTATCCTATAGGATTTCCATGTCTTTTGAATTTCGATACTTGTGGTGACTTTCCCATAGGTCTACTATCTTGGAAAAATCTTATTTGTACAAATATTCCTCGAAAGATTTTGCTCAGCATTCATTTTTAGCATGGTATCATTAACTTTACAGTAAACAAAGTTACAAAACCTGCAATTCCGTAAAAATAACTGTTTCGCGACTATTGAAATTTGTTTAAGTTTTCACCATAAACATTATGGTTACTTTACCAACTACCCATTAATTGTTCCTCTTTATAAAAGTAGTAAGATTACTTACTGGAATCACTTGAAATTCCAGACTAATGTGAGAAGGTATGTGTAGGTTTCTTTACATAGACTTTCCATTTAATTTGTCAACCTAGAAATTATTTTTGAAAACCCCATAGCAATATATCACCTTATTTTGATTTCTCATAAGAAATGTTTTACAAATCCTCTTAAGTGGATATAAAACGCACACCATTCAACACATAGCCTTAACTGACAAATATAACGATAATACGTTTTGCTTACTCAATTACCTTCACAGTTATGGATTTTATGAAGCAATAGTTGCAAAATAATGTAGTGTACTGTATTATTGATATCAATAAAAAAAGAGGTAACATGCCGTTCCATCTCTTAGAAATATGTCTGGTCTGGGAACTATTTAGGCCTAATTGTAAATTTGTATTGATTAATTTTTGGCTGTTTTGTTATTTTAAATTAACAATTTGCTTTTTTAATTTGCATTGGAATCACTTGTATTTATGTACCAATAGTCTCTAGTGCATCATACTACACGTAATTAATTATAAGTTTAAGCAAACAGTTTGTTTTAAGACGGATTTTGTAATGGTTTTAACAACAAAAATCTTAAAACTGTATAGTTTTAAATGCAGCTATGGATTTTAAATTGAAATCTACAGTGTTAATTGAAACAAGCTAAGTAAAAATAAGGTTTCATTTTGAGATTTTAAAGAATTTTTCATGGTTAACTTCTTCTTTCTGGCTGTTAAAAAAATATTTCATTTATAAAGTAATTTAACTCTTGTTTCGACCTGTTAGTGTTTTCATAACATAATTTCCCAAATTTTATTTTAGTCAGTATATGTTTAGTAACTATTAAAAGTACAAACCAATAAAATCTAACTGTATTAATTATACCCCTACCTATACAGGGTGATCAACTAAAGGAGGCCACCATTGGGATATCGGAAACGGTGAGAATTAGAGAAAACTTTAAATGGGGGACATTCCTTTATTTTTTGTGGCAGTTAAAAATATGATTTTAGTTTTTCAAAATTCAGTTGCCATTTTCCAAAATGGCGGCCAAATTTGAAATTTCTAATGGAATACCCTATATTTTATCATGTTTTCGGATAGAACATACAGTTTAAAACCTTTTTTATTCTAGAAATTTTTTCGATAAACCCACCCGTTTAGGAGTTACGGCATATGGAAAAATGACTTCCGGTGTACATTTTACATTATGTAGCTCCAAAAAAGTAGGTTTATAGCGAAAATGCGAAGAGAAAATAAGTCAAGTAAGTCTTAAAATTGCATCCACATTCCAAAAAGTCCATAAATTTCGTTAAAAATATTAATTTTATTATTTAAAAATGGCGGCCATTTTCCAAAATGGCGGCCATTTTCCAAAATGGCGACAAACTTGAAAAGTGGAAATGGTGTATTTTATGGTCTTAATGGAATGTGGATGCAATTTTAAGACTTATTTGACTTATTTACTCTTCGCATTTTCGCTATAAACCTACTTTTTTTGGAGCTACATGATGTAAAATGTACACCGGAAGTCATTTTTCCATAGGCCGTAACTCCTAAACGAGTGGTTTATCGAAAAAATGTCAAGAATAAAAAAGTTTTTAAATTGTATGTTCTATCCGAAAACTTGATAAAAAATAGGGTATTCCATAAGAAATTTCAAAGTTGGCCGCCATTTAAAAACTAAAATCATATTTTTAACTGCCACAAAAAAATAAAGGAATATCCCCCATTTAAAGTTTTCTCTAATTCTCACCGTTTCCGATATCCCAATGGTGGCCTCCTTGAGTTGATCACCCTGTATATGCTAATACCTGTATATCCCTAAGACATTAAAGCTAACATAAGTTCAATTAAAAACTTACATTTCAAAGTGCTCATGAAATCCTATAAGGAAAACATGAAGTTCCGAATAAAAATGACACTATGCAACGCACAAACATCTACACAACAACACACAACTCTGTCTGTCACAGTGATAAACCAACACCTGCTGCTTATCAAATGACAAAGCCTTATCACGTAACAATGCTAAGTCTGTAAAATGATAACACAAACTTTAGCTTAAGTCGTCTGTAGAACATGTGACTCTATAAAGTGGCACTTAATTTTTATACAACCTTAATTTTTTGGAGTCTTGGTTGCACTTTCTGCCATTAGATGTTCAGAAATAAATAGAGCTTGAGGAAATGGCTATATGTAATTGGTCTTGTATGTTTTGACGTTAATTTTCTCATGAACTGGTTCCGTTATGACTTCGTCAGCTTTTATTGTGATAGTTCAAAGATAGGGTAGCTCTAGAGCAATTTCAATGGGTTCGTCAAGCACGACAAAGCATGGTTCTTCTACCCCTCTAATATTTTGGACGTTTGCATTTGTATATCCCGGGGAAGAATGTTGCCTCAATTCTTCGTAGAGGCTAACGTATTTGTTTCGTGTTTTGATGAGTTTTCTCACTTAAAACCAAGATATGAATGTAGTGAGATAGATCCCTCTGATATCCAGCATAATCCATGATCGATTTTCGTATACAGTGTTCTTAGTACTTTAATTTGAATCAAAAGTGATGCGTGCTCATAAACACTTAGTTCTTAAAGCTGATTCGCGTTCTCACCGTGATTAAAATCTTTTTTGTCTTCACCAGTCGTCAAGGTCTCTCCTTTCACTACACATAAAATGGAGTGAATACTGAGACAAATATATTAATTTGTTCTTCTCATATTATGTATTATAATATATTATTTTTGTTTGTTCTTCTCATATTAAATTGGTGGGCTTGGACCTCAAAAAAAAAAAAATACTCATCTAGGAAGGGAGTATAAGATGTCCTAGTCAATAGCATAGTATTTTATTGAAGTTATCTGACCATCGAGATAGCTTCCCAGAGGGCGTCAAACCTTTGCTTGTAACGAGGACAGCTAACCCCTGAATTTATTTAAACTTTTATTTCGGAAGTCTTAATTGATATTACAGGTGCTACACGGTATTTGACAATATAAATAATTAAGAGCTATGGAAATTATTATATTGCATACAAATTCTGAACGTTTACCGTCACAGAAAGGACCTAATGACAATAAAGACCGTAAAGTATAGCTTTGAAAGTGGAAATTCGTTAAAATTCTACTGATTAAGCCCCTTCCTATACGGGGAAGTGTGGTAAATCCAGAAAAAAATGAGCATTATCATAGATAGCAATAAAAACACATAGACCTTTCCCTTTTTTACGACGAGAAAATTACTAAAAATCGTTAACGTTTTAAAACAACGATGAAAGCGATACTAGTTTGCATAATCGTTCCATATCACTCTTGCACTGTTAAACTTTAGATTCAGGGGAAAATAACATCTTGCTACCTAGTGAGGAACTAAAAATAATGTTGAAGTACTGTACGACTTTCTTGACAGTACTACTTACCAGCAAACACTTTTAGTCTTTGTTACAAACACATGTTTTAATAAAATCTGTCATCATTCATCATTCATAAAAATGGTCAACGTTAAGACATTAAATGTCGTGTTGAAGATTCATTTCTTACAAACGAGGTAAGGCTTGTGGTATAAAATATGTTTGGAGAGGAAGTGAAAGCCAGTTACAAGTTTTCAACATCCATTATGTCACTCTTTGAAACAACTTTATAATTCAGTTCTAAGTCGTTGTCATATTTCATACTCATCATTTGCAATTTTTTTACCAAGTTCAGCAGTAGGAGTAGTTGAAAAGGCAATTTAAAGGAATTAAATAGTATTACAGTAGACAGGGTATTATATTTAAAGAAATTTACAATGTAGTGCAGAGTGTAATATTTCTAAGGTAATTAGAAACTCATGATTTTGCTACATAGGAAATATTTTGCTTGAGGAAATATAGTTGTAACTTTTTATTCTTTTGTGAGTAGTTAAACACTGTTACTAATTAAGTGTACATTTTGGCCTATCTATTATTTTTTCTTATGAATAATAGCTAGGTTTGGGACTGCTTGATCATTAGGTAGGTTGTATATTTAAAATTATAGAAAAGTAAACATCAATATGTATATATTTTTAAGGCATTTTTTTGTCGATGAGCCGATTGAGAAATCTAGTATAGTGTGTTCTTACGAATAACTTGCTCATTTTTAACGACAAAAAACAAATATATCACCGAAATTGGTTCACAGAAAATGTTTAAGACAATTCATTTTACCCTAAGTTCAGCAAAGACCATTCGTACCGAGATTTACTGGAATACCACAGGAATGAGAAGTAGGGTTTCATTGATCTTTGGAAAAATACCAAATGTTTGTTAATATATTTAGACATATGGCTATGTGTGAATGGAAGAAACCACCACACACACAAAAAAATACTTAGATAGGGCAAAACTATTATATTGCCCACCCTGCGAAACATCCTGGAAAATTGGTTATTGAGGGATGCATATAACCTTTTTATTATATAAAAGTTTTAAACAATAGAATGAATAATTATTCTTCATCCAGTAGTGAAATAATATAATACTTACCTTTGAGTTAACCCGATCAACTGGGTTTTATTTAGAGCACAGTAAACCTGGAAAGCAATGTTTCAAACGTAGACACTTGTACTTGTCCAGTGTATAATCTAGCTACAGTTACCGGTACTCTGTTTTCTTGCCTGTCAAGTTCAACTTAGTGTAAGTTTTATTGGCAGTAGATTTACTAACAGTTCCATTTAAAAAATACGTTTCCTTAATTAATCCTTGCATTGAAAATAATCTAGCTTCTATACCCTACTACTCATTTTTGTTTAAGAAAATACTTTAAAATGTATAATTCCAAAATTTACCTACGGTTGGATTAGCAGGCATGAACATCATTAGCAGTGCATGAATAAAATGTATTATTAATTTGAACAGTGAGTAGAAAACTTATTGAACAAATTTAATTCGTAACTATTAAAGATTAATAGAAGAGCTTCATGTAATAAATAAATATCTTGAAAAGAGTTAGTAAATATGTTATTAACAGTAACGTGAAAAAGATATGATAAATATATACAAATCAGCATATATATATATATACATATATATATATATAATGTTTGTAAAATAAGTTAGGTAGTTAATTGTAAAATTCAATGTTTCGTAAACAATCACAACATTTTTAAATGACTTCATGTTTTAAGTTTCTCTTTAGGAATGAGAAAAGGAATTTAAAATATTCAAAAAAATTTCTGTACATAACGCATTATTTAATACCTACCAATTTAGTCTCTATAGGCTTAGCCATAAAGTTCTATAGTTTTATAAACATTCTACATGAAAACATCTGTATGCTTTCAATGTGAAAACATAGGTTGCTACACTATCTTTCCCGTAGGTGTAACGTATGTGATATATTTAGGTTATGACAGTAAAATTAAAAGCCTTATAAAAAAAATTACAGGTGGTCAGTACATTAATTTAAGTGTTCGGTCAAATAAAATGGCATAAAACACACAACATTAATAACTTAAAACTAAAAAAAATACTACAAACCTATAAACAAATAAAGGTAAGAACATTACAGCAATCCTGGTTTTGAAAATCATGTTAACTACTGTTGGAAGAAGTACGGTATCGTAAAGAACTAATAATTAATAAAATATTATATGAACCAATAGGTAAACATTTTTTCTTGTCAATTGCCCAATGTTAGACAACGGTACGTAATTATTGAATTGTATTAAAAAAATTCAGATAAACCTAGCATAGTTCAATCGATCTGTTTTAAATATAATTTAATCGATGGCAATATTACAAATCAATTTATGTAAAATATAATATTTGTATACAAATGGATTTAATAAATATGTACATTTTGTGAACATTAAAAAAATCCAACAAATGAATCAGTACATTCTACGAATATTTTTTTGTGATTTAACTCTTACTCTCACACAACCATAGGGTGAGTTTTTTTACCAACTACTTCTTATCAAGTAACACGCTAAAAAAATTCTTAACTACTTTAGTTGACGATTTGTCACAAAACTGTCAGCTGATTTATTGGTGCATTCCTCTGAAGACTCTTGACAGATCCATAGATGTAGGATAGCGTCCCCCTCCATTTATCTGTGAAGCTGAAGGGTTGATGATAGACGCCCACTTGCCCTCCAGGGTTGCAGACTCTCCATTGGCCTCCATCTACCCAAACCTCACCGTGCTTGTATCTGTCTCCTCCGACCCGGCACATACCTGAAGTAATGGAATTTACATAGAAAAATCATATATAAACGGCAAGTATGTTTCTTTTAAACCTTTTTTCTCAGCTTATGTGCATCACAGAGAAAACCTATGCATACTGTTAGAAAGATATTTTTCCTGTAGATATTCAGAATCTGTTTATAATTTAAAATAGGTTACAAAAACAAACAAAAATGCATACACATGTTTTAAAGTTAAAATGGGCCTTTTGGGTTGTCGTTCTGGTGACGAAATGACATTTAAATATGAACAGAAAATAATAAAAATGCTAGAAATCTAATCAAATGTTTTATTTACAGCGTGGTGTGAAAATACAGAAGTCTGTAGCCTATTTTCGGTAAAACTTTTTCCCACTGGATGACCTTTAGTTATAATAAATCCATATATATAATATGTTAAGGTGATTTCTTATACTCCTCCTGTTAATATTTGAAGGATTTTTCACAAAAGATAAGTCAGTCTGATGTTCTTTTTATGTTGACACCTTGTTTAACCAATTTATGTAACATAATTAATTGGGCCTTACCCCATATGCCTAAAAAATACAGTGCATTCCTGACGAAGAAGGATTTATTTACAAAACAGAAGGATTTTTAGTAATAGTTGCATCCTAAAACAGATTATTAACAATATTAAGACACGTGATTACTTAGCGCCGAGGAAACATATGGCATATGTTTCCATATTATTATTGACAATAACAACAAGCTCCTTGTTGTTGGAAACAATATAAACAATATAAACAAATTACACAATGACCTGATCCTCAATCCTGAATACAAAACTTAAGCTTATTGTTTGTGAACACCACTCCTCTCTTATTTTTGAAGAATTTTAAAAGTTCAAGTTCTATATATGTTCACAAAACTAAATTAGTTATAAACAGAGTTTACAATTAACATTTTCCTAAAGTAATTTTACTATGTAGACATTGTTTTCATCATCATTGAAATAGCTGGTTTTAATGGAAATAGTAATGTAAAGTCATAAAAAAGTCAAATCAAATTCAGCCATAAATTTACATAACTGTACTTTTGCTTTTGTATAGCCTACAAACACAAAACCTAACACCCAGATCTAACGTTAAATGCAATCCTTAACTATATTATGTTTAATTTAACTTCTTTAAAAACATTTAATTGTATTATCCAATTTTTTTTTATATTTACACATATCACTTACGTCTGTAACGAAATTCCTCCAGGTAACAGCTTAGTTTTTCTTGAAGAGAGTGAAACCGTGTCCACGCATTATTAAATACACTATGTAAACTCTTGAAGAAATTCAATTTAAATGAAAGCATACCGTTTTCGACACTAAAGGCTCTTTATTTATAAACAACTACGTGATAGACGTTACATTTAACCGTTACTACTCACTGCTTAACTCAACAAATCCAAACTGTATGATAAAGTACTTGATAAGATGTCATGTTATCAATACTAGATAAGAGGTCATCGAATATTGAACAACTTTGGGATTTGTTATCGGAATAATTCTTATGATTCACTGAATTTTAACTATTTACATGCGTGTCTTGCAGAAAGTAAATCTAAAAAAATAGAGATTTAATTTAATTATTTAGTTTAGTATGAAATATTTATAAAGACATTTCTAAATACGATTCGGGTGATAATCAGTACATACACGATATGATAAACAATGATTAGAATCGAATTAGTTTTTACACTTCATAGAACATATTTTAGTGGTCTAGTTAAGGTCTTCCATCTCTCATTCTACAACTAAGGTTATAATATAACTACTTAACTATATCCCAAAAAAAATTATATTCATAGATGTTTAATGAATAAATAAACAAAAAAATAAAAAAATAAAAATAAATAAATAAATTTAGAGTTTGATGAATAAATATTATTATCAATGGTTGGATTGTAACATGTAAGATGTATCTGCAAAATGAGAAACAGTTACTAAATTGGTATTGAATCACATCAATTATAACCACACAAATATTCTTACAATCATATCCTTAAATTATAAATACTATTCCCAAAATATATATACATAAATATCAACATGTCAAAAAACAATACTCAGACACTATTAAAAAAAATATATTTATTTTAACATGCATTTTTATACTAGCAAAACCTCTGTACAAAAAATTTGCCTGGTAAGTCGCATCAAACAAGGAAAATGTAAGAAATATAATGCAAGCATTGTGAATTTTTTTATAATATTGTGTAAAAAAAATATTTTATAGGAGAAGTGACTCTAGTTTTTGGCCCCCACACTTATTGGCAATTGGTGACGTAGTTGTAAATTTGCATGTTGATTTAAATAAGATATTCACAATACTTGATGTATTAAGTAAACATTATCCATTAAAAATCGTAAAGTAATGTTTAACAGTTTGAGTCTAAAATAATCACATAAAAATTAATGTAAAACTTTATTTACACGCATAAAACTTATGGTAACTTTTTTCACGAAAACATTTTCATTTTGCTATAACTATACTGTAAAGCTATTTGTAAAAAATGCCTGCAGAAGGAAAGAGTCAACCGGACATTCAATCCCTCTGGCTGAAGAGGCACGTATTTAATATGTCGGCGACAAAGGCATTTAACTGCGATTATAGGCCGAATATCTTCACACACAACTAAGGCTTGTTAGGCATTTGCTGTCTCCCGTGAGTAGGGACTATACTATTTTTTTACTATAATGAATGTTTAAATATACTTTATGACGGTAAACGGAACCCCCGTTGTACATTTTACTGAATACAAGTAAATAAGACCAATGGAAAACTAATGAGCAATTAAGAAATTTGAACTTTTAAGAAAAATTAACTTCCGGTTCCTTATGTTTTTTTTTGTTTTTTTTTTTTTTTTACTGGTATTAAAGATACTAATGTATAAGTTGATGAAATCCCCTTTTGTACGCTTTAAGTTTTTATAGCTTAACGTTTTTTTGGGGTTTTTTTTTTATGTAACATATATGTCAATAAAAACCTCAAGTTGCTATTTTACGCAACCAGTCAGGTCAAGTTGGGTAGAAAAACCAGGTTTAGGTTTAATTTTTACCAAAGAATTTGTTTATTCCACAGAAAACAAGAATACTAGTTATATCACAGCTCGGAAGCTAATAAAATAGATTTCAATTTGTGTCATTATTTTTCGCAAGTGGGAAGAACAATAGACGTAAACATAACATCATGTGTATGTTAAATAAAAGCTATGAATGTATTGTTTAGCATTTTGTATATCTATTTTAAAGAAATGAAAGTTACGTAGAACACTTTTACAATCATAAAAAAACTAGACGGTGTTAACATATTTTCTCAAACTAAAGCACTAACTATTTCTCAAACTAAAGCACATGCTTGTTTTAATTATTTACATACTGAACAGCAAGGGATATAACATTTACATTGGTTAAAAATAATATAATTTAGACATAACGGAAAATTAACATTTTGTTATGGATTTATTAATTATTTAAAATATTTAGCTTACAAATCAAGTCAAATCAATTTCACCCTATACAAAAATTAAACAAACTATATAATTAGTTTTAAATTATAATCCAATGATGATTTTAACATTTTAACAAGTTAAACATTTTTCAAAGATTACGATGAAAACACAACCAAGAGATTTTTATGAACATCTCAATGATGAATTCTTCTTTCACAGAAGACTAAGTCCAACAAATGTAACACTTTGTTATACAACATCTCTTTGGATTTTAAATATTTTCCCTCCAGGCCGTTTACCATATTACCCACTTTAAGCACATTATTTGACTTTCAATCGTCTTGTTTTCTATTCAAGCATTTTCAAATGTTGTAATTTTAATATTGTGTTTAAACAGTTGATTGTCGTTAGGTTAAATTATTATATTTTTCATATAATTAAAATTTCTCAACAACTATGCAAGTTACCCATTGAAATATTATTCCTATTTCAATATGTTACAACTTATGTCCCACTTCAAAGTTAACGTTTTATTTAAGCCTTGCTATTTTAACATGTATATAGTTTGAGTATTTGCACGTTTTTAATTTTACCTCCTTTAAGACTTTTTAATTTTTTTTGGAATTTGTTATATATATACTACTCTTCCCACTTCCACCCATTTTGAATTAAAATGTGCATGTTTATTTTTTTTTGGCCTGTAATTTGAAGGAGTGAATCATCTATTTCCAACCACGATGCATCAAAACAAATACAAACGATACGCAAAAAATAAATTTTTTTTTGAAAATATTGTTTGATATTTAGGGTAATATTTTGTTATAATTCCACAATAAAAAGTGTTTTGATTCAAGAGACCAGTAGCTGTTGGAGGGTTGGAAGATCTTTATAAGAGCAAATTGCCTCCCCAGGGTGGTACAAAGTGATGGCTAAAAGCGAAGAAGAATTAATCGGGGCTTCTAACTAAGAAGGCAACATCCGTAATCTCCAATTTGTAAAAATATACATTTAAGGGTTAATGGAAAATACTTTAAATCTATTTAAATTGATTAAATAGCGTATGTACTAACATAAAATTGGAAATACTACTATTTGTAAATATTACAAAAATTTGTATATGTACTCTAAATATTAAATTTAATTTTATTCGGGGCTATGGAATTACTCCATCTGTCCATTCGATCCAGCGCTTATTTTAACATGTTTAATATAACTCTCGTTTGTAATTCTACACTCTCTCTGTTGCAATAAACAATAAACATTTTCGATCATTATTTTAGTCCGTTCACTTTATTAATTATACCTACTATTATTATTACTTTTATAAAGGGTGATCCAATTTCAGTTTCCTATTTTTGTAACAATGGCAATAGGAGTAATTGGTCACTATCGCATGTTTTTAATAAACCAAAAGTTATTTCAGAACACTTTTAAACATTTCTTAATGTGTAAATTTGTTAAAGTTTTTGTATATCAATTACAAATCCAAAACAAATGTTTATCGAAATTATAGAGAAGAGAATGGTTTTAATGTATCCATTTTATTAAACAAACAATTCACCTCTTTGAAAAAACGAAGGAACTTGAAGCATTGGAAGGAGGTAGAATTGCGTGGTACGATTAGCCAAGAATGTTGATACTAGAGTGATTTTGCAAACGAAGATCTAAAATTCACAATTTATCGTCTTTCAGACTCTAGGCCATTCGTACGGTGGCCTTTGGTGTATTTTTCACTAGAATTGATATCTCAATCTATAAAAAAAGTTAAACCAAAAAATAAAACATTGAGATCATAAAGTTAAGAATCTATGCAGAATTGGTGTTGGAACAGTATAAAGTGAATGCTGATTATTAAATTCTAAGAGTATTGCCTTCTCTGATAGGGTATGTTTTAATCTGCTTGGGTATGTCAGGAAAATGCATTGTAAAATATGGGACGATGAATATCCTTACAACATCATTATAAGAAAAAGTAAATTTATTGTGCTCATTATGATTAGGTAACCGCCAAAAATTTTCAAAATGTCTTGAAAAACCCTTGAGAAAATAAACTGGTGTAGGAGGTATGGAGGCGGCCATTTGACTGGTTTAATATGTCAACGTTAATGAAAAATTTCAAACATTTTGTTAATAAAATGCTATTTAAGTAAATGTGAATGGGGGTTAATTTTATAAAAATTAAACACTCTGTTTTAACATTAAAGTTGGTTTATATTTTATTCAAAAATGTTTATAATTCAAATTCTAACTTTATTATTATTTACAACATAATGTTCAAAAAACTATATTAAACAAAGACTTGTAAACTATTATTAAAAAAGTCATATATAAACAAATGGTTTATGTTCGATTCTTTATTAAAAATAGGAAACGAAAATAAGAACACCCCCTACTTATCATAACTATTATACCGTGCACTTATTGTTTAGCTCCTAAAACAATGTAACAAAAATGTATTCTACTAGCGTAATTCCCATACAGAACAGTATATTACGTTACTAGTCCAGTACACACATTTTGGACGAGTTATGTACGATAGTTTACGCCATACTACTAAATCTGTACAAATCCTTATATATTTCCACCATATAAAGGACTAAAAACTACTAGTCATAACCTGTAAGAGAGGTTATGTTTTTGTTTATAACCATTCATTGCCACCTAAATACAGTATAATCAGCTGATTGGTGTCCGGTAAAACTCATTACAGTACAGTAGTACGCAATGAAACCCCATTTGAATAAGCTGGCGGCAAACAGCTGTTTTCTGGACTAAATCCTTGCGTGGGAAGCTCGTCAAAATAATGTAGTGTGGCGTAATAGTATATTACGTTACTAGTCCTGAAAATAAGTGTTTACCGGACGAGTGTGGTCGTTCCCGTGCGAGACGAAGTCGAGTACGGGATTACCATACGAGTCCGGTACACACATTTTGGACGAGTTACGTACGATAGTTTACGCCATACTACTAAATCTGTACAAATCCTTATATATTTCCACCAACTAAAGGACTAAAAATCACTAGTCATAACCTCTAAGAGAGGTTATGTTTTTGTTTATAACCATTCATTGCCACCTAAATACAGTATAATCAGCTGATTGGTGTCCGGTAAAACTCGTTACAGTACAGTAGTACGCAATGAAACCCCATTTGAATAAGCTGGCGGCAAACAGCTGTTTTCTGGACTAAATCCTTGCGTGGAAAGCTCGTCGAAATAATGTAGTGTGGCGTAAAAGCTATTACCGTAGGTCTCATGGTAATACCCAGGACCGATGTGTTAAAATTTAAGTGTTAAAATATAATTTGTAGGTTAAGGTTTTTTGTGCATCTACAGGGTACTTCCCTTAACTCCGTGGGCATGTTCCTTAGGTAAAAAAATATCATACAAACATATGTCTTATGTCGCTTTGTTTTCCGTCTGTCCGTGTGTATGTATTTTTTACAAAACTTCCAATAACCTTGGAACCACTTAAGGTACAAACTTCAAACTTGGTACATGTATGATGGCTAATATTAACTATTTCCTTGCAAAGCATCAAGTCTCTACTTTGTATGATTTAAAAATGGTATCTATTATTACTTTTCAATGCTTAATAATTCAAAAACCATAGGGTTTATAAAAAAGTTACAAATGTCAAAAAGGTTGGAAGGTTAATTCACTTTACAGAAATGTATAACTTTTATATGGTCATAACACGAAAACCGGAGTATGTTCGCGAACAATCCCAAGTTTATCCTGTCATACACCTAAATATCAGTTATAATTGTGTATTGTTTATCATTGCAAATACAGGTTCTCTGTCTATTTCTTTCAGTTTTATATCTTCATCTGTTCACAGATGTCCCAACAGTTATTTAAGAGATATTTTTAAATGTATATTTGAACGGTTGCTGTAACTTTAATACTTTTCTTTAATACTTTCTTATAAAATGGCGACCATACAAAGTACGGTTTGAAAAATAAAAATGGCCACCAATTTGACATTATACAAAGTAAAAACTTGATGCTTTGCAAAGCAATAGTTAATATTAGCCATCATTCATGTGCCAAGTTTGAAGTTTGTAACTTATGTGTTGGTTATGGGAAGTTATGGTCAAAACACTTACACAATGACAGACGGAAATCGTAGTAATATAGGGCATATGTTTATATGATATTGACCTAAGGGATGCAAGTTGGTCCAGTGTTAGAGTGTAGGGCTTCGGTTTTCATTGTTACGGGTTTAAATCCCGCTAATGACCAATGTTTTTTTTTATCCTAAGTGATAATGCCACGACCTCCGTTAGACCTAGCCTGAAGAATCAAACAAAATAAAAATAAACAAAACTAAACGCACTAACCAAAGGCAAACAAATTGAATGTTAAATATATTTAACCATATACCATATAAAACGGACTTTTGTCATCCAGTACAGTGCATTGCTTCAAAACTAGATTCTTGTATCTCAATTTCAAGGTAACATAATGTCACTTCTGTTAGCAGCTGCCAGCTATGACGCACGTAAAAATTACCTCCAGCTGGGGACGATTATTTCAAGGTCTTTAACATGCGCACTAGTCCAACCAGACTTACGTCTTTTATCATGTTTTAAACGTAATATTTTTGTAACCTTGTCTTTATAAAAGAAAAAGAGGTGTTTGTGTTTTAAGAAAGCAATGACTTGTTCTCGTAATACACACAATATATTTTATACAGCCACAATTTACTTAATATAAAATAACAGATTAACTTAAGATTAACAGATTAAGTTGTATATGAAATGTCATCTAGGTTATGTTTGCGTTTGCTTTTTTAGGATCCCCGGCTGTGGTTAGTGTTGAAAAGACCACTGTGAAATCAGGTAAATAGCGATTGGGAATGAACCATTCCCGATCTAGAGCGTCAATGAGCTATTTTGCGTACTGTTTAGGAAAGACTGGGGTAATTACAGTCAAAGGGTACAAATCAAAAGGGGTTTATTAGTTACATACGAATAAACGAGTAACTATATTGGCCATATTTAGACCAGCTGTGTTATAACAAATTTCAACAATAGGCATTTGCTGCATCTACTGTTGTACTTGCCAGCACTATACCTATTGTACCGCACCGCGAGCGCTCTTGCGCCCGCCGTCTCATGTTTTTGGACCGATCCTGTTCACTGGCTGCAATTAAAATGTATAAAACTCATAATTTTTTAGATTGATAAATACGCCAACTTATGTATTTGAAACATTTTTCTCTAACTTGGCTTATATCAATACACATTCACTACATACACGATTCTTTGAAACTTTAAAGTGAAGAAAGTTAAATTTAAACTTATAATATAAAAATGTATCCATTTCGCACAAATAATGTTTTTGTTAATTATATTTTCAGAATTGAATGACGAAATAAAAATGACATTATTTCTGTTTGTTTCTTAGATATTGATAAAATAAAAAATAATTACACATGTTGACTTAAAAGTTAGTAAGGGGAAAGCAAGAGGTGGAGGGGCGGGGATTAAAAAAATCTTTATTATATGATCAACTAACATCCATGGAAAATCAGCCTTTCACTAATTAGTTTCAACAAAGCACTATTTGGTCCTTTATTGTATGGGCTACTTGTAGTGTCGGTTACATGTTGGCCACAGCTGTAGGTGAATATTTATTTCGTATGTCTTGTCTAGTTCGTGTTAAATTTTTTTATGACCTCATTACCATATTGGACCCTCTTGACAAGGGCCCAAAAAAGTGACATGGTCACCGACATGATCGTTATCTACTAAATGTATGTTAGAATTGTTTATCAACTGCTTTAAAAATATTTAATGAATAGTTTTGAAAACAGTTTTTTCATGCTCCCTCCATCACGCCATATTTTTAAACATAACGTATATAATTGGTGTCTTTAGCTTTAAATGCACATATACATAATCGGTAAACATTAAAACACCATTAATATTGCCATCGTATGATGTGCCATGCAAGCAATTAAGGGTTATATTTACGTCAGTCACACAACAAGTGTTCAACTAAAGTTCACCGAAATAAATTTGAGTGTTTTTAGTCGCTTTCAGGTTCTCGAAATGACTGCTTCAGTTTGGAGCACAATTTTCTTATTGGTAAGTTACAATTAATTTTTTAGGTAGTATAAATAGTTTATTAGCAAGAAAAAATATGTTACAAATAAATGAATTAAACTCAACCGTCGGTATTAATTTACTAAAAACTGAATTTAAATTACAAGGTACCAAAAACAAGACCGTATAGATTAATTAACCCTCTGATAATGTAACTTAAGCGAATGTTTGTTATCGCTATGATATATTAATAATACAGTTCTCTTTAGCTCTTGTTCCTAATAATTGATGAAACAAATTAATGTTTCAAATTTATTTTTAATTTTCACGATTATAATTTAAAAAACAAAGTCTTGCACTCTCGTTTCTCCAAGCCTTGATTCTTTACAACTTTCTGTTTTATATTGTGTTGTTTGTGCCTTTAATTTTTTGCGCTTCTCTTCGGAACACTTTGTAATATTATTAAAGATTGATCCATATTTTTCATAGTAGGGACCGTACTTTATAATCTAATTTGAAGTCCTGTTGTGAGATTATGTGACCAACAAATTACAGACAAACAGTTTTGACATAACTGATCGGGATTTCTGATTTAATTTTCTATTGATTTTTAATGCCGGTCCTTCTAATTACTTAAGTTTTCGTTACTATTCTAACATTTTGTTATATTCTTGTTTTTGTTTTTTGATTAAATTGTTAGTTTTTTTTCAAGAAACGTGAAATAGTTTTTCTATGTGTTTTCCTTTCTATATCTCTTAAGCATGTATTAATTCATGCAAATCATGTTCCACTTATGTTTTTTTTCTAAGAAACCTTTTTTTATCACTTTGATTTTTACCTTCTAGCCCCTTAACCGCCGTCTAAGTAGCCTAGTCAAAATCCGCCATTGCCACTTATTTTTGCCGTTTTTTGACGATTTTTACTTGTGATTAAAAAAATTTTACAAGTTGTTTTTTTTTAGAAAATAGTTATCAATATTGTTTGTAGACATCTTCAAAAACATTAAGCTATAACAATACTAAAATTTGAGATTGGGGGGGGGGGGGGTGGGGGTTCGGGGGTTTCTTGAGTTAGGCCTATAATAAAAATTAGGCCTACAATAAAGTCTACAACTCTAATAAATCGTCATCCTCAAGCATGTCACCAGCCATTACGTCTAATATTTACTACTCATTCAACACTACCAAGTAAACAACCACCAAAAATCGCAATTATAATGACACGCATAATGTACGTAAGCATTACGTAAGCTTCCGCAAGCACGAGTTTTACTGAAACTACGAACGGAACTGATCGGGACCATTACTGACCTATAATACCACTAAAATCCACCAGATTGAAGCACTAGTCAAGCAGCACTGTCAACAACTTGTTTACGTACGTATATCAGAGATAAGGCGGGAAGTGAGCTGTTAAAAATAAAACACAACAGCTGATTACGTCAACACGAGATAACTCGTACGTGGCGGTTGCTCTGAAAACTAGTATCGCCCGGCATATCTCGTGCGTGGCGGTTGCTCTGAAAACTAGTATCGCCCGGCATATCTCGTGCGTGGCGGTTAAGGGGCTAGTCTCAGGTGTTACCATATTTTACCTCTCAAGCTTTTATATACTGTTTAAGGATATCATGCAAGAATAGCTTTAACTAAACACAGTTTTTGTAAATTGTAGACACTTAAAACAAGTGAAATATATGAATTAGAGATTGTGGTTTAAAGGAACGATAGGATGTAATTAAACTGGTTAAAAAGTGCAAAAGTTACTACTGAAAATTGTATATAGTACGTAAGAAAATAAATTATAGATTAAGAGTAGTGACAATGGCATAGTACGGAATCTTCTAACCAAAAGTACCATCCCAAGGTATGCCTTGGACAACAGTTAAGGTATTCTTCTAATGTTGCTAGATCTTTCGTTAACTGACGGTTGTTTTTATCCCAACCGTTATTTTCTAACATATTGTTGTATGTTGTGTTTTTAGTCAAAGTACAGTAAGTGCAATTATCTTTCAAATTGAGGTTTGGTGTAAAAGTTATGTGCTTGACTAACACAACAGATATGGTAACTGTTTATGTGTTTTTTTTTTCAGCTCCTTCCGATTGTTTGCAATGCTGCAAGTAAGTATTTATAATCGAACTATATTATGTTTTGATGAGAGAAGCTTTAACCTATTGACTTTTCAGGGGGGAGTCTGCGCTTAAAATGGGAAAAATAAATTTTTTCAAATTTCTCATTTTATTTTTTTATTATTAATTTGTGACTAAAATATAAAAACATACAATAAAACCTTTTGTTCCCACCTTTTTAATACATAATTTTAGCTTACGCTAATTATGCATGCAACTGCTCGACATTCAAACTGATATCCACTTCAGGAGTATTGCATTATTACTCACAAAGAAAATATAAATCATATTTAATAAAATTTTATTTAAATATTATAATATTAATATTGAATAAGATTCAATAATTTTATTATTGAATAAAATACTTTAATAAATTAAAAAATTGTTTTCTTTGCAGACTCTCCCCTCAAACGTGTTCATCCAATAAACTAAATACTTTACCGTTTTGATCTTGAATGATAACAATTTATAAAATATTTTTAATATTTTATGTAACAAGTTTTTAGGTTTAAATAGGTTGAAAAAGCATCAGTTTAATATAAAACAGCTCATAAAGGAATTACACATTATTTCTCAAACTCAAAACATATTGATACAAAAAATTATAAGTGTATAAGCTTTGCTTGTATAGTCTTGGTGTTTTTTAAATCTTCTTGACCATTCTGCCTAATTTCGCTTGTGCTTGCGTTATCATGACAGTAATGAATTCTTATTTTTATTTTTCCACGTTTAAAAAAAATATATATATTTGATACTGTACAATATTGTACTTCTCATACCTTTAAACGGATTGGATTAACCCATAGAGAATTAATTTAGTTTATGTTTTAATAATTTCAGTCTAAATTGTATATTTAAATTGTAAAATGCTTTTAAACGATTATTTAAAACGAAAAAGTAAAATGCAGATTATATTGACAATAGCAGTAAAATTTACTTATTAAATATGCCATATTGATTTTCATATTATTTCCAGACACAGTTTTGTTAGAAAACCTGCAACCCATCAATGAAGGGAATCAAGTAATCCGTGCAACAGAATATACTACCTCAACCAACAGATTATCATGTTTGTTGCCCCGAAAAACATTTACTATCACCGTTGATGAAAAACCCAAACCAGTGGAATTCAACGTTCTTGCGATGTTGTACAAGCAAGGTAATGAAGAATATCTGGAAGCCTTTGCAACAGATAGCTGTGATGAATTTGTGCGTAACATCAATGCAAATGGTGACCAAATCGAATACCAAGTTTCTCCCGGAAAAGTAGTGAAGGTATTCGGCCATAAAAGTGAACTGAAGGCAAGTCCTGACTTTAAAAAATCACCGTGGGAAAAAAAGAGGTATGCCTTACACGAATTCTTCACGAATTGCTTTTGATTATATTAGACCAAATACTCCTTTGGGGTTTAGACTTATTCTACAGACACACGCGTACTATCAAAAGCTAATTTCTATAAACATGAATATGAACTAAAAAATGTCGTTACAGTTTTTCAAAACGTATTGAATTGGAAACATATTTCTTTGTTTGGTGACGATTTGAGTGTCTAATCGAAATGTATTACCACGTGCAATCTTTTATGTGTATTTACCGCCTTGTGAGTAAAAAGTATAAGTAGTGCAATATTTATTACAAGTTGTACTTGACGTAATTTTTTACTTTCAGACAAGTAACTGAAATATCACGTTTTTCAGTTTAAAATAATGCAAAATCAGGTGCACCCCAACCCCCGAATTGGGATGGGCGCTATATAACGTATTAGTCAAAATAACAGGGCAATCAACAAATAACTGTTTTGTGGTATTAGGTTACCTGCTAGAATCCTGGTTTAAATAACGGTTTCAGTACCCGACTAACTTTGCCTTATTTTACACCAAAATCCGTTGTATTTAAGTTATTTTTATTCGATATCTTTATCTTGATTTCGTTTCATACGGCATTTAAAATGCTACAGATAAAAGTTTTCTTGACATTTTGTAATAGCAAACCTTTGGCAGGCAGCGTATAGTATTTTTGGTAATTTAAGAGTTCGTCAAATCGAACCGTCTGTAAAAAAAAAACAACATTTTTTATCTCTCTCTCTTGTAGACTCTTTTTTTCGTTAAGTTACGTTACGTGAACTAATAGTTTTATTTGTTTTCAAATGGTAGTCGTTTAGAACCAGCCACAGAGCGGCCGGGCTCATCTCAGCCCCCATCGAAGCCCAGTACTAGTGGAAGAAGTACACGCCCAAGGGGTACACCTCAGCACCCTATAGGACTCAGCAGTCCTCCAGTAGGAAGTGGTAAAAGCTTTCCGACCACATCCCAGCCCTAGAAAGCGCAACAAGAAGTAAATTGTGACTGTCCACGAAAATTCAAGGGGGCAATCTTTATCAGTAGTCGTGAAAGTACATTTGTTTGTAAAAAAAAATTAAAAAATCATTATTCCAAATAATAAAATTAATAGAAATATGTAAAATATACAGAGTTTGTTTCCCTGACTTCAGAATTGATAATACCTCTCACGTGATTTAGAATATAATTAGTTATTATAATTATTCTTTTTCTGATAGTGTACAAATGTACAGTATATTTATAATCGTTTTAAATAAACCAAAGTAAGATATAAATATGTCAGGGAATGTACATATTTAAATTCATTGCGTAAACCATAGCAACATTTTTAATAATGGTAAACGGTTCTTATGAAAGTGATACGTGAACTACTGAAAAAATCACATGTCATATCATTCATCGTTATCTGTTATCATATTGACTTCTTAATACACTTTGAGTTCTAGAAATGAAATCATAATTTTTTCTAACTAAATCAATAAACAAATCAATAGTTATTAGTTTGCAATAGTGAGCAAAATGGCACTTTGCTGCACACGAGAGTAATGTTTACGCACGAGCCACAGGCGAGTGCGGAATGATCTCGAGTGCAGCAAAGGCCATTTGCACTCGTGTTACACATTATATTTTTCCTACAGTCACTATAAAGCATATAAATATTAACTAAATTCCATTTTGTAGCCTCTGAACTGCGTAGTATAGACTAAACTTTACATACCTCGTCTTGCAGTTCAAATATAGTGTTTGAAGTCCACTACATATGTTTCGCCATATATGGCATTCTCAAGTGGTTACAGAAACTTTTTATTCAATTTGGTAAATTAAAGTAGTACCCGGTCCGTATCACTCCGCTATTTTTTCCTCGGCAAGCAATGTGCTCCGCAACTTGAGAAAATAGTTTCGAATGTTTTTGTAATTTGCAGTGGTTTCCGCGCCAAAAAAAAAAAATGCTTTTAAATGTATTTTATTGTTTTTTAAGATCGTAGGAATGTTTTAAAAACCTTTAAAAGAAAAGTCCAGAAAGTTCATATAACATAAACTATAAACACGAAATGACAGGTTAAATCGTAGTTATAATAGTCAATCAGCTGCTCATAGTATTATTTTTATTTAAGTGTTACCAACCTATTTCCAAGCGTACACAGATTACGTGCATAATAGAACCACGCTGTTTTGTGTTGTTTCGTTGGAACCCTGATATGCGCCAAAGTATAAACCGTACGAAAAAGTATAAACCGTACGACAAAGTATAATTATGCAGCAATTAGCAGCTTTCTGTACTATAAACAGTACAAGGAAGTCAACTTTGTCGGATGACTGTAGGAAAAAATATTTATTACTGCATCATACTTGAATAAATTTGAATTGTTGAACGCAAGGGCAGATTTACAAACACAAAACCATTGTAATGGAATTGACTGGAGCTTACACTGACCTGTGCGACGGAGTAGAGGGTTGAAAATACAATGGTATTCATAATAGATTTTTTTTACATTCTACTCCGTCACAATAGTCCAATATCAGCTGTTGATAACGCAGACGACACTCCAGAGACCACGTCTCGGTCCTTTATGACCTGATTCAGTCTACTTACAGTAATTCCTGCGGCAATGTACACTCGTGAATTGATAGGCTTATATTTTATTGTTTCGTGTTTTATGTTTGTGTTTAATGTTTGTAACAATTCTGACGACTCCTCCAGAAGTGGATCTTTTTTTAAGCCTGACGATGGTGGAGTTGAAGAACTACCGTAACATATTATGTAGCAAGTAAATTTCGACGCTACCGTAAATATTAAGGATTGTATGACAAAGTAGATTATTGCCATTATTAGTCATAAAACGCAATCCTGGGGCTATCAAAATTAATTATATAACGTCAGGATTTTCATCACCTTATATTTATTTAAACATGTATGTATAAACATACCCAGAGGTAGCTTGCTCTGGAAGAACAAGAGTTTCTTTACAAATCAGCATCAACGTACTGTTGTTCTGATACGCATTACGAACCAAATTTTTACTCTATGATTTTTTGTGTTTTAGTTTTTTGTTAACAATGAACATCATATTTGTATGTGTTTAAATTCAGATCTTTATGTAAACATGTTAAAATAAGAGCCAAAAGTCACTATGTACGAAATGCGTAAGGTCTGCAAACTTCAGAAGACTAATAATTATGACACTTGCTCCACACTATAGCTTACAGCAATAAAATTTGTGGCTGAACTTACTCCACAATTAAAACGAGGTCTTACTCTTTAACTATTGATGTTTTCTGAAGAGCACCTTAAAACACCTTTTTCGGTATAACTAATGAAATATACTATTATATAGCTCACAGCTATATACGCATACATAATTTAGTTAGTGGCAGGAGCTAGCAGCTCCTTGATCAAAAGGTGGAAAATCCCCATCCTAATCCTACATCCTGTTCCACTTTGATCATAAAGACACATCACGTGCACTACATGTGGTTGCAACTCTGTATTGCATTGACGTAAACGTTTGGTGAGACAACAGATAGGCGCCTCAAATATATATAGTAAAGTTTAACTAAATTTTAACCGATTACATTACGCTTATTATCGGTTTTAGGCAAGCGTATTCCACTAATAACTGCTAAGAATAAAACAAATAGAGTAGGTTTAATTGATTAATAATAATTAGTATCAAAGGCCCAATCATTGTTCTTTCGTGTTTATGTTTGGGAGTTAAACAATATGAAACTGATGTATGAATTACAACTGATTGTCTTTTCATGACTAAGAATGATTTCATGGAATACTATCAAAAATGTGTAATAAAACTAATTAAATGAAAACATGTAATAATAAAATATTGGTACTATTTATTCAACAATTGGTACATGATATGTGAAGCCTTTTAATAACTGTTAAAGCACGAATTACTGGAATCGAAAAGAAGAATTTACAAAATTAAATTCACCCTTTGATACCAGCATAACAATATAATGTTTATAGTTATTATTTTATGTCAAAGTAAAAGCAACTTTTTTTTAATTGTGTGTTAACCCTAAAAGTTGGAGATTAAATAATGCTACCTTCCCAGAAGACATTAATGAGGCATATATAAAAATATATATATTTTTTTTGAAAAAATTTAAATAGTACTGTGACTTTTAGTGTTAATATAATATATAATGTAATACTTGTGAACACATTTGTTGATGTTTGGCAAGGAGGACGGCCTTACAGGATTTCACATTTCCTCTTCATACGAACAGAATATACTTGTTTGTTTATCAAAAGAGCATTTTAGAAATGGGGATTTTCTACCATTTTAATTAAATCTTGAAAATGTAGTTTTATTATTACGCTCAACGTTTTAGTGAATTTCTTACATATGGAAGATCTATTACTTTAGCTCTCATCGTAAGACCTATACTATGGGAAAATTTGTATTCATTTGATGTCCCAAGAAACTAAAAACACAATGGGGTGATTTACTAGCCACTAAATATTTAACTAACTTCTTACACTCTTTAGATACGTTTGAATTACCACTGAACAATTTACACATAAGGAGATTTACTTATAAGGCGGGAATGGTTATCATGCTTAAGAATCTGAACAAACCAAACTTACTTCTTTACTTTTTTTTACTTCCTTAAACCTACCAAACAAAATCGTAGGAATGTTAACCCCCCATTTTCCCCCATTTTGGGTTTGGGAACCAAGCGGCTATAAAAGGCTTAAATTAGGCTTAAAAGGTACTTCATAACATTCAAAAAAGGTGTGTAGAGTTTAGTTTTCCTAGTGTGAGGCATTACAAAATTTACAGTAGGTCTTACTTGGAAAGCTGTAAGTTAAATTTAACTTCTGAGAATTTCAATTGGCTGCCATTTTTTTACTGGATTGAGATAGAGACCTCTAATTTGCGTTGTTGGTTTTCTTTTACCAGGGCCCTCAAAATAAGGCACGGTGGGTCTTTTTATTCGAAATATTTGAGTTTTCCCCAATATCCCCCATTTTGGGAAAGTACACCAAGTGGCGGTTTCGCCCAAAAGGTACTTCATAACATGCCTAAAAGGTGTGCCGAGTTTAGTTTTTATAGTATGGGGCGTTAAAAAAAACTGGGGATCTCCATACTTTTACTAACCCTGTATAATATTAGTTTTAAATGTGCGTTTTATTAAAACTAACACAATTTTTATACTTATAGTACTTTTAGTTCTTAATACTGTAAGTAATACCTTAAAGTAACAATTCGATCAATTTTGGAAAGGTAAAAACTTTCATAAAAAACGGGTAAGTTCATCGCTTAGTCCTGGATAATATGTTGTTTAAGTTCCGAGGATAATGTTTACAAGTTATGCAAGTGTGGTTTAAGTTCATAATGTAAATGGGAAACGTTTTAACGATATAAGAAATACATTACCTTTTGATTAGCAATGTTTATAAATGTAAATGCACTATTAACAAATGTGGTTTTGGTTTAATTATTGTTCTATACATAATGGGTAGTATACAAAATATTATTGAATAAAATTATCATGACTGCGTATATTAACCAAACAATGCTATGCATTTTATTATAGTTTTATTATAGTATTATAGTTTTATGTATTTTCTGTAATAGTATGAACTTAGTAAAACATTTCAATTATAAAATATTTAAACATGTCCAAAAACTACTTCCTTCCACTAGTAAACTTCAGTGATTTGTTTACTTATATTTAAGTAAATATAAAACGGCTTCATAAAATCTAAGCATACAAAATGGGAAAAAGTACATTTCTCTTTACTCAAAATGTAAAAAAGGGGCTTAAAGTTATGTGTATTTCTAAAATTTCAGTGGCAAAGGGGACCTAATAAAACAGCTTGAGATAAAAGAAGCTATTTAAACTTGTTCTTACTTTATTGACACTACTCACAAAAGGAAACCTCTGAAGGAGTTTTTTAGCAGGACTCTATTGGGTGGTGTGGGCACTTGTATAACAATGAATTAAGAAAAGTTTTCAATGGAGCCAGCCAAAATATAGAAGACTTTTTTTGGTAATATTTTGAAAGTATACTTGCATGTTTAGCTTATAAATATATAAAAAACAAATTTCTGAACAAAACGCGGCTTAAAATCCAAAACTTTTAAGTAAACGCTTCTGTAAAGTAAACTTGTAATTGGTAACTTTTCATATTACGGTAAAGACATATTAAAGTATTGTATCAATGTTATCTTTCCCTCTATTATTTCAAATCAATGTTTTCATATTTTGTATCATACATTGTTGTATCTTGGTAGTGAATCGTAAACCGTTGCACAAGAATGTTGTGCCATTGTTTATTATATACTTAATTGCTACGAAATTATTATCTAACTTCAGACCTATACTATGCCGTGATTCGAGCTATTTTGATTCTTGCCAAGCTTCTAGAAATATGGGTCAGAAAATATGAAGCACAGCTAAATTTATATACACGCTTATTAAAAGTCCATACACGTTGTATTGCGTCAAAGGTGCATGTTTTAGGTACAAATAATGACACCCATGAATCTGAAAAGCTGTTAAAATTACGTAGCCATAAGATACATAATGGTAAAAACAATTATATATCTAAATTAATGGGTTCTTTTTGCATGCATCTCGGAAATATTTATAAAAACCCCTACTCCAATGTTGTTGACTTATTTATGAGACAACACTAGTGCTGGGTGTTCGCCAGCAAAACATGAACTGGTTCATTATATACAAGATAAGAAACAACTGCAAAAACACAAGTTAAACTGAAACTCTAGACAAAGAGTTTACAAGATAGTTGATGTGGATGGGATTAGTATTTTTAATTCTGTGAAATTTTACGTGAAGTGTTACTAATTAAAAGTATTATTCATATAGTTTTTATTTACGTATTTCTTCTAACTAAATATATTGATTTTGGTGAACTGTCTTGCAAATATATTCAGTATTATTCCAGTCATACAATCAAATAACCGCGTTGTTTTATGCAATTAAAAAATAGAAGAGGCTACATGGGATGCAAATTATTAAGATAACTATAAACAAACTTTAGACATTATTTTGTATTACAAGACCAAAGACCAAAATTATCTTAGAATAAAGTACAGGGTTTAAATTTAGTCATTTAGTATACTTATAAAGTGCATTATGTTAGGTACTAAAGTGTTTTTCGTATCGTATTACGTATAAACTAATTCAAATGGTACATAAAAAGTTGGGCTTAGTGTAGATATTTATGTTTATAATAAAACACTATATCGAGGTGGCACCAACAGTCTTTAAACTCCTTGCGTTTATAGTACAAATTGATTGCTGCTCGACGCACAGAGAAAATGTAATAAAACTGTCCTTATAAATTACTGTAACTGTTGAGATGACACATGGAATTTGAGAAAATAGCAAATTTTAAATAGGTTATTGAAAAGTAACTAATTGTATAGACTGTTTCTACCCAGTGTATAGTAAAAAAAATATAATTAAAAATGTATAACAAAATTACCAGTTCGTAAGTTTGTAAGATTTATAACTGTATATTATAGAATAAAACAAATGAGAAAATCCGTCTATTGTGCAAATGATTAATTTCTCTCTTCATTACCAGAAAAAGACCAGATTGTCTCTGGAAGCAATTGAGGTCGGCGAGTATTGTTTTGAAGTGGAAAGAAATATTTTCATTAAAACCATTTCAGGATGTTTTTTATTTATAATTAAAATTTTATTTACTGAACATAATCCCTTGGTTTTTTTGTGTCATCACATGGTTTTGAAAAACAATAAGATTACAAAGCAGATAATTTTACTTCCTGAGCCGCTACAGATATAAAAAAGTTGAAATATGTAAGTTATAGTTAATCAATTGTTGTTAAAACATACTTATATATATTGTAATTTAACTTCACCTGGTATACTTATATATCTTTTATGTGCCCATCAATTAGATTACAATTAGGATTCTTCATAATATATAATCAGTCGTTTTCATGGTACCAGATTCCAAGGTGTCCGATCAAGGTAGATTTGTGTGTGAAGATATCCAGCCTAGTTCGACATTTTGAATACGTGCCTCTCCTTTTCTTGGACCTAACTGTCCAAGTCTAATTTTTTTGTTTTAGCACTTTTTTCTGATATTTTCTTAGCATGGATTTTGCATTGACTAGGGTTACATCGTTAGTTCTTGTGTTAATTTCTGAATTCTAAAATGATTAAGATACCAAATATAGTCTTGGGACTTAACTGCAATAAGCTTTTTGTCTTATTCATAAAAAAGTGGGACATAAAAGAAGCTCCATTTGTTTACATTATTAACGAGTTCAGTAATGCAAACAAGACACCGGAGGCTCTCGGTTAAGATGACAGCGTATATTGTCTAGTAGACCTGGGGGTCTGTAATTACTCTATGGATTACATTGTGATTCAAAACACATGTTTTAATTGAGGTTATTTTTAGCCGTAGGCGTTTTTACTTAAAACATGTTCCTTTTAAGTTTAAACAATAGTTTCTATTTATGTCCGACTAAATCTAAAACTTCATAGATGATACTTAAAAGATATAGAAAAATAATTAAAACACAAATACAAAATGTATGATAAGCACAGAAGGATATAAAACGTTATCCAAATAATTTCAATATGTAATAAATTTAACAAAAATCGTAATATCCTTAAACCTTTGAATGAAATTACTCTATAACGAAAAGAAAAAAAAAATTCTAATGTAATAGAACGTCTTCATATGGTTTTAAAATACTCTCTAGTTTTTATTTGTCTGTAAATACTCGTCTCTATTTGTTTTTTTTTCTTTTGATCTAAATGAAACCTTCTCTCGTTTCACCAAAACTTCAATTTTAACGTTTCTATATAGGTCTTAGTGAAAAACCCTTTATTGAAAAATATTGTAAGATGAGCTCCCTACGTGACAACAAGCAACCTAATGCGAGGAATAGAAATGACTTTGAAGGACGAATCTAGACTTATCTGATACCAAGTGGAGCTTAACTTTAGTATTGGTAATGATTCTAAAATATGTTACAGTTGCATAGGTTTCTTTACCACTACCTCAACAGTTTTTAGGTACACTTTTTTAATCCACAACTGTTTTTAAAATCCACCAAAGATTTCTAACTTATTCCAAAAGCTGTTGGGAGTTTCAGCAAACCATTAAAAAGACTCCTTATATATTATTCCATAAACTTTTACATCCCACCCACTTATGTGTTTCCACGCTTTCTGCAACAAGAACTCAGGATAAAATCAATGCAGGTTTGTTAAAGCCTATCGAATTAAATATTCAGAATATTCAGTGGTTGACTGACAGAGTTTCACTTATTTAGGTAAAATATTGAATTCCTTTAGAAAACTTACATTTACAAACAGCACATCTCATTTAATATTTAAATATACTATATAATTCTATACATACAAAATTATCAATTATAATCTATTCTGGAACTAATTGTGTATCCAAAATGTCAATTTATTGGAGTTGTAAAAAAATACAGTTAATGTTTTTATACTTAGTCAATTATTGATTGCCCTTAGAATCTAATTCAGATTATATTCGAATGAAGCACACAAAGTGAACAAAATTGTTTTATTATTCCTCATAAATATATATAATCAAATCTAGCCTATGTAGTTTTTTCGTATGTTTGTCCTTTATTTGCTACCAAACCGGCTATCCGACCGTGATGAGACTTTGGAAATGTTCTCCATATGTGTCCGGGGATGATTTTTTGGAATCAAATTTTGAAAACTCTATCAGGGCTCTTCCCTAGTAGTCTTAAAGTTCTCATGTTGTACTTAAGGAGAAAAGATTAATTGTGTGCATTTGAACAGATGGATACTTTTGAATGTACATTATTTATTAAGGAAACAGCTGGTATTTGTAAAGAACTAACTAATATTGACAGCTATTTCTACTAAAATAAGCTGGATTCTATGATAAGCAATAATTTGAAATAGTAGCCTAAGGTTCAATGACAGTGTGCAGCACTTTTTTCGTTTAGGTTCTCCCGTTGTGAAGCACGGGTAAAGCATCCAGTATTAATAAAGGAAACTTATCTATACTAACTATATGCAATATTTTAAGTAGCCAGATTACTTATTTAACTAAAACACAAATCTTTGGTTTTCAAAGGTAAGGGAACTAATGTATAAATTGTTTATGCTATGCATGTTTTCAAAAGTAATTGTAAAAACAATTGGAATCAATCGCATAATTTATTGTTGAAAAAAATATGCCCAATAAATACTTAAAATTTGCAATTCGTGTTCAACTTAATTGGGGAAATTAATTGTAATCAAAGAGACAATAATTGAAAGTAAACAAGCACTCTCAACTGTGATTTGTTTTTGCCTCAACATTAATTGGGAACAAGTGGTATTGGAGCCCCTATTTTTAAAACATTTTGTTGCATAATTGTCAAAACTATAGCTTTATGTTTTAAACATATTGTTGTTAGTAATATCGTATTATTACCTTTGATGATTTCAGTGCATATAAGCGTATTAGTATGAGTAAGAATTATAACTTCAATCGAAAGTTTTTAAATCGTTTACTTTATCACAACAAAACATGACATACATAAATATTTTTAGGTCGTAGTTTTTTTTTAATCGTTTGCTTAAACGATATTCAAGTATTACTATGAAACTCACTTTTTCAATCGTTCACATGGAATTATATTTTTATCAATGGATTTTGAATTAAAAGATTTTCTTTAACCTCTCAATTAATATATTAATATAGCCTTTGACTATATTTACGAATTTTTTCTATCAAAATACTCAAAAATGATGAGAATAAAACGAATTCCAAATTTATTATTTACGTATGAGGTTATTTGTTTGCTATGTTGATGATTAAATATCATTTTAGAAAATTTAGAAGACTTAGATGCTACTAACACTATGATGATTGAAATGTCACAATGTACATAACAATAAATTACTTAATATACATACTAACCAACAACTGCCTTAGGCTTAACCCATGTTGTCTGGCTATAAACACTTGAAAACGTTCTTTCGTATAGAATATGTTGTTTTCTGGTCACTTATGGTCACTTAGTTATTGTCACAATCAGTTTTAGTTTTGAAATGTGGATCACTATCAGAGTATTAAAACTCGATAAAAACAAACAATAAAGAATATAAGTTACATATTTTACGTATACAGCCGCCACAACCCTTATAAATATAAGAATGGGTTCTTGAAATGACACATACTCTTGGCTTCCATGTTTGGTTGGCAATGTGTTAAGGGTTATGTGTCTCTGTTAGCTTTATGTTTCGTATGTGATATAAAGTGTGTGTAAAAATATTAACCTTCGCTACCATATATAATAATTATATCTTAAATCCAGTCTTTAGGCAGAATATATACTAGCATATTAATTTAAGGCACAATCAATAAACAATATTATTAATTTAGATAAATATATATATAGATTATTTTATTAACATATCAAATACGTAAAATTTTTCGGATTTTTAACGTGTTTTAACTAAACAAGCATGCCAGCTAGTCACACCTTTGAAAAATCCTTGTTCAATTTACACGTCAAAAATCTTAGACATTTTAGATTTAGGGCGTTTTTTGAAGGTGATGGAGTGCCATTTTCGATAAACGTGAACGAGTGTTTTGTAGAAAATTTAATTCCTAACCATATAAATTATTTCAAGTCATTGATAGATCTAACCGTTTCGAGGTATAGTCGTTTAAAACCCGGTTTTCTAAAAAAAGGGTGGAGTAATGCAGCTTTGAACTTTCCTAGCTTTTGGTAGGATTAGCGAAGAACTCTCTAACTTGCCAAATTCTTTTTTTCATGCCTTTTCCTTTGATATGTCACAAGGGGTACCTTGCATTTTACAAATTTTAAATCAAAGGTAGGGGGAGAAAGGGGATGAAATGGAACTTGTTGAATTCACAACAGTTGTGGCCTCTACGTCAATGATGAGTCCTAAAAATTGCATATTTCTAACTATTGCAGTTTTTAAATAAATAAAAAATAAATAAAAAAACACCCTGTATACATAACATAAAAAAGGTAAGAATTTACTGAAATAATGTTCTTAGCTTTTTATATTTTATACAACTTTAAGGAATGTAAATGGTGTGCTATTTCATGGTTATAGTGCACGCGTGGTAGTCAAAAGTCCACCCGTTCGATTCAGAGAAAAGTATGTAGCTTTTTGATGGTTCAAATCCAGCGTTGAACCATCAAAAAGCTACTGCTCTTCTTGATCATTAAGCTTTCAATAAATACTCCTGGCTAATGAAACAACTAGTTTTAGTTAGTAACAAAGCATCACACTCTATTCTACACTCATCCTTCAATCATATTTGTGTTTTAATACACACATATATGGCTTTTTAATCTCAAATGAAAAAGCATAATTAATTAAGTAATTACATCATGATTATTAAAACAGCACGCCTATGTTTAACAAATAGAAATTCATCTAAAAAATTCCGTTACTTTTATTCAATTGAATAATTATTGACTTGGTATATAATGCTACGAAATGTCTAAAACCTATTCGCACATTTAAGTAAAAATAGAGTGCAAGATTTCCATAAACAGCTTACACGCAAAATATTAAAATAACGTTTGTAATACATTGTCTTTCCAAGACTATAAGTCTGTCGAAAGGTGTGAAAAAGCTATTTGGCCCTTAGTTTATATTCATGGCTTCCAATATCACGACTAAGTTAAACTGATATATTCGTTGGGCTCGAACATCCTGTGTATATAGAGTGAGGGATTGTGTGAGCAGATGAATTATAATTGATAACCATATAGGACTTTACAGAACAAAACTTCTTGGTAGTTAAGACATTTATGTTATAATGAAAAATTAGTTGTTGTTAATGTTGTGTCCAAGATTACGTTGTGGAAAACCTTAACTAATATGATAAACCAAGTTTTATTAACTTCAAAAACTACTTGTATAATTTAATCGGCGTAGTAAGCTAATAGCGAATTTTATTGCCACAGAACGTCAATATCAAATAAGTTTTGACCACAAACGCCACAAAAGAGGAGGATTATAAAAAATGTTTTTGAAAGATGTACCGTGCTAAAAATTAATGTTAACAAATATAAAAACAATAATCGTATTATACATGTATTTAATGAAACTAATTAAGGATATAAATAAACGTATAATAGCTCCCCATTTTAACATACTTTACTATAATTATACGATTTATATTAGTTAAACAATTACATTCCAAAATATCATGTGTTAATTAAACAACTAGTTATTTAGTTTAATTTCGTTTACTACTTTTTGTCATGGTGAAAGAAAAACTCTAATTGCATAGCAGGTAGATACTAATTTTAATTATGAACCCATTTGTTTGCGTTTTAAATGGAGTATAGCAATTACAATTAACTGTTTTAATTGTATGCAGTTATTTTGGCCAATTAAATTGAACACAGATTTGTCAATTAAAGTAATTATTAACTCTGTAATTACAAAGGAATTATCAAAACGAGTTCAACATTTTTAAAAACGTGCTCTAACAATATTAATTATTGGTAAATTTATAATACAGGGTGATTCAAAATGAATTACCCAGTTTTAACGCTTTATAACTTTTATACTATGAAAGTTACCGCTATAAAATACACATCACACGAAAAAGCAACTCAAAGAGTTTATGCCTTCCAAAGACACATCAATTAACAAAATTGATTCAGTAGAACTGTAGATTTAATTGTACTAAGTTAAAAAGTAATCTCCAACTTTGTTTACCACTAGAAATTTGGAGGTTACTTGACGTTTTTGCTATCAACTTTTAAATATTGAGGAAATCGACCAAAGTGGAAGGTAATATTCCGAAAGAGAATAAAATTTCCTACAATCTACTAATATGCATTCTTGAAAATACTCAATAAATGTAGCCTAAATTTGGCTTAAAATAAAAAAAGTGTGAAACTTAATGTTTGCTATGTTTATTAGACACATTGAAGACGGGGATTTAAATTTTTTTTTTCATTTTGGGACAATTTTTGGTACCTTTCTTGAGTATTTAAAAAAATGCATGATAGTAGATTGTAGGAAATATTATTCTCTTTCATAATATTATAATATTAATATACATATATATATATATATATATATATATATATTAATATTAATAAATATATATATAATACATATAAAATATATAATTATTATATATATTAATATTATATATTAATATTATACATGTATAATGTTATACATTATTATTTTTTATATTTCTCTGCATATCTAAATACATAACGATATTTAAAAGGTGATTCTAAATTGACACTGTAATGGTAGTGCATGACATAAGGACTGTGCAGCCGCAATTTGGTTGTTCCTTCAATTTCGTAAAAACAATACATATATGAAGAATCTCATATAAACCCTGTAATGGGCACTTTTACAAAAAATACAAACTTTTGTTAAACTTTATATACAAAATATTGATATTTTCACACTAAATTCCACAGTGTTATTTAGCTGCAGTTAATTAGTTATGCTCCTTACAGTGTAAGAAAAAACAAATTATGTTATAATATTATTATTTGACCAAATGGCATAATAATATGAAAAGAGAAAAAAATGTCATATTTTATTCCTTAATAATAGGTTCGTTCTGTTACGTATATGCAAAATAGGCTGCTAAGAGTATGCTTATGATCGTATGTGGCTAAAAACATTATTATATCTAGAAAAGACTATTAAATACTCTGTGGCTTTGTCATCTAAGTGATTTACATTAATCAATGATCAAGATAACTTTTTTTTACCAAGCTGAGTAAGTGTTTATTTTTTTCTAATTTGATCACTTTAAAAAATCATATTTATGAATATATTGTTTCAGTTGATTACCACCGGATATATGAAATTGTTTTATTCCCAAAACAAATATATACGTATTTCTTTTTTTTTTACTAATAAGTTATTGCTGATAGCAAAAACAAGAATAAAAATAAACAAAAACTGAATAGCCTTTACAACAAGTTAAATGTACCGAAATAAACTTTAATTAAAGACAAACTTTATTAAAATACACTATGATGATGATAAACCATAAGCACGCTCACTGAAATTGTAAATTCAATCAAACTTTTGTCGTTGTTTTCAGATGGAATAGTTCCTTTTTTGTTTCAAAAGTTATGAAGCAGACTAACACCCGAGCACATTACCGTTTAATATTAAAATATACTCAATATTCTAAGCTACTAATTATTGTTAACATACTGCTATAAAGACATAAAGCTTAATCTGTTCATGTCCTCGTTTAGTTTAGCATTTATGACATGTTTCAATAATTAATTTTTGACTACTTATTTGTTAATCTATATCCTACATTTTTTTGAATAAAATATCTGATATAATGAAACAGTAACATGAGTTGTTTATGGAAATACATTTTTCAATTTTCCCATTAATACTATCAAATTTAAGGCCAAGAATTCACAGTTCATTGAAAATATACAGCAAATCTCAAAACAATCGATGTAACAAGAGGCTCTTATAAAATGTCCCCTGATATGTACGTCCTAATTCGAAACTTGATTTTAAAAACTACATGTTATGTGAACCAAAATCAACTACAATCAACACATATCAATGGACTAAGCATATAAGAAGAAACTGGTATATTGTCTGGGTAGTCGAGTGGTCAGCGTGTTCACCTTAAAATCTGAAAATCACCGGTTGAATCCCAAACCCGAGGCTACTATGCATAATTCTAAAGTTTTTTTATTTACCGCCAGTTTTGATAATACTTGATACCTTCAGAGGAACTCTGCAACATAGAAACAAGGATTTTAATACATATTAAGTTTTTGTCTTCGTTAACAATTTCAACGTTTACGATTAAAGGTAAGAAGCATCTCATTCAATACAACAATTTCAGTATTCTTATTGTGAATTTTATGAGAATTTCGAAAATGACCTTTATTTTAATAATACGTGTAATTTTTACAGGGTAATATAAGTCTTTTCACAAAAACTACAATTATTTTAACAAAATCTTAATTCATCTGTTTTATTTCTATCGTTAAGAACCTCATATAGGCATTGTTCGATTACCCTTGTCATGTAGTTTCATAGATGGTGTTACTAAACACTTATGACCGGACTTTTACAACGTATTATGTATGTGTTATTAGTCAAATATATGTAATATCAACTAGATCGTGTGGTTATTAAGATACAATTTTATATACAAAATACAAGAAAATATTATGTAGGCATACATAAACACGGATTCTGAAACTATAAAACTATTTATATGCAAACGCATCAGTTTTTGTTTTGTAAATTGATGAAACGTTTTTAAATGTAATCCAAAAAACTCTTTTTATACAAGAATAGAGTTATAGTTAGAGGCCTGAGGCAGCCATGATAAAAGCCAAATTAGACCTCTGAGGGAAGCATCGCAATATCTTGAAATTACTAAATTCCCATTTTACACTTTAATCTCAAAACATTTTACAGCCAAATCATTTTTCTTCCAATATCATAAGTAAACTATGCCATCGAGATTATTCAAATGAGAATGATAAATAATACTTTTAACAATTAATTATGAAATTTCAGTACAAACATTTAAATAAAATTTAAAGCCAATAACTAAATACTCTGGTATAAAGTCTAATAGAATCATTTAACGACAGGTGTTATATTTAAACGTGAAAGTTTTGAATCATTACAGTTATATCCATTAAGTTGTTTTATTATTATTTCTTAGTTACAGATAGTAGTATATAATTTAAAGTTCATCGATGACCTACTCTTTTTAATTAACAAAATGTCTTGCTTCATAAGTTAGTGACGGCTTAAGCTGATATTAATATTTGATAAGAGGTATTTGTTGGGATAAGGCAAATTTGTTCTCGGGTAATAAATTCCTTATAAATACAATGATTATCATTCATAACAGCCGCTATTTACTGTTCTACTAAAATTAATAGACATTTTTTATTATCCTACTTTTTTAGACATATATTTATTTTTTTAATAAAAAAATAATAATAAGGGACCTTACTGGCATTCTTCTCTAGTTCAAAATAATACTGCATAATTCTGTATACTTTAAGATTATTTTGATAAAAAATTATATTTTGACATTCAAAAAGAAGGGTGTAATAGTCACATGTATGATAATGATAAATTAATTATTGAAATACGATAACCATGTTAAACTACACAATCCACAGGACTTGTTAATATAACCCACCCGTTCCTAAAATAACACTTAGTACTTTAAACAAGTTTTATAAATACTACAGTGTATATATTACTTCAACAATATTATCTAAGCTCAGCTCGTTTGTAAATTAAACACAAATTATTAAATATTCAAGTAAAAATAATTAAAAGTTTACATATCGTATAAAAATAAGCTGCAAACCAAAATATGTATTATACCTAATCGAGTTATGCTTAAATGGCTGATAAGACCTATCACGTTTACGTGTGTTACTACTTAGCCGTTTTAGCTTGCATCGAATACATCCCAATATGTTATTGTTATACCATTTACTATATACATATTTGGGGAGCGAGCTGATCTAGTGGTTAAAGTGCGGGACTCCGGTTTCTGGGGTCCCAGATTCAAATCCCGCTATATCACCAATGGATTTTATCTAAGTGATATGGCCGTAACCCCTAGGTCTAGCCTGAAGTAATGTGAAAACAATTCCAGGCTCGTGCCTAGCATCCTAGAAAAAAAAAAAACTATATACAAATTATGGTATATAGTCAATGGTTCAACTAAGTATTTATTTCTCAGCGATTTTACGAAGTTAATGCTTATCATATCTATTTAACTACCAAAGCAACAACAACATTTTATATTGAAAATAGTATTTCTAGGTTGATTTAGAGCTTATTTATGGTTACTGGGTTCAATGCCCTTGCTGGTATTTTTTATGGCAGTTAAACTAACATTGTATTAAATTCCAAGGTCACTTAGAGCGATGTGATGTACTAACAGCTGGCGTTCATATGTAAGTAATGGTAAATGCCGTTGAATAATCAAATATCTTAGTTTTTTACATCTAGAATTTAATGCAATTGCTAAAAACACGAACAATAGGTAAACAAAATAAATATATATTTATATATGAAAGTAAACTAAATACCCATCATCGCTCAAAATACACTAACAAATACGGTAACGTGTTTTATGATGTACGGTGTTGTATTCGAATGTTATACAAAATATAATTTGTGCATGCTTTGTAATATTATTTTTTACTTACTTGATCGTGAGGTTAAAACGTTAGATAAAATAATACTTTTAAGAAATTCGATGAACATATTGGTTTACTCGGTTGTTTTATACAAATCTTTTATTTAACTTTAAATATTCGCTTACATTCCATCTAAGGTTTTAATTGTGTCTTCAAGATGTATAAAAGGCCTATTTATAATCTTATAATTTACTGGAACTTCAGGCTACTTATTTCTCGTTGATGATACACCAATAGAGTTATTAAAGTGTAACTCGATTCCGTTTAATAACAACTGCAGATGACAGGGATTACGCACAGGATTACGGACAGTTTTATCCAGAATATTGTATAATATCTGAAGGTAATCCTTTGAAAGAAATCGTTATTGATGTTTAATAGTGTTAAGAATGTTTCAAAGCATGATTATAGAAAACCTCTTCCGTATTATTGGACAGAATATTATTATACATTACAACATAACCATGTAAAAAATAAATATATTATACATTCAAACATTTAATATACAAACCTTATATGTATTATTATCACTGTTTGTAATGACTATCTTTAACAGAAGATAACTAATCAGTAGATGTAAAAAGACTGAGATGGCAAAATGCTGGAGATACTAGTTACATTAATAAACGCGGGAATTGACTATACATGTCTACTATATGTTTGTATATAATATTAATAAGAGATACCGTTGACATTACACAGATTGCATCACGTTTTTTTTCTTCTAATTTTACGTTACATGGGAAATCTAGGTGATATGAAGACTATAAACCTTCAAAGTTATTCCAATTATAATAATTGCGCAAAATTTTAATCCAAATCTAGCCTCCACAGATTAAAATCATCAACAGTCTGTAAAGCTAATCATTTTCAGATTTTTCCGAGTAATTTTAACTAACATCTTTTCAATCTGCGAGAACAAAATGCCTAGCTAAATTTAACGTAATTTCTTAATTTCGTTATTTAAATATAAATTCAGCATTAAAGTAATAAAACATAGAGGCAACATTTGGCTACTTTGCGTAAGGCTACTTTGGGTTTTTTTTGCCATATTTTGAACAATATTGTAATCTTGTATATCCAAAGAAGTAAATAAACACTACAACCGATTAATATTATTTACTCTTTAAAAGATTTAAAAAAATATCATAAACACATATTAAAAATTATATTCAAAACATTTCCCAATTATAGATAGACCTACAGTCATGAAGTCACTGCCTGTACAACAAATAGCTTATATTTGGCACAAAGCTTTGAGACAAGTAAGGAATTAAATGTCCATTTTATAATGACTACACTAACTCGCAGGCCATGCTCATATTCAAAATATACGACAATGGATATTGATGTGTTCCTTCAAATTATGAAGGCAATGTCGAGACAATTTTGCTCACTGCTGGTATCGACAGTTGTCGGCGTGCGCAATAGCAAATTAGTTGAATTTCAGGTAATTATTTCAACAAAGATTATACAGTTGTGATATTTGAAAATAACAAAATGTTACAATTGAAAAGGTACCCAACCAAGCTTATGTATCCAGTCATGCATCAGGTCACATATGTTGAGTTGACAGTATGAGTTGTGAAAATTAACATCATCCATAATTTGCAAGAAACTAGTTAATCTAAAATCAAGAATTAAGTAAATTTATTCACATTTGTCACTAAAGGTTATGTCTAACCTAGATCCACAGTGTTCATTTGTCAATAAATTACAATCTACCAACGTGTTATCTACGGAGCAGTTTGTCAATAAGAGATTTATGTTGGCAGCCCTTACCTGGCTAGCTCTCTGGTTTATGTTGGCAGCCCTTACCTGGCTAGCTCTCTGGTTTATGTTGGCAGCCCTTACCTGGCTAGCTCTCTGGTTTATGTTGGCAGCCCTTACCTGGCTAGCTCTCTAGTTAGCCACGGTGACATTATTTTGTGCATGTGGGATAGGTTTATTAGGTTTAGACATTTCACAAATGAATTATAAAAAAACTTAAAAGTGTAATATTTACATAGAACAAAAGCAGGAGTTCGGTATAAGAGCTTCGCTTCGCTGCGCTCAATAATATAAAAAAATAAATATTGTTTGATAATATATTTATTTTATATAGACTATAGATTTAGATCCGGCCATATACTGTTTTTAAGTTTGAAACAAGTTAATGGAAGAAAAAGATATAGACAGTTAATTACCACCATTACACTGAGAAGAAGTATTAAAGAACTATTAACATTATTACATAACATTAAGCTATCACACTACATTACATTTGAACTATTACATTGGATATTGATGTATAAGTTTATATACTAATTTTAAATATTAAGAAATTATCCGTTGTAAAAACTGTAAATGACTGATTAAATTACATAGCACGTCGTTTACGCCGAATTCGATTAAAATATGTTTATAAAACGCAAACTACAACAGTTTACTCCATAAGAAATAAATATTAATTTTAAATTCGCTTTTTTTATATTTATTTATTTGTTAACAGTTAAGCGTATAGCAACGATTAAACATAGTAAATCATTTTTTTGCTATAAAAAATTGTTAAGAAAGAAATTGCTGTATGTAATGTTTTAGGGTCTAAAATGGCAAAAGAAAGTTATTAAAATGCAATACTTTTAGAACGAAAAGCTCTTTTGCAAGATGACCCTCGCTAGTTGATTCCATCGTATAAACTGTAGAGCTACAAACGCTTTAATTAAAAGCACACGAGGGTTAGTTTGTTTAAATACAAAGTTTCAGTTATGTTGCAAACTCAGTCATCTTTGTTTTAATTAATCTTTGAATTGCGAAACCACTCAAAGAGTCTGTAGTGTTTTTATGGTTTTATTACTTTTGTTGTTGACATACTTAGATGGGATGGGACACTCTATGGACATAGGAGAAAACAAGGTAATCACAAAGAACTGATAAATAAGTATAAAGGGATACTAATATGTTTTATACTTACTACAATATGTTTATAGTTAACAGTAAATTAAACTGCTGAATGCGGATATATGGATTTTTATTTAATACTTTTTCGGTATTTTTCGTTAAAAAGCTCAATTTTTCATACTGTTTTTTTTATAAACAGCTAAACGAGTTTTTATTTGGCTCCAGTTTCGAACCATCAAAAGCCAGTGATTTTCTTAAGGATTGAAGCGGGGACTTGTTGCAACATGGTTACTTAGCAGCCCATAAGACCGATGGCAGTTCAAAGAAAATGGCAGCTCAAAATTACTTTAAAAAACCATTGTCTCAATCATTTTTAGCTGCCATTTTGTTATTAATGGTCCGATTTTTCTTTTCTTTATGTTAATTGTTATGTTTCGTCAAGACCTACAAAATGATACCAAACTCGACTATAGTTGCTATTTGAAAATTTTGAGCTATCCCCCTTCCCCCGCTACCCCTAAGGACAAAATATTCAAAACTTACCATAATTATTGTAACCCTTCGTTTTCAAAGAAGTTGCCACAAACCAATTTCAAATATTTCAAATAGTTAAAAAGTTAAAGAGGGTGCAAGTTATTTTTTTCCACCCTCATGGTTATTTGGATTTGAAACCTTTTAGGGCACCATTTTGTTATTAGTGAGCCAATTTTGGTTTTCTTTATTTCAATGTTCATGTTTCGTCAAGACCTGTAAAATGATACCAAACTCGACTATACTTGTCATTTGAAAATTTTGAACTAACCCTTACCCCCGCTACCCCTAAGGGCAAAATTTTCAAAATTTGACATAATTATTGTAGCCCCTTATATCTAAGAAGGTTGCCGCAAACCGATTTCAAATATCTCAAATGGTTGAAAAGTTAAGTGAAGGTGCAAGTTACTTTTCAGCCACCCTGTATAATGTCTTACTAAAGGGTGTTTCATGATATTAAACACTTAAATCAATGTTAATCACCTTATGTATACTAAGACCTAATGTCATTTTCTTTTAGTATAGATCATTTTCTAAATAATTAAATGTAATCTGTGAGTGGAAAGGTAATATAAATATTATAAAACACTGTAAAGCAATATTATTTAAAACATATTTGTTTACTATAAATATAGATGGCTGTTTAAAGCCGTCGGTAAACCGACAAAGCAATATATATGTAAATCGGAAACCAAACACTAGAGGAACTGTCGCGACCGTCATTGTTTCATCAAATTGTATTGTTTTCCCACGAAAAACACAGGTTACTGAGTAAAACATGTGGTTGAATAAATATTCTGCAATACTAAATATGAAAATTATTAAAAATAAATTTAATATAAAAGGTATAAAATTACCTGAGTACTGCCAGAATGATCCTGTTGGTCTTTACGGATTACGCGTTTCGAGGAGCTTAAGTCCTCATCATCAGATCTTGTACAAGAAACACATCTATCACTTCGAAAAGGTCGTCAAAAGTTTAAATATACAACACGGACACATAATAAATAAACACATTTTACAATTACGGATAGGCCTACCGACAAAAACTTGCAATGTCCGACCACACAGTTGTAGGTTAAAGTCATGACTCACATTAAAGTCATGATAAATTTAATATTTGTAAACAATCTTCAACTAAAAAGATTGTAACATTGATTAATTTGTAATAATTTTAACACATCTTCGGGTATAGTCACAATTAGTAGTTACGCACATAAATAATAAAAGTTTATTACTTTGCTCCAAAACTAATGAAAAGGACAGGTAATTCCAGATGAAGAAGATATTAGATTTTAGCTTTAGGAGATATTTTAAAAATTAAGTTTTTTGTATGTGAAACTGAAACGACTTTGCATAATCAATAAAATGTATGTAAATCAATAATTGGTGATTATACAATAGTCACTTATTGTATATAGTAGTTTAGATTTTGAATCAATGATCAATTTAAACTTATATTTTATTTTAGTTTTAGTGTTGTATTTTAAATTCTCCAAGTTCATGCTCAGTTCTTAAACGTATTTTAAAACATGTTTGTATTTTATTTGTGTTCGAAATAATTAGCTTTGGAATTTCTATATGCTAAATATTTACATCTAAAAATTCAAAACACTTAAGACTTTTTTTTTACTTTTTAGAACATCTATTATAGTAAATGGGCAGAAAAATATATCTTCCTTCAGTGGTTAAATATTTTTTCAGCAGTAAATAAGAGTAGACATTTTATAATAACTGATTTTTAAAATTTTATTTTAAAATGGTGAACCCACTTTAGTAAATACAATTGATTATAAAAATAACCAAAATAGTCGTTTAAAAAACCTCTCGTTGCCCAAAACACTATAAATATAACAATAGTTTAATCATATAAAGAATCACACATTAAAGCTAGGTATTCAAACGATAGGGACGCGACTCATCTTAAACTTTCTTATAAAAACTCTTTACAGCTGGATGGGTACTAAGGTAATGCAAACCCTTTTTACAAATAAACGTTGGTAACATTAAAACTGCATATGATTGGAACATGTCTGAGATTTAGTGCTGATGGTGTTACTGGGAAGCTGCCAAGCCAAGACAACTAACCTAAATCTTGTTACCAACTTACTGACAAATGCTCTTAAAAATATCTTTTGGTTTGAATTTCAACTGAGTTCTAACACAAAAGTAGTAACGATTTATTTATTAATTGTAACAGTCATGAACATATGGATCAAATTGGATCAATAATGTGAATTTAATGGTAGTTTTTAAGATGTTTGAACATTACAATGAGTTAATAGAAAAGAAATAAACTCTTAGATTGTGCCTCGACTTGTTATATTTAATATTTCTTCAAAGCTAACAATGTGTTTTTATTATATTTCAAATTCATTTTTAATTAGGCAAAGTATATAATTACATGGAATGGTCTGTGGTAATTATTGTATACTAATAGGATAAAAGACGATGTAATTTGTGAATCATAAAAGAGATGCAAAACTATTTGATTACTACTAAATAGCCGAATTAATCTGACAACAATTGTTTAAAGCAAATCCAAAAAATTTTGCTATAAGACCGTAATAGCAAACAATTACGGAAACATTTTTAATGGTTTGGTAACTAGGATTTGGAAAATTACAGAAAATCGCCAATGGTTCGGTAACTAGGATTTGGAAAATTACTGTAAAATCGTCAATTGTTTGGTAACTAGCATTTGGAGAGTTACTGAAAAACTTTCAATGGTTCGGTAACTAGGATTTGGAAAATATATTTTATTATTAACACTAGTTTTCTTTCGTGTGGAAGGTCGTTTATAAAGTCTTAACAAATCTACAAAATAAACCAAAAGTAATAAAGTTACCCTGGAAAATATATCTGTTAACTTCGATTCTTTCCAAACCTCCATCTCAGTGTCATTTAAAATCTCAGTTAGAAGGTAGAAGTTATGATTAGGATAGTAACATAGACTTTGCTAAGCAACGGTTTCATTTCGCTACATGACAAGAACCACAAGACTGATTATAGAGCTAATTGTCAAACTTTGGACCACATAATCTACTACTGCAGTGAGCGATAAGTTTTGTTACAGAGATTGCTCAAACAATACACTAGACAAACCTTAAATCTCTAACCTTATTTATATATTTTATATCGCAGTAATTATGGGTATAAGATTTTAAATGCTATTTTAATGCTATTTAAATATATTTATAATATGCTTATCCATAAATCTATGATATATATATATATATATTTGTAAAAAAATGCTACAACTTTATAATGCATATCCAAATTAATTAGCTACAATACTATTCCATAATAAGCATTTTATTTTCCAAATAAATATACACATAAAAAAAAAATTAAATTTACTTAAGTTTTCAAACGGCTACTCTATTTACTTTTACTACTTGTTAAATAGTCTCTATACTTCAAAACACATTTTGTACACAATGTGTTACAATTTACTCCATATTGGTGGTATAATTGAATTATTGCCATATTTAATATTCTTAGACAACCGCGTATACAATACCAAAATGTAATACCAATTCTGATCACCTTTAACTATACTATTCGTATAAAATTATTTTACACCAAATAAAAACTAATTTCCTGTGATGAACAATTTCCTGTTGGTCATTGTTTGGCTATAATATTAACTTTTGCTGCAGGCAATTTAAAAGGTATACTAAACAACCTGAAGATTACATAAAAGTGCGTCAAATCAAATTTAGAATCTGTAGTATACATTTTTAAATAAATACAAAACACTTACCGCATTACAAGTTAAAGAATGTTAATATTTGTATAAAACAATATATTTTAAACATTCAACAATATTTTAAACAAAGTTTTCATAACGTGTGAACAAATACGGATAACCGGCGTTGCGTGTAAATCTGCCTAAGCCTCGATATGAGAAGTTATGAATAACAAGCATAGATGATACACTCTTTCCCACTTTCGCAGAATTTGCAATGAGAGCTCTGCAGAATACAGTGAAACTTTTGCTACACTATATTAACGAATTATTTTCATAAACATATAGGAACTATTAAGTTGCATTGTTTACATTTCAAACAATGTGTAAAACGAAAAAAAAATATTTCAATTATTATTTGGCTGGATGTTAGAAGACGCTGTTAAAAAATATAACATTGTATAATATATAAGTTATATTATGTTTTATTTAAGAGTTTGTGTATTTTTAGAAAATAATTTAACTTCTTATCACTTTGTCGTTCCTGACACTTTGTCGCTAAGTGTCTTTTTTGTAGCTAATAATCTATCTTTATAAATTCCAGTGGTTTGGGTATTTTGTTATTGGTTTCTACCGTAAATAAAAATTTTACTATTTTTAGTTATGTTCTCTAATATTGATGTCAATATTAGAGAACACAACTAAAAATAGTAAAATTATTGGTATTGTACATACATAATGATTTTCATACGTTAGAATTGTCTCCTCTAAAGTCTCTTTTATGAATACAAATGTTAACATAATATTAAACCCAACAGTCCTTACATTGTATATCTATATTGTTTTATCACAATACCTAGCTGAAAATGGATGTAAATGAAAATAACACTAAATGTGACCTTTAAGACATACTTGTTGGTAAAATGTTTTAAAAGCTAGTATATAATTCATATTTCTTTCGTCAAATCGTAATGTTAAGTCTAAGTAGTTTATTTAAATATGACTGAATAACGTAATAGGCTACTTTTTTGGAAAGAGTTCAAGGTCATCGGGTATAAAAGGAAAGAAAAGGAAAAACTATCGTACGAGTTGGAGATATAGATACATAAGCTATTGAGGATCAAGTCGTCAAACGGAAGATTACTAATGCAAAATAAATAAAAGGTGTTTATTTTAAATATCCAACAGCGAGCCATTTGGTAACATCATGCATAGTATATGCACTAATTTCATTTATTATATGAAATATATTCGTTCAATGGTTTTGTAAAAAAATGTATATAGCAAACAAAAGGACAAGACACAAAAACATTTCGTTTTTACCTTGACACATACCGTAAAGCGTTTGATGAAAACGCGCCGCAAAAAAACCTACAGACTAAGCAAATGTATTCCATATTAAAATTAAACTAGCTTTGATTCGTAATTAGGCTTGCCACTATATGGAGTGTAATAAAGTGTGTTTCATAGATAATTTATATTGACTTAAGATAAAATATGTTTGTTTTTAAATATTTTGCAAAATATATCCATAAGCAAGCAAAATTAATAATGAAAGATGAAAAATGAATGTGAGTAATTTATCTATTTTCTCAAAAACGAACAATTAACAAATCATAAAACAATTCGGAAATTATTAAAACAGTTTACAAATACATCAGTTTTGGTATTTACCGTAAGATTAACATGTTGAAACAAACTATTTTTTTCCTAACTAACCTATTAATCGTTTAAAAGGACTTCAGGATACTAAATTTCTTCAACTCTATGAAATGGGCTGGGGAAAAGTAAGGACATTCTATGTTTAAATTGTGTTAAATATTAAACTTTTTTATGTTGAATTGTTATGTTTTGTCTTAATAAATAGTATTTTAATTAAATATAAATAAATACGGGTAAAAACAACGATATATGTATAGTAGATGTATAATGCCGATTGATCGCCATGAGGGAGTATGAGGGGTATGATGGCTGATGTAAACCGTGTTATTAAACGGCTGAGAGAACTGGCACGGGGAGAACGTACATGGGTGAGAGAGCTGGCACGGTGAGAGAGCTGGCACACGGTGTCGAAAGTTTCCGTCGGCGTGTCGGGGTGGACGGTTGAGAGAGCTGGCACCGCGGAGGCTGGCACACGGGAAAGGTGTCGGAGGTGTGTCGGTTTGGAAGGGTGTTTGTTACCTGATGTCGGGCGTACGACAAGATGTATTATAAATATTTTTATTTAAAACTCGATTTTTAAGTGGTAACGTTTGACTGACAAACGCTTCTCGCTTCTGCCATTTAGTGTTGAGTGTAGATAGTTTTCCAAATGTGTGGAGTAAATAGAATGTTAAATTGTTAGCCTTATGTAAGAAATAATGGATAAATAATAATATCTTAATAAATTAATTTAAAAACACTTATGGTGGACTTAAAAGCGCTTTTATGGCATGTCATTTAACGATGATGTTGTTTACCATGAAAACAATTTGTTTAATAAGGATATTTGTACATTTATATCTGAAATTCATTTATATCATAAAACTACTGTTTGTATATTTAAATAAATATTTAGCGCTGAGCTGATAATTATCCTTGATGATGCAAGGCTTATCGTGGCGTGCAAAAACTCTTGATAGGGATTATCATGGATGCAGCATTAGTTTATCAAAACATAATAATTTGCGTAACCATTACAAAGTGCAGCGTTGCAGCGTGTGTGTTTAATGACTTCCGACTGATAACGTAAATACCACGTGTGGAGGTTAAGGTCAAAGACGTCATATCTTATCAGTATATATATAGATATATAATTCGCGCACACAAAATCATTATCATCATGTCTTCCTCCAACGCGCTGACCACACCCTCCACCTGGGACGTTTCCATCGTCGAGGGATCAGGCCTGGAGAGTCTTGAAGACCTCTACATTATCTTGAAGGCAGTGTTCCCTCAACCTAATGTTCAGGTAGGAAAAAAATAAAAATATTATTGATAAAAAACTTTAGATTTATAAACGTTATACTTTATATCTTTAAAATGTTTTCAACCAAATTCACCTAAGATTCAATAGTGATGATATGTTATATCACTATCTGATAAATACACTGTATATTAAACTTATTTGCAAGTAATAATACCCTAAATTAAATAATCATACTTATGAATTAAATTATCAATGTCAATTTCTATTTTTATATCTACATTTTGAATTATGATTATTTCAAAAATGATTGCCCAAAAACTAAATTGTCATTGTATGGAACAAGAAGGCTTTAATTTATCGTTTCATGTTCATCATTATTTTCTTTGTTAATTAATGTTTAGGTTGATTAATTATTTTTTTTACCTATAAATTAAACTTATGACTAAACCTATAACTAAACTTTGATATATTTCTAGATAAGGTACAGAAGATAACAGCACTTAATTTATTTTAACACACGTTTAAAAAATATTATAAATTAATTTTATTTTACATGTTTGTTTAAGTTTGAACGGAGGGATGACCAAACATACAGAGTACGGCTGCCGTATTGTGTGAAGCTCACATCGCTCCAGGCCAGGTTTGGGGAGTATGCTGGGGCAGTGACAATAATCTCCGCCGCGGCAGACCTCACGTTGGCTCAAACCAGACGCCTGGCTGAGCTGCGCTCGAAGATCATCAATAGTAAGAGATAGTGAAAAACCATCAATTACTATAGTACAATACATTGTAGGGACTAGCCAATTATAGAAAAATACATTTTATAATTTGAATAAGAAATACTCCATATCATTGTCAAATATAAATTACTATTCTATTGTAATCTGTTAACGATGCAAAACTATCTTGCAACGATTAAACTCAAATTTTGTAAACCATGTAATACGTGGTACAGAGAATCTGACAATCACCCTGCAAGTAACACTCATTTAAAAAATACATTGGGCTATTTGCCAATTATTGAGACCGAGTCTGCTGCAAAATGTAGGCTTAAAACCTATTACTTAACAAATGGTGAAGGATACATCGATATAGGTAATTTTTTAAAATATCACACGAAACCTTTGATTATTTCAAAAATTCAAGAACACCTTCTTAAGTCGAAAACTCTGAAATGTAATATTATTTTAAAATGTATCTATGCAAGAAGGGAGAAGAAGATGAAATCAAAGAACTGTCATTTAAGACTGCAAACGAGCCCATACTACTAGGTACAGATCTAAACACGTATTGTAAAAACGCTTTTGATAAACTTTTAACAGAACAATCAGAACACCAAGGTAAAGGTTCAGGATGGAGTCTAAAGAGTATTATAGGGCTGGAACTAAGAATTAATAAATACTATCCATTAAGAGGATGTAAACATATATCCTTACCAGCTTTCATTGCAAACAAGAAAGCTGTTGTAAATGTAAAGAATCAGGATGATTATTGCTTCAAGTATAGTATATGGGCGAAAAATGTACCTCGTAATCCACAAAGAGTCCGCAATTATATTGATAATGCAGAAATGAATGCAGCGTATGACTGGGACTGTATTAACTATCCTGTAAAACTTAAGTCAATACCTAAATTTGAACAGATAAACAATATGTCTATAAATATATTTGGAATAGAAAAGAAACACAATAGTGAGGAATATATTGTATATCCTATTAAAGTAACAAAACAAGAAAAAGATGATCACCGTGATTTATTACTATTGAAAAATGAAACAACATCTCACTATGTGTGGATTAAAAACTTTGATAAATTAGTAAGCGCGCAAACCTCTAACCACAACGGAAGAAAATTTGTTTGTAAATCATGTTTAATCCATTTTAATGATAAACCTACCTTCGATGTACATAAACAGCTATGTAACAATCATGAACCTGTTGCTGTAGAAATGCCTAATGAAGATAATTGTAAACTTAAATTTAAAAATTTCAAACACCAACAACAAGTCCCGTACATTGTATATGCTGATTTTGAAAGTATATTAATACAAAAAAGTCCATGTAATAATTGCAATTCTTTTACCTGTAAAAATCCCAATGAATGTTGTATTAACTGTTTCCGAGTCAACTGTAAAAATTTGAATCAATGCTGTTTGAACTGTAAAAGACCGAATTGTAAGAACTCCCACACCTGCAAAACTAAACATGCTACGCAAAATCAATCTACCTCTTCAACTGTTGACTATCAAAAGCACTACCCATCAAGTTTTTGTTATTATGTTGTTTCAAGTAATGGTGAAAAATCAGAACCAGTCCTTTTTCGCGGAGAAAATGCTGTGAAGGTATTTTGCCAAAAGATCAGAGATGAAGCTCTTAAAGTGTACGAGACGTACAAAAATAAGTTGCCTATGGAGTTAACGGATGAAGAAGTGGACATGTTTGAACGTTCATCTTGCTGTCACATATGTGAAGAACAGTTTACTGCCGATAATTTAAGGGTTAGAGATCACGACCCTAATACAGGGAAATTTAGAGGTGCAAGTCATTCAAATTGTAACTTGTCATATCAAAATCCACACTTTTTGCCCGTAGTCTTGCACAATATGTCAAATTATGACCTCCATTTTATTATTAAAAGTCTCGATTATGATGAAATGGAAATAAAGGTAATCCCTAATACAGAAGAACGGTATATCTCTTTATCAAAGAAAGTTGCTGCTAGATTTGAAATTCGTTTTCTTGATTCGTACAAATTTATGTCTAGAAGTCTTGATGAACTAGTCAAAAATCTTGACAAAAATCAATTCAATGAAACACTTTCTTATTTCGGTTATGATAAACTTAATATTGTTACAAAAAAAGGCTGTTTTCCCTACGAATACATAGATGGCTGGGAAAAATTTAATGAGACTAGCTTGCCTTCTATTGATCAGTTTTACAGCTCTCTAAATAAGTCAGAAGTTGCTGTAGAAGATTATAATAGGGCTGTTGAGGTTTGGAACAAATTTAACTGTCAAACCTTAGGAGAATTTTCTGATATCTACCTTAAGACTGATGTGTTACTATTAAGCGATGTATTTGAAAATTTCCGAAAAGTTTGTAAATCCAATTATGGTTTGGACCCAGGTTGGTATTTCACAGCTCCTGGCCTTTCGTTCGACGCGTGTCTTAAATTGACTAAAGTTGAAATCGATTTGTTAACAAGCTATGAACAGTACATGTTCATAGAAGCTGGTATTCGTGGTGGTATTTCTATGTGCACTAAACGTTACTGCGAGGCATCAAATAAGTATTTAGTTTCAGAAACAAATCTTGACTCGGAATCACAACCTGGTGTCAAACCTATGGATCAGGGACTCTGGACAGTTGATAATTCAAACTTTATATTATTCCTAGATATAAATAACCTTTATGGGGCTGCAATGGGAGAAAGTTTACCGTTAAAGGACTTTAAATGGTTAACCCCTGTTGAAATTGATGAAGTAAAAAATAAAATTAATGATATTGGTGAAAATGATGAAGTAGGGTTTATACTTGAGGTAGATCTAGATTATCCGGCACATCTACATGAACAACACAACGACTTACCATTTTGCGCCCAAAGAAAAGTACCACCAGGTAGTAAACATTCAAAATTGTTAACAACTTTAGAACCTAAACGTAATTACATAATTCACAGCCAAGCGTTAAAACAGGCCGTAGAGCATGGATTGGTTTTGGTTAAAATCCATAGAGGTATGAAATTTGTTCAGTCTAAGTGGTTGTATGGATACATCGAAAAAAACACAACATTTAGAAAAAATGCGCAAAATGAGTTTGAAAAGGAGTTTTTCAAACTCATGAACAATTCGGTTTATGGCAAATGTATGGAAAACGTAAGAAACAGAATGAATATGGAAATAGTTTGTAGCACTAAAAGGCTCGATAAGCTTATTGCTAAGCCTAATTTTCGTGATAGAACTATATTTACAGAAAAACTGATAGCAGTTCATCTAAATAAAACTAAAGTAAATTTTAACAAACCCATTGCAGTAGGTATGGCTATTCTTGAACTAAGCAAAATCGTAATGTATAGATATTTTTATGATATTTTTCCTCGTGTATTTGGTCAAGGAAATGTAGAACTATTATATACAGATACGGATAGTTACCTTATAAATGTAAACTCAGTTGACGTATATGAGCAAATCAAGGAGAATATACATTACTTTGACACTAGTGAGTACCCAATAACACACGCTTGTTTCTCTCTCGATAATAAGAAAAGACTTGGTGTTATGAAAGATGAAACTTTATCAGTTCCCCTAAAGAAATTCATTGGTCTTAGGACAAAGCTATATACTACTCTTAGTAAGAATTATGATTGTAAGAAACGTGCTAAGGGTGTAAAGAAAAGTGTTGTTAAAAATGAAATAACTTTTCAGGACTACGAGAGAGCTTTGTTTTGTAATCAAAACCAGTACAAAGAAATGAATATAATTAGGAGTAGGAAACATGATGTATACACAACGAAAGTACGAAAACTAGCGTTATCGTCTCATGATGATAAAAGATTTGTATTAAATGATAATATCCATACCATGGCATATGGCCATTACAAACTAATTGAGAATAAAAAAAGGAAAATTGATTTACACAAAGAACTGATTGCAAAAAAAAGCTAAAATGACCAATGATTCTTGTTAAGCTCAAATTATTTGTTAGATTTGTATGTAAGTTAATTTAGTTTTTTACTTTTCAGATAATGTTTTTTTGGAAACTGTACCGGTCAGGTACGAACAACTTTCTGTTGACGAGGGCTTCCTTAATATGCCTGAATACGAGAACATGGGTCGGGTTGCTATACCTCTGCACGCATTTTTCCCTTCCTGTATTTACACTATAACCTTAAATCCTGGAGAAAGAAAAACCATATCTGCGGGTATAAAAATTAGAATACCTGAAGGTTATGAAGGACAAATTCGACCGGTAGCATGGCAAGCGGAAACTTTCGGGGTGACAGTTTTAGACTCTCCAGCGTCTATTGACTCCAACCATACAGACGTAGTCAGGGTTAACCTAATAAATCATGGAAACGAGCCGTTCAGCATTAATTACTGTAGTCACATCGCAGATCTTGTCCTAATAAAGGTTGCTAGGGTGTGTTGGGTCTTAAACGGTGGTTCCGAAGATCACGATGATCCGGACTGTAAATTAGAGGAAATAATTGTTGACAATCATGTGTCTGTCATTGTAAGAAGGGACATTATCTAGTTACAAATAAATCAAGTAATTTGAGCTTTACAGTAAATTTATGTAAATAGTGGAATAATAGAAAGTATTATGACTGTAATGAAAAAAACTGTAAACTTAACTTATCTATTTAGTTTGATTGTTTATGTTTTTAATTACTGTAACCATTGAATCTTCAAATTAATACATAGATTTTTTTTCATAATTTTGTAAGTGTAACAATTATATTTGACATTTGTTATGTATATTTGTAATTTTGATATGTTTGTAAATAAATATAAATTATTTTGACATACAATCTGTGTTCAGTGTTATTTATTACCTACCTTGTTTCAGATTAATTTATCTCCCTTTCATTTATCTGATATAAATATATATTTATACACAATTAAATATTACGTCATGAATAAAAACATAGTTATATCAATCAAAATAAGAGAATAGCATCATTTGATGTTTGACTTTCAAGACGATGAAACCAAGTATCGACAAGTTTGGAGGTTATATAGGTTTTACTTCCAAAGAAAACGTTGTAGTAGGACCTTCAGGAATAGGTTTCAAGCTAACTGATAAACAAAATTTTAATATTGAAAACAAAAGGTTAACAAACGTAGGGGAAGCTGTCGATTCTAGTGATGCCGTTACTTTAAATTATATTTCATCAAAATGTCTATTGTTAGAGGATAAACAAGTTAATTTAAGAAAGAGAAAAATTGTTAATGTCAATGATCCTGAATCAGACATGGATGTTGTTAATAAGAGGTACTTTCAAAATAGTATGGACAAAGAACTACGAGATACTATTAAGTTTGATAGAAAGAAATTTATTATTGATTGCGAAAATCATAATATTAAAAATATATCAAACCCTGTAGATGGAAAAGATGCAATATCTCTCGATTATTTCAAAAGCAATACTTTAATGTATGAAAATGGCAATTTTAATGCTAAAAGAATGAGAATTAACAATATTGGAGATCCTACCGAGTTAACGGATGTAGTTTCTAAACAATACATCGAAAATTATGTTAATTCACAGATTAATTTAAAATGTGTGACTTTTGGTATCAATGATGAAATTAATATGAAGAATAAACGATTGAGCTTTTTTAAAATTGAAAAAGATCCAACCGATGACTCTGATGCAATAAATAAACTTTATCTAGATAAAGAATTAGTTAGGGTAAATCAAATAATTAGCAAGACGGTGGAATCCTTCATTAAACCAGAAAAAGGAGAATTAAACTTTAAAAAGTTTATAATTAATATAAATGAAGCCATAAATAATTATTCTCCCATTACTTTAGGTCAGGCAAGAACACTCATGCAGAAGTATTTATACATTGATGACAAAAGTGAAGTAAATATCAATAATTCAATAATAACAAATGTCAAAAAGCCAATTGAAAGACATGATGTTGCAAACAAAGAATATGTAGATGAAACAGTACGAAGCAACAATACAACTTTAGTTGAAGTGGTACTGAGGGAAATGATAAAGGATTATATTAAACCTGATATGAATGGTGTCATAGATTTAAAAAAGTATAATATTCAATTGGTTGTCAAAGCGAGCGAGAATGAAAATTCACCTGTGACTCGTAAACAATTAGATGCTTTCAAAAACAGGATAAACTCTGATATGTCACGTATTGATGAAAAGCTTAAGGTTTTTTATCCAGCTTCTTCGTTGACTGCAAGGTCCCGAAATAGAGAAGGTAAGCCCATATCAGATGTCATGAGTGCAATGATAAATGACTTAGCTTATCTTAGGTCTGAAATAAAAACCTTGAAAGAAAGTAAATCAACAGAAGATGATGATAAAGACGACTTTTGGGATAGGGTAGGTAAGTTGAATAGCAAGTAGGACTGGTCATCAGTATGGTTCTGAGCTTCAAACGAGGTGGAGGTCTAATTAATAAGCTTATTGATAACCTACCTTTTGAGGCACATCTGTTGGGTGGATACCAATTTTGTGGGGCTGGTACTAAATTGGAGAAACGTCTGGCAAGGGGCGACAAAGGGATCAATCCACTTGATAGTTACTGCAAGGAACACGATATAGCATACGCTCAGAACAAGGATTTAACGAGTAGACACAAAGCTGACAGGCTGCTGGCCGATAGGGCGTGGACGAGAGTATCGGCTCCGGACGCTAAACTCGGTGAAAAGGTAAACGCTTTTTTAGTAACGAACGCTATGAAAGCAAAACTTAAACTCGGTGCTGGTATGAAGAAATCGAAGTCAGAAAGTGTTACAAAGAAAAGGCAGAAAAGGAGTCCGAAACATGACAGTAAGAATGGAAATACACAGAAGAAACACCTCAAGGATGCTATACTGGCGGCTAAAAACGAACTTAAAAAGAGTAAAAGCAAAGAACTTAAGGTATTGGTTCCTGCAGCGTTGAAAGCTGCAAGAAATGCGATGAGGGGTGGTAAAAAGGATCAAATAAAAAAACCTAGAATCATACCCATACCCAAATCTGGAGGAGCGTTACCGTTCCTGTTGCCATTATTTGCCGGACTGTCTGCCATCGGAAGTCTGGCCGGCGGAGCTACCTCAGTGTATAAAGCCATAAACGAAGTTAACAGAGCAAGAAAGGAAAATGTAAGTGACGTTAAGATTAAAACAGGAAAAGGATTGTATTTGAGACCATACAAACAAGGGATGGGTATTTTTTTAGATCAAACGCACTAACCAATCTGGATTTGGAAAGGTATGCTAAACGATTGAAAATACCTTACTTTAGAGGAGTATTCTCTAAGGATAAACTGCCTTTGCATCCATGGAATAAAGAAGCGATAATCATAAACTTAGACGATGATGATGGGCCCGGGACTCATTGGGTCGCTTTACGTAAAGATGGATCACATGCAAAGTATTACGACAGTTTTGGGAACCTCAAACCACCAATGGAAGTTATACATTATTTAAAAAACTGTATTATTTTGTATAACTATGTTAGGGATCAAAATTTTAACACTGAAATATGTGGACAGTTGTGTTTGAAATTTCTGTCTGATTGTAATTAAAATATTCTCCAATAACTATCTCAGTCATTATTTGACCATCGTACAAGCAACATGTCTCACCTATTTGTAATTTCGGGAAATAGTTCACTCTTAAGCTGTGAAATATTCCCCAAAATTGAACTAGAAAATGATCGAGATTACGTGTTAGGGTTCATCAATTTTGAAACATTTAATTCAATTCCAAATGTTGAGGAAGGGTGTAATATGTTTTATTATCTTACCGATAAAAATGAAGAGGTGGGTATAGAAATACCTACTGGATCATATGAAGTTAAAGATTTGCAAAAGTATTTACGAAAGGTTCTTGGAGATAAGAGAGGTGAAACAGAAACTGACATCGATACTAGCTTATCATACAAAAATGCGTATCCCATTAATCATGATGTACTGATAACAATTCAACCAAACAATAATACGTTAAAAAGTGAGATAAAGTGTTCCAAAGACATCGACTTCACTCCTTCAGACTCAATAGGTCCTTTATTAGGTTTCAAAAATAGAAAATTAAACAAGTTTTTCACTCATGTGTCGGATGGAACGGTAAACGTCTTAAAAGTCAATACTATAAACGTGGAGTGTAATATAATTACGTCTTCGTTTGTAAATAGTAATCCAAGTCATGTGATACATACATTCTTTCCCACTGTTCCACCAGGATTTAAAATAGTTGAAACTCCCGCCAATATAATCTATCTTCCAATCAACACAAGGACGATTGATAACATATCCCTTAAAATAACTGATCAAAATGGTAAACCTATCAATTTCCGTGAAGAAACCATCACAGTAACATTACATCTTAAACGTTTGTAATCATGCCTATGATCTTCACCCCAGTTAAGAACATACCGTATTTGAAAACCGTGAACATTTCTACACCGGACACCGTGAAGAGAGGTTCTCTTTCTAAGAGTAATAGAGACTTTTTAGTATCATTAGGCTTAAAAATTAAACATGGCTGGTAGTATATTACAAGTAAGAGAGCAAATTTACTTTGACGAATCGATAAATAAAATAGAAGTACACGCACATCAACCATATGCTAATTCTTCATTCAACAATAATGATGAAATTAGAATACCAATCCAACATCAAGATATCTATACGTATCCCTGCAACAGTACTCTCTACATCGAGGGGGTGGTTAAATCAACAAATACAAAATTCATTAATAACGGATATGCTTATTTATTTGATGAAATACGATACGAAATCGGTGGAGTTGAAATAGATAGGGTGAAAAACGTTGGAATTACAAGTACAATGAAAGGTTATCTGTCTTTTAATGATAGTGACATTAAAATGTTAACTAATGCAGGCTGGACGAGTGAAAAAGGTAGTTTATTGACTCTCAAAGAAGACAGTACAAATAAAGGTACTTTCTATTTTAATGTCTGCATTCCTCTTAAGATTTTAATTGGGTTCGCTGAGGATTATAATAAAATTATATTAAACGTTAAACAGGAACTTATACTTATAAGATCAAGAACTGACCTAAATGCTATGCTTGGTGAGGTTAAGACTGAAACAGGAGCTGCAGGTACAAGTACAAGTATCGAGCCAACGATGGACATTAACATCAAGAAAATTCAATGGAGAGTTCCCTACGTATTCCCATCAGATCAAGAAAAACTATCTTTACTCAAAGTTATTGAAAAAAATCAATCAATTTTCATCAATTTTAGAACATGGGAGCTTTATGAATATCCTTTATTACCACAATCAAATAGACAGACATGGAATGTAAAAACATCAACTCAGTTGGAAAAACCACGATATGTTGTATTAGCATTTCAAACGGACAGATCAAACAATATCAAAAAAAATGTCAGCGAATTTGATATATGTGACGTTTCAAATGTAAAACTTTATTTGAATTCAGAGTGTTACCCGTATGACGATATGAACCTTGATCAGTCCAAGAATCAGCTAGCGATTCTTTATGAAATGTATGTAAAATTTCAAGAAAACTACTATTTTAAAAAGGGCGAACCCCTATTCACATATAGTGAATTTGTAACACATGCTCCGTTAATTGTAATCGATTGTTCCAGACAAAACGAATCCATAAAATCAGGACCAGTGGATATAAGATTAGAGTTTGAATCGAAAAGTACAATCGCAGCTAAAACTACAGCATATTGTTTAATATTACACGATCGTGTCGTTGAATACAACCCGATGACAAGTTTGGTAAAAAAGTTAGTATGAGGTGAAAAAAGGAAAACAAAAGGTCAGGAACAAGGTCAAGGGTTAGTAGGTTGAGATTAAACAAGTTGTAACGTGATAATTCACAATTTTTATTCCAGTTGCTAACAAGATGTCGAACAGAACAGTCGTATGTGATATCCAAGGGTTCCGTGGACTAAAAAATGAGTTCATCGTGAAGGAAGCAGCTTTTCTCACAACTTCAGGTAGTAAAGTGCAATCGATTATTTTCAAACCACCTTTTCCATATACAGCGTTACCTGAAACACAACAAAAGGTTGCAACATGGGTTAAGCAATTCTATCATGGAATTGACTGGAATGACGGTTACACTCCATATTTCGAAATGAAGAATATTTTTAACAGGATATTAGGATCTTACGATGTTGTATTAGTCAAAGGTATGGAAAAAAAGATTTTTATTGAAAATACTTTATCGAATAAAACTGTGTCCGTGCGGGATATGGATGAAATTTGTTGTCCAAGAATCAACGATCTGAGAAAACAGATGAGCTTTAGAAAGTGTTTTTACCATTCTCGAACGACTGATCAATGTGCAAGTGAAAATGTTAGACTGTTGTTACACTGGTATATAAACAAGGTTGAAAAGAAATCCACATTATTGGAGATCGAAGACAAAACAGTTGACAAGATTGGAGAAATTATTGATAAATTCAATACGCTTGATAAATACGGTAACAGAACTTTAGCCAATTTAAAAATACAAGAAATATCTTACCTACCGAAAGAGTATTTTGTACATCACGTGTCCCCGAGTGACCTATGGCACGTGTGGGACCTTCTCCCAGATCACAAAAAAGATAAGCTAAAGGATATAATTTACTGCTATGAACATTACAACTCCTCAGGTGCGGGTACAGATCACATCGACGGAAAACCTCAGAGAAAAGAAAATTGTGCAAGATGTACGCAATCGAATTAGAGCTTTTTATTCAAAGTAATCCACAAATCGTTCAACATTTTAACGGAATATTTCACGCTGAAGGTAGAATACCTTCATACATCAACTATCCCTCATCATATATATTCAATACTGGAGACCGATGGGTAGCCGTTTACATTGACGAATTTCATCGGGGTGAATATTTTGATAGTTTCGGTTTACCTCCACCTTACAAAATATTTCTCTTCATTCAAAATGCTACTGAAAAATGGAGTTACAATCGACATCGAATACAGAGTGAATCATCAGACTACAGTGGATACTACACTTTGATGTATCTGATCCATCGATCTTCTGGGCAAGACATTGAGGGGTTTACATCATTATTTTCAGACTGCACAGACGAGGAGAAAGATAAGCGTATCGGTGATCTGTTTTCAAAAAGCTTTAATAGTTCAAAAATTAAGTCAGTAAAACTTGCTGTAGAAAAAATGAAATCTTTATATCATAGGATGGAAAATAGAACCATGTGGAAATAAAATAGTTTTCATTTATATTTTTTCGTTTATTATTTATATTCCCTTGTGTACTACTTATAAGATTACATAAGAATTTAAGAATGCCGATCAATCTCATTTCTGCATAGAACGTGGTAAGAGAAGGTTATCTCATAATAATGAAGGTGATTAATCAAAAACAAAAATTAAACATTGAAAGTTTTGATTTAAAACCGGTTGATAATAGACGAAGACATAGTGGGCTCCTTCCAAATCAAATCAGATGTTTAATTACAGGACCATCATCTTGTGGGAAAACTGCTGTGATGTTAAGCCTAATTACAGATCCTAATGGATTAAAATTTGAAAACATATATGTTTACTCAAAGTCCTTATATCAACCAAAATACCAGTTTTTGGAAAACGTTTTAAAAAATGTAAAAGGAATTGGTTATTATAAATTCTCTGAAAATGAAGAAGTAATTCAACCTTCTGAGGCTAAGAAACACTCGGTGTTTGTGTTTGATGATATAATATGTGATAAGCAAAACAACGTAAGTGCATTTTTTAGTATGGGTCGACACAAAGACGTGGATTGTTTTTATCTTTGTCAATCTTATTCCAGAATTCCGAAGCAGTTAATTAGAGATAATGCTAATATGATAATTGTTTTTAAACAGGATAATAATAATCTTAAACATGTTTATAACAATCATATTAATCCCGACTTAACATTTACGGAATTTGTAGATATGTGTCAAATTTGTTGGAATAAAAAATTTGGATTTTTCGTAATCGATAAAGAAAGTGATCTGAACAATGGTAGATATCGCAATGGGTTCGATAAATTTTTTATAAGGTAATATTGTATGTGATACCACACAGTCTTCATCCAACTTCGAAAGGAAATGGATGTTAAAAAGGAGTTAATCAAAACAAGTAATACGGTAAGAAAAAAATATTTAGCACTGAAACGAGGTATTGTGGATGAAGAAGAAATATTCAAAAAGAAATTTAAACCTATCGTCGATCCTATTAGTGAAATAGTAAAAAATATTGAAGAGAAAAAGAAAAAAAAGAGTGACAAGAATTCATCAATTCTTGATAGTGAACAAACTCCGTCGTCATCACTTAAAGTTATGAATGAAAGCAAACCTTCACAAATTCAAACCAATGAATCATTATCAGAAGAATCGGATTCCAATAGTGAACATGATGAAAACGAAGAAAATTTTAACGATTATATCAATAAATCTATTAACGATAGTAAAAATGAAATGGATCATACGTATGGTGTATATTTAGGTGATAATGATGAATGGATGATTGGAAATAGTAAAATTAACTACGATCCATCTGATAGTTTCATTAAAATAAAAGGTCAAAAATTTAAACCAACAATTGGTTTGTTGGAACTTATGTTTAAGAAGAAACCAAATAAGACACTTATCACTAAAGATGATCTGAATTCTTTTAAAGATATATTACTGCTTACAAATGCTCATTTAGTGAGACATTCTGATGGAGAGAAGGTTCAAGCTACAAATACATTTAAATACAGAAACTATATAAAAAATATTTTTAAGAAAGGGAGTGGGTTAAAAACTCCCTATTTAAAATTGGATACTTATCCATGTGCTCCAGACTATGTGCATTATGATAATATAAATGAAATTGTGGACAGGCTGCGATTATTGAAATTATCAGAGATTTCAGGTAATACTAGTCACAATAACGAAGTTATAAATATAATATCAGAGCTCAGAGATAAAGGAGTTATAGAGTAACTAATATTATGGGTATAAAAGAAGATATTGCTAACGAGTTACATAAGTCGGTAAGAAAGAATTTTCCTCGACGAAAGGTAGTTGTGAAAGGGTTTGACGACCTTTGGCAGTGTGATTTAATTGATATGACAAAATATTACAAGGTCAATAAGGGATTCAAGTATATAATCACAGTAATTGACGTTTTTTCAAAATATGCTTGGTCAAGACCTCTCAAAACTAAAACCAGTAAAGAGGTTACTTTTGCAATGGAAAACATATTAAAACAGGGAAGGGTTCCAAAAAATTTACAATCCGATTTAGGAACAGAATTCTACAATTCCGAGTTTAAAAAGTTGATGGGTGATTATAAAATTAACCACTATTCTACCTACAGCATTTTAAAGTCGAGCGTGGCAGAAAGATTTAATCGCACGTTAAAAAATTTTATGTGGAAAAAATTTACAATTAATGGTACTTACAATTGGATCGACATACTAGACCAACTAATGGACTTCTACAATACAAAGAAACATTCGACTATAAAAATGAAGCCGTGTGACGTATCAAAGAAGAATGAAATGGAATTACTAAAGACCATTTATTCATATAAACAACCCAAACTACGAATGATACCTAAGTTTGAAATTAACGACTACGTCCGCATTAGCAAATATAAAGGGGAATTCGCCAAGGGATATACTCCGAATTATTCCACAGAAATATTTCGCATCACGCAAGTAGTTCCGACAGAACCCGTCACTTACAAGTTGGTAGATGCCGAGAACCAACCCATTGCCGGAGGATTCTATCAAGAAGAGCTAACTAAGGTTAAACATAAAGACGTTTACTTAGTCGAAAAGATTCTCAAGAAGAAGGATGATAAAGTGTTTGTAAAATGGCTTGGTTTTCCTTCGTCCAAAAACTCCTGGATTCAAAAAGATAATATTGTTTAACATGATATATAATAGACATTTTTTATACTGTAGTACTACTGCTTATTGTGAATAAATATATACTAAACTCAAAAACATTTCTTTTATTACATATATAAATTACAATTAAATATAGTAAAAATAAATTATCCTAATATACTTACCTTCGTCAGTCCCGAACCCGGTCCCGTGGCGTCGAAGCCCGAGACGATAACCGCTCGTCAACCTGAAACATGACCTACACAACCTACCTCGTATCGATATCAGTATAAAGACTTGCTTCAGATTGTAAACAAATAATTGGTATATAAATTAGACATCTTATCTGTTGTTTGACTCAAATGAATTGATGATGCACTCGCAGTTATCACTATCGCATGTTTTCTGCAACGTCACGATAAGCCACGATGCAAATCCATTAAGCGCTTATCTAAATACTATACAATCTGAAAATTGTTTAACTTATTTTAAAATACAACATATGTCAGTCCTAAGATTTTTTAAACAGATGAAACTAATATTTTATATATATATTTTTTTTTTAATCACATGGTAGTTTTTAAAATATAAGTTTCGAACACAAATTCCCAAACAAAATATGTCACATATTTGTGGAAACAACCTCAACGTTAAATGATATACGAGCGCATGCCATAAAATCGCTTGCGATTCCACCATAATCGTTTTTAAATTAATCTATATAAACATATTATTTATCCATTATTCCTTACATCAGGCTAACAATTAAACACTCTATTTACTCCACGCATTTGGAAAACTATCTACACTCAACACTAATTGACAAAAGCGACAAGCGTTTGCGAGTTAATCATCACCACCTTAAAAATCAAAATGTTAATTTAAATATTTATAATACATCTTGTCACACCTGTACCCTCCACGGTGTCAGCTCTCTCGTCCGTCCACCACGACACACCACCGACACCTTTCCCGTGTGCCAGCCTCCGCGGTGCCAGCTCTCTCAACCGTCCACCCCGACACGCCGACGGAAACTTTCGACACCGTGTGCCAGCTCTCTCACCGTGCCAGCTCTCTCACCCATGTACGTTCTCCCCGTGCCAGTTCTCTCAGCCGTTTAATAACACGGTTTACATCAGCCATTATACCCCTCATACTCCCTCATGGCGATCAATCGGCATTATACATCTACTATGTATATTAATTTAATAAAGACCATTAGTGTAAAAATAAATAGTCTCCTAATGAAATCACGTATACACAATAAATAATCCTATTCATCACGTTGAACTTTGATTTCCCGTAGGTTTAAAGTTCCATTCATATGTTTAATTAGTGCTGAATCCTTCAAAACTTTACTAACATGAACGTCACAGTTGTAAGGTGCCTCCAACTGCGTTTTAATTAAGCTCTGCAGCCAGCAGTTTCTGAGGCTTTGGTGGAAGTTAATATTTGGTTGGGACGAATCTGGTTTAATTATGAACAATGTGCCAGCGATAATATACCCTTAACTGTGGGATATACAGTTACTATTTTTGTACAGTATATGAAACTTGAAATACAGATTATAATTTGTTATGCATTTTAACGTACTATACAAAAATCTATACGTTTACTGTTAATACAACTCCCCGTTTTAAAGTTGTGCTTGTTTTTCTTTTTCCCTTTTTTACCGTTGTAATTTATGTGGACCACCGAAAGATTTTGCTCGTGTACACTGGTTTCTTTCGAATATACGATGTTTTACTAACTGTTAACCCATCATCTATGTGAGCAACAAATTAGTAAGATAATTGAATTTTAGACACTAGTGCATTCTGTGACTGGCTAACATTACGTTTATATATATATTGCGAGTCCCATGCCTCACTTTAAGTTTAAGTTTCCTAAATGTTACACTCGCTTAGCTTAGTGAAGAGGTGTTAGGTTAATGAGACATAAGACTGCTTAAGGGTGTTACTCAACGTGTAATGAACAAAAATTTAAATTACGAAAACAACAAAAGTTAAAAGTGTTACAACAGCAAAAGAAAACTTTGAAAAGGCAAAAAAACAACAATAATAAGATAAATTAATTTGCAACGTTAAATTTACAAGAAAAGAAAATCAATTGAAAATTTAAAAGAATTAGTAACTGACAAATTACATGACTTGTATGTTTGACAAAACTTTAGTTATATATTTTATTATTTTTACATACTGTTAATTGTCCCAGAAGCACACGCACCGATACACGCACTCCCAAACTCCCGATCTTCTTTCTCCGGTGGCCCGTGGTGATCTCCTCGATGTTTTCCTTCAGATCCTCCAGCTCCAAGAGTCTTGACCCCTCCATCTTCATCATTAGCCCTTCTCATTGGCTGATTACCGATAGGGTGTGTGGCTAATAGGTTAACGGTGTTTCTTGGAAGTCAGCCCTACCGGTCATCGCCTAGCTCACATCAGCTGGGAAAGAAATTTGTAAATCGATGCTCATGCTACTGTTCAACTCTGTTCACACCAACTGGTCGACTAAGTGTAATGTGAACAGAGTGTCTGCATAGATGAGCACCGTGGGTACGGGGTTAATCCCCTTTCTTACAATATATATATATACATATATATATAAAACTACACCTGGTCCATATAGATGGGATGTGTAGTTCAATATCTCCACCAAAGCTATTGGTAAACCTAATTCTGAAGAATTAAATTAAGGAATTGATAATCTTAAAGGCGGTTTTGTTTTTATAACTCATATACTTATTATAATAAACTATCCTAATTTTGTACGGTTATTAATAAAGAATAATAATAATTGTAGTTGCACCGATAGTTAAAAACTCTTAAACATTATCTAGTTGTATGATAAGATTATTTGTCTGTAGAGAAATAACTCAATTATAATTGCTTTCCATACATTTTTGTTAACTTTTTTCAGTAAAAAATTAAATAAATAAAATAGAGACGTATTATCAACACAACAAATTGAACTAACAATAACCTTTCGAATTTAAGGCTTTTTCTATTCAATTTAACGTTAACACTGATTGACTTAATAATCAAAATAATTGTACGGATAAAGTTTCAATATTCTGCAGTGGTCGATTGAACGATTAATTTATTGACAAAGACCATTCCTTTGATCATTGATTCCGTTTCATATCCGTTGTTGGCCCAATGACACAGTAATTACTTCGTTATCCATACAAGGGGGATGAAAATGTGTAAAATGAAACAGTAATTTTTTACAGTTAGTTTTATAAATCGTTAATACGATTTAAATTTAATCTCCTTGGATTTTGACTAACATCATTAGAACACAAATGTATTTTGTTGTACGGGTCTGGATTCCAATTCCGTTCATAACCAAAGACTAAAAAACATTCAATAATGTAGTATTCTTAATTAATCTATGTAACAAAGATTATATGGATAATCAATGAACCGGGGTTCTAATCAATCATAAGGCAATACGGTCACCTATTTAAAAATGGCAAAAACATATGTTTTATGAAAGTATACGACTCTTTGTATTTGAGAACTTCCTAAGTAAAAACCAATCGCTAATTTAATTATGTATCATGTTACTTATATTATAAATACGCTTTACAGTCAAAACTTGGTTTCTCATATAAATAACTGGATAGTCTAAGAAACAAATTTTATAATGAATTTTGCATTTAGCTTTAGTACATAAAGTGCTAATTATAACATAAACAACAACACTAGTCCTCTTTTACATACAATGTCGTGCTTAAACATTCAGGTATTTGAATTTTTAGTTCCCACGTTTTAGTTTAGAATGGTATAAAGTAATATTAATTAATGTTGAGGAAAGAGACCACGACCATTGGTGAAGCCGGTAGTTTATTAAAACTGGTAAGTAATTAAAATATGCTCTAATAGTTTCTAACCCTAGACAAAAACTTATTGTCCTAGTTCACTTTAAACAGGTTCGAATAGAAAAGAGTTTTAGAATGTTTGTACTGGGTAGCTTTGAAGAACGCCACTGAAATCCGTGTAGTTTCAACTAATATCTCTCAATTTAAAGTAAAATATATCTACATGGTGTTTTAAAATAACAGTAACAAGTTATTTTTTTCATTTGACTAAAATGATGAGTAAAACCTTTTTTTCTGTTACCAAATGCCTATTGTGTAGAAACTCTTCTTGCGATCACAAAATAATATTCTTACATTCATCTTCATTATAAAAAGTTTTTCCTTTTTAAAAATCTTACATATAAACTAATTTAGAAAACTTAAACATTTTTACATATTCATTTAGAAATTCTCATAATTTGTCTAAACATGTCATTTTTTATTTTTCCTATAAAAATAAGTTTTTACTGCTGCATCCCCTTTTATGTTAAAGTATACATTATACGAATTCAGAATTGGACCACTCAAAAGTTTTATAAATGGCAAAAGGAAACTATTAACCAAGCATCGATGACTTTTTGGACTAGAGAAACTGGACTGTTAAAAAACCCGGTGTGAAAATGGCATCTGTAAGTTTTAGTCATAGTAATTAGTCTTACTCTGTATCACTAGCCTAGAAATAAGTGGAAATCTTAATTTATTATTTATCATATAAGTTTTTGAACAAAGTTAAAATAACAATAAAAGTTACAGGTTATCATTTGGTGAACAATTAAAATACATGTGTAAGAGTTATTTAAATTTGTATTCAAATATTATTAAAAAGCCCCGTCATCAGTTAGGACAAACCATAGAAAGGACTGTAGTGGACAACTTATGAAACAAAAAGACATGTAATGAAAACAATAATTAATTCTGGATTTTATTTCATATTTTTTTATCTTCAGCTGAGGGCAGAGTGGTTTTGCTATGTTATTTTATAAACTGATGATGCATTTAGATTTCAGATATCGAAACTATAGGAAAAGTGTGTTTTTTTGTCAATTGTTATGGGGAATATATGGAATAATCACGACTTTATATGCTTGTATTCAGCTACTCTGTAACCTTTACAACAAACAAATATTTCCAATTAAAAAGAACATAAAGTTACACGTATTGATAGTAAATCTCTTATATATGTATGTTTCAATTATGTATGTTTTAATAATAAATTTAAAACGTGTTTTTCTTTTCATAAATTCCAGCTAAGGGAGAATAAAGTTGCATTTGAAGCCCAGAAGCTGTCATGATAAAGGTCTAATTAGACCGAGTAAGCTACGTCGCACTATCCTTAAATTACCAAACTTATTTAATCCTCTGATATAAAAATATGTGAGAACCTTGTTACACTCCTGATAAAATTATTAATTGATTAATAGTTTATAGTGAAAAAATCTAAAAATGATGTACGTTACAATATTATATAAAACACTTTTGGCTTTATCTTATTCATTCATGGTTAGTGTGAGTATGCTGCAGTATTTTATATTAGACGTACCATTTAAACGTAAAAATATAAACTTTACATTAGTTTGTGTGTATCAGTGAGTGTTTATTATGTTGGTCTCAATAAATTAAAACATAAGTACGAATTTGACTGAAAACATTGTAATAATCTAGGGCTTAAATCGATCAATAGCATTACCATTTTACCATGACCATTGCCTTGATACTTCCAAACTAATAGTATGACCCAGAAATACTGTTAGAGGCTACAAAAATAAAGGCAACACAAATGTTTGCTTCTTTTTATTGCATTAAGTATTTTCATAATTTATTTAAAACTCCAACTAAAGAAATGTTAATCTGCCAATAATATCCTATTGTATTTGTTAAGGGATCCATCACCTTATATATATTCCAGCCTTCTTTCAAACTTCAATAAAACCACTTTAGCTTTAAAAAGTGTTGAACTCTTTTGCAAGATAGGTATTTTAATCAGGACATGTAAACAAATCTTATTTAAAAATAGAATCAACTGTCGCCATACGTCAACTCAATTTGACATAAAAATAAGCTGTAAACATCAGGGCCTGGCAAAAACACGTTATGACAATATACATTGGAAAAAATAATATTTATGAATACACATACTTATTTGTTTTTAAGGTAAAGTAAAAAAAGAACGAACACACTTTTACAGTATAAGATACTAAGTTGAATTAATCTTTTACATTAAACTCAAAATTTAATTACGTATACGTTAAGGACACAAACATTTTAATTTTATTAGCACTAAATCTTTTCCGTTTAAAAAGTGAAAATTGGTTGAGCTGATATTAATATTGGATGACAGGTATTAGGTCCTGGGTGAAAGCCAATTTGGCACCAGTTATTAAATTCCTTATAAATACGATCATCATTAATCAAGGTTCAATAAAAATACCGTCCTACACAGTCTGAATGCGTTTTTTTCTTACGAGGTACGTTAATATATTTTTAGTTGTTTGTAAAGATTTTTTATAGTCAGTTTGACACATCAATAGCTAAAGTGTAGGGCAATATTAAAAGTAATTCTAAATAATTAATGAATATTTATAAATCATGTTGTTTTCATAGCACTTCCGGCCAAAAAAAAGCCTTTATCTCAGATTGCACTAGCCCGGATCAAGAAAGTACGTTACTTCGGGCTAGGCCTTTTATACTATTCCTGTAGGACTTTCCTTAACTTTTTGCATAATTTGTTATAATTGTTTATATTGCTTATATTTGTATTTATAAAAAAATGTGGAATACAATTCTATGGTGTACACACATGTTACCAACGTAAACAATCATAATATAAAATCTATGAGAGTTACGATAAAAATAACATTAGTACTGTTGGTACTAAACTGTTAGTATTGTAGTGCAACTATGATACCATTTTGCAAATTTTAAGGCAAAAAAAATTATTTACTATTTATAAAATATATTAAATTGATACGAAAGACAATAGATGTAAAATGTTATGTAAAACAATAAGACGGCTTGATCGAATCAGACATATTGACTGTATACATATGTATATGTATATATTTGTTAAACTCTAGATCACAGATTATAAAAAATTGTAATTTCAATCTTACTTGAATACGATTGTCAACGTTATCAGTTAAACGATGATCAGCTAAATTGTTAAATATTTGTTATGAAAAAGTGACTTAGTTATTAATTTAATATGTATGCATTTTCTTGTCGCATCAATATAACATCTTTACTAATTAAACAAATATAAACGATAATTTAATTTGTTAGTTAATGATACTGATTACCATCAACATGCTACAAAGACACAAACATACAAACTAGGTTTTTTACTATAGTTCGGCCGCTTAGAAAGCGACCTCCTCCAGCATTGGTTTAGCATTAGCGCGCAGGTCGTTTTCTAAGCGGCAGAACTATAGCATTTTTCTGTTAGGGATGGCATAATGTTCCCAATAACTTAGAATCTCTGTATGTTTGTGTACTTATCCCATAATTTTATTCACTGGCATCACTATTATACAGGAGGTATTTTGTAACAATTAACACTCAAAATACAATTAGATTCCAAATAAATATCTAAAATACCTTAAAATCACATGAACATGCATTGGAGTAAGTAGATTAAACCTGATTTTGAGTATACGATATTTTGCTCATCTAACTTTAAATTTTTATTAAAAACAACCTTTATTCAACCGTTGTATTGAACGTGGTCTTGTTTATGTTTTGAAGTAAACTTTAAGTAATTTTATTAACATGTCATCGATATTAATAATAATAATATAGCTTGGTTCCAAAATTATATAAATCATGACGCATGTTATCTTATTTGATCAACCTTTCTCCCTCGCCTGACATAAACCACACCAAAGGGATTCCCTTGAAAGACGTTTCAATTTAATATCAAGTTTAGATGACAGGTATTACGCACAGGATTAAAGCCAATTTCGTCCTCAATATTGGATTCCTTGAGAAAATCCTCTGGAAGGAACTGTTATTAAAGTTCAGTGGAGTTGAAACATATCCGTAGCAATATTTCAACAAAAATATTTTATACAATACATAAGTTTTTTTCTTTGTAATAATTTCACAAGTCATTACAAATATTTGCGTGAATAATATAAAAATACGATTTTTTTATAATTTATCTCTGACACACGAATAACGTAATGATATTATCTTATTATTACCTAACGCAAAAGAATTGCATGATTACATGCATTACGCAAACTAGAGGTATGCATTATTCATAGTATTTTGGTAAACAAAATCATCTGATAAACTCAAGGTTCGTAATATCCACAAACTAACATTGAAGGTATCAGCATTAAACCTACGGAGATAATGTTTGTGATTTAACTTTTATTCAAGGAAAGTACAGTAAAACAAACATTTAAGATAGAAAATAGTCTAAGACGAAATGTTCAAATAACTTTATGATTAGCACCGCGCGTGTTATTAATTATAGAATAAACTAAGCAGTTTTGTTCTATAAGCTAACTACGTTAACATTAAATGTCATATATTATAAATATTCGTTGATATTTTTTAATAAATAGGAACTAAAGTGTTTTATTTGTCAATAAATTACAATCTACCAATGTATTATCTCGAAGCATTTTGTCCCTGAGAGATTTATGTTGGCAGCCCTTACCTGGCTAGCTCCCAGACTAGCCACCCAGATATTATTTTTATACCTAAAGAGCAGTTTGTCCATTAAAAAATGTGTTTTCTTAATTTTAAAAGCAACAAAAGTAATTAAATCGAACAATTGTTAATAAAGTGGGTCAAAAAACATCACTTAGTAGTAGTGGGTTATTTTCATGTAGTTTATATATTGAATATCCTTATATATAATTCTGTAAGACAAAATTTTTACCAGAAAATTGTGGACGTCTGGTACGTCACAGAAAAGTGGGAGGGGTCTTAAATTAAAGGTATTGACCCCAGGGACTCGGGAAAAATAGCAAAATTCCCATAAAGTTACCAGAAAACGAGATATAACGTAAAATGTTCTCCATAAGAATGGCATTAGAAGCCATTTACTGCTGATTTTTGTTTACTTTAATACAGCTGATCGTGATTTATCATTAAGCGAGTACGCAATGTTAACATTAGGATTACTTATTTTCTAACCAATATTCTTGCACATCACCAAAAAATAGTTCTTTAACATTTATAGTTAAATTTTATGATGTTTTGCGCACTAAATCCTGTTTGAAACTAATCATAGTTTAGTGTAAATCAATGTAATGTAATGCAAATGGTAATATATTCATTTCAAATATTTCTGTACATTCGATATGTGCAATAATTTATTTCAGAAGGGTAAGAGTTTTGCCTGTGAAAAATAATTGAAATGGTAAAGATGTATCAGAAACTATTAAATGAGAATGCAAATCCAGCATTTAAAATGTAAGAAAATCGGTTGACTATGTCACCACTTAATTTTAATATAAGTCTTGAACGCTCTCCAAAACACAATCTTGCAAATTAGTGACAATGTTGTGGTCAAAGCTGTAATCTGAAATACTATCTAGATGGCTGGTGGTAAATGTGGGGCAAATTCAACACCACCCGATAAAACCTGTCCTGATCATTTTAAAGGAACTTTAAATTCAAAAATATTTACGTTGTATTAATAATATAGGTATTTTGGCTTTTTAATATTGTCCAACCCTTACGCACAATATCTTCTAGCCCGAAACTGTTTTACACAAAATAATTCGGACTACTTTGAGAGGGTCGTGGCAATATCACAAGACAAAATCCATATGTGATTGGTAGGACTTGAACCCGTGAAAACAGGCACCGACGCCCTGAGCTCTACCACTAGACCAGCTAACTCCCAAAATGATACCGTAACTGGATAGTTTAAAACTGAACCACAAATGAAAAATTATTTATTTAGACAGGCAAAAGTTGACCATATGGCCCTTTCTTACACCTTAAAAAATAGAAAAAAACAGCAAAAGGTTACGTAAAAAAAATTTAAACATCTAGTTATTGCTATCAAATAGAGAAAAATAAATAAAACATTGAAAAGGTGATTTATTTACTTGATAAATTAATTAGTGTCATCAGTACTTTGAACATTGAAATTGTTGTCAAACATATACATTGCACGATAAGGATTAGGCAATAGAACGAATAACTATGACTAAATTTCAGAATAGTACCTTTAGAGGAATCTACAATTTTAACTTTTCTGTCAAGGGCTTGAGATTACTTTCTTCATCAGGAGATGTTTATAAATGTTAAAAAGGAAATTGATTGCATAAGAGATGAAGATGAATTGGGCCTGCCAAGATGCACTAGGAGGAAACTAAGACGTATTATAATCCTGTCAGACCTGAAAGCTCTCGGCTGATGTGATTAAGTTTCTTTGTTGACGGATGTAGATTGATCATGGAAGAACTTTGGTTTGTATTTAAGAGATTTATGCGTTGCAAAATAATTCATTACATGTAATGTTAGTAGGTTTTACATAATATTAGAGGTTTATACAACCCTTTACCCAAAATTAGATGAAGGCGAAAAGAATTTATACTGATCATCTTTAAACTTGTTTTACATTAGTTAACTGAGAAAATTGAGTATCGTATTACAATTTAAGTTTCTTATTGTGTGAAAATATTTGCTAGCTGTTACCGTTTTTGAGCTATAGTCGTTTAAACAACATGTGTTTTTTTTAAAGGGGATTTAAGGGAATTAGCTTGTGATGGTGGGGGGTTGTATTAAAAAAATATAACTTTTTTGTATTATATGGGTGGTTTGGGACCGAGACGAATTCATGTAATTTTAAATCTACAATTTTACGTCTCTCGTGAATGATATATTTTCATCTCTGGTTTGTATACAAAGACATCACAAAGGGTTCTCCGTAGAAGCTGGCCACATCCTCCAAGTTCCTAGGTATCCCTAAGTCAAACCCACACTTGAAATTATCGTCCTTATAAATTGTTTTTGTAAAGCACTAGAGGACATTAAGCTGGAAGAACCCTTATTCCGGGATGTTCAAAAGTCATAGAGGCATTTTCTGCCTTAACATCCAAATTTAAGGGTATTAATTATTAATAAAAACAACGAATGTTTTTTGTATTAATATTTTAATACAACGTACCATCAATACTACGTATTCCAGAACAAAGTTGGGGTGTTTTTTTAGAATGGGGACGCTACTATTTAAACTGTGGAATAACCAATGTTTATGTTAAGTTATGTTAGTTTATAGTTTTACTCTCAAGTTTTTTTATTTTCTAAACAGAAATTTAAAAACTCTCAAATATCACCTAACCTTAACTGTGTTTTTTTTTCACAGTATATATAGTGGCGGCTCTCTTCTGAAATAGATCCAAAGTTGACACTATAGTTAAAATAACTAATACTAAAATAAATATTGATTATACATTCTTATTGAATATTATATTAATATTGATAATATTAATAAATATTGAACATTATGAATCGTTGTTGGTCTTAATCTTGGTGTGGACCGTTATCAGTTTGTCTACTTAACTATCTGCTACAGTATATACATGTAATTTAGTTTATCATTAGATTGATCATTAGAAGTCTGGACTCAAAATCAGCCGGGTTAGCGTAATGTGTTCTAACAAATCAGTTACTATAAATGTTTTTTGTGTTCGTATCATGTGTAAATGTTTATTTTTTCTACTAAAAGTGACGCAATCTATATGAAGCAACGAAACGACCTTGTACCACCTGATGCCACATCGACATTGTCCCAGATAGGAGCCAAAACCTGCGACTGATTTGAATGGATTGCAACATTGTAAATTATTCCTTACTCACCCTAACAGACGTAGAAATATTTTGATGAGTAGAACAAACACTGATTTATATATTTAAAATAGTTTCCAATGATGTGTGTGTGATAAATATGTGTTTTAACTTTGAGGGAAACATTTTGGTCATGGTACATAGATGATAAAGCGAATTTAAAACTTAATTTAGAACCGAACTTCCAAAATTTAAAAACCGTTCTGATTGGGTCATAGTAACGGTCAGTGCTGATGGTGTTACTGGAAAGTTGCCAAACCCAGACAACCAATCTTAATCCGGTAACAAACTGACAAACGGTCTCAAATAGTAACTTTAACTAGAAGATTAATATATACTATTGTATCGTTTTCGATGTTTATAAACAATACAGACAAGCAACAAAACTGTCAAAATTATCCTCAAGAATGGATTTGAATGCATAACTTTTATAAAATTATGTGAAATATAGCCCAAATTGGACTTTTTACAAAGAAAGGTTTAGCTTAGTATTATTTTACCTTAATTTCTTTTCTTATCTTTATAAATGATCTACCCTCTTCTGTTGTTTGTAAAACCACTCCGTACGCAGACGATTCTACCTTCTTATCTACAAGTCAAAAACTACAAAGAACTTAAAAATTTGGCTGATGAAACACTATAATGCACAAAATTGGTTTCATAGTAATGGACCCTTGCTTGCTTAACAAAGAAAAGTCACAAAAATTAATATTTTCCTTAGGAGAGTTCTTTGAGAACAGAGATAAGGGTGGTAAAATTCTTTCAGCTAAGTTTTTGAGAATATATGTTGATACTCAGCTAACATGGGATTTACATATAGACGAATTTAGTACTACACTTTCTCGTGTAATATTTTTACTAGGCCGTCTAGAAAAAAATTCATTGTACTAAATTATGTCTGTACAGCATATTTTCAATCTATTTTCATGCCTTTGCTGATTTTTTGGAATAATTGTGCTAAGGTAGAGGAAATAATTGTTCGGCAAGAGAAAGCGGTTTGAGTTATCTCCCCAATAAAGGCTAAAAATACTACAGCAAACCTTTTCAAAGTGTTCAAATTTCAACTATTATTAACACCTTCTATTGTATATATGTGGTCTTTCTCTATGCCATAAAAAGGAAAATATAAGAACATAAACAAGAGAAGGTAAAACATAAACATATACATAAATCAGTATGTCAGTTGTAAGTAATACAGGTTAGTATACAGGGTGTCCCGGAACTCTCTACCAATATTTTAGGGCATTGCTCCTGGGTAAGAAACATACCTAAATATCATATTTAAATTGTCCGGAAGTCCTTAGTTACTCACACAGCCACCATTTTGTTTTTTTCAGTTATTAATTTTTTTCTAAAGAATGGCTTAACATACGAAATGGAAACTTTGCACAAACATTAATGACAACTAGACAAAGCTACAAAAGAATTATGAAGATTTTTCAAATTCATAAAACAAAATGGCGGCCATTTAAAGTTTTGTTTCTTAACTAACTAAAAAACCGTTGATTTTATAAAAATTGTAAATGGCCGCCATTTTGTTTTGTGAATTTTAAAAATCGTCATAATTTTTTTGTAGCTTTGTCTAGTTGTCATAAATGTTTGTGCAAAGTTTCCATTTCGTATGTTTAACCATTCTTTAGAAAAAAAAATAATAACTGAAAAAACAAAATGGCGGCTGTGTGAGTAACTAAGGACTTCCGGACAATTTAAATATGATATTTAAATATGTTTCTTACCCAGGAGCAATGCCCTAAAATATTGGTAGAGAGTTCCGGGACACCCTTATACATTGAGCATATCATGATATGTCTGACAGAGGGGGATGACAGTCAAACCAATCTCTATGTTAATGTAATTCCTGATATAGGACACATCTGTACATGTTTGTATCAAATGCACTAAAAGGAAAAAAAGTATTTTTTTGTATTTTTCATCCAAGCTTAACCTATAAGTTTTAGTTAAGTCAAATAACATTTTAATTTCAGACCAAAAAAGAGTTATAACTTGTTTCCTCTCTATAAATGCACTTAACAAACTGTGTACATGGGTACGAAGTGATCTCTTAAATATTTTGTGTGTCATTTTAAAAGGAATCGGAGGTCTTAGGAATAGTAAACAATGTAATTCATCCCAAGTATATTTTAATAATTTGTGCACTTCTTTAATGAATCAGATTCAACCGATGTTCATTGTAGGAAACTCTGTAACTGTATGTGAACACTATACTATTATTTCAATATCATTTGGCTAAGTAATCCCTAACGTATTCAAAAGTTAATCCATCGTTTATGCAATCTAAATTATGTACATTATGTACATCATGCAAATGTATAACAAATAATATGAATTAATGCATTGAAAGCTCAATTGATTATATTCTCGGACAATTCCTGTAACTAGAGCTAAATCTCATATTTTTTTAGTCATAGAGTAAGCGATTTTTATAAATTCATAACCACACCTCATAGGATAGGGCAATTGTAGGATAGGACCTACATAATACAATGTCAACATTAATCAGAATGCCAACATTTCTTTCTAAATACAGTATTGTCTCAAGTTTTTGTGGTTTAAATTCATTTTCATGGGTAATGATCTTAGGTAGACTACAAGTGGTGATTGTGAATAGTCAGTAAATCGTAATATACACTTTACTTTGTATAATTAACAGAATAGTTTAGATATTGGGCTAAACTCAAAATTGAAATACTATTACACTCTTACTTTTGTAAACAGTATAAGTATACAATCAACTCAATCTATTGATAATGTTCAACTTTTTGTACCAAGCTATATACGAAAACTTCTTTAACTCTTTATGACTTGGTCTTTTTAAACCATGTCCGCTCCTTGTTTTTGATAAACAGTTCTAAGAATGAATATTTAGAACCAAAGATAGATCATAACACGTTGTATAACATGCACTGGATAACCACACAAATAACCAACTAATTGGACAACTGTAGACAACTGAGGAACAGGGTTAATACTGATATTAATCGCATGCCAGATAAGCAAATGCAAACCTTCGTATAATCAGATATCAATGTATTCAAAGCAAACATCATTTGTTACATAACTGTAGAACTGTTATTAGGCTGCAAAATTAACCTAGCAATGCCAACACTACTTTAATGACTATACAAAGATAATGAGATATTCATTAAACTATATCGTAGAAGTATTTATTTCAAATTCATGGTGAATTTCTAAGTAATGACTTACTATTTGTTAAGTTTGTTAAAGAGAATGTTTGGAGGCATATACAACGCTTATCTGTAAGTATAGCAATACGTATACCTCAACATATTGCTTTACTTTAGGTTACTTAAATTAAATTAAAATAATACAATAACTAGGTATCAAATTATGCGAGGGCATAATATATTTTTGCTAAATACTTGTAAAATACGGTTATAACTTTTATTTGAATATGGTAAATATTTATATCAAAACATCTACGTTTAGAATGATTATATTTGCGTCTGTAAAAATGGTTTACAATTTATATATCTAGTTAAGTGTTTTCTATATTTACATTAGTTTCATATCAAATGTTTTGTTTATTTGGTTTTAATTGAGATTATTTTTTTTTTTGTATGGAGTTAACATTCTACTATGCATTACTGCATTACTGCATATTTAAACTCTTTTGATACCTTGATTCAAAATTACTGACTGAGTTTCATATAGCTCAAGAGTAAATTCAACATTTTGTTAACCTTAACCAGAGCATCTAATTGCCTTCATATTCAATGTTGGATGGTAGTTGAAGCCACTAATGCCAAACATCTGATTGTAAGGTTTTTCCTTACCTGTTAGTTAGAATAGACACAAAGCTATCTGTCAGAAAAGTTCAGACTATACGTGAATGTATTACCTTCCTACAAATTAGTGCCTATTACCGAACTATGAGGTTTATCTGATATTTTATCCTTCTCTACCATTCAGGTAAACTAAAATATAACTTATGTAATTTAGGATATTTCTATTAAAATTCTGTAAAATGTAAAAAAAAATATTTATTATAACTTTTCTCCTTGCATTCCGGTCCCAAACATTAATTTTTATAATATTTTTTATAATAATCGAAGAATGAATCACTCAGTTTATGCGGATTCTCACAGTGACCATATTTTCGTAAAAAAAATTAATATACATTTATTCTGATTAAATACACTTTTATTTTAAATTTTAGCAATCATTCAGAGAAAACACAAACTAGGAAAGCTTCATAGCAGTTTTCTACCTCTATTAGAGGTGCTAAGTCAATTGGTCTACGTACTATCTTTGAATACACTGGCCAACTATGCTATCAATTTACAACAAATGTTCAAGTGTTAAACAAGTTATACATTACAAATGTGTATGGAAATATTCATATAAAATTCATATTCATATAAAATGCAAAAAAAATAGTTCAATATGTCACAATATTTTAATTACCATCACAATTTATTTATATAAGACATGCCACTCTATTATGTCTAATTTATAATATTAGTTAACACACCTTACAGCAACCGAGATCAGTATAATTTCTCTTTGTTGAAATTGTCGTACTGTTTATAATTTCATTTGATACATTCATCAATAATGACTAAATACTGTTAAATAAAAAAATCAGAGAAGCCTTTCGTTGTAAAAAGTATATTCATTTATATTTTAGGTAATAAAATGCTTTAAATTGCAATGAATATGTTTAAACTCTAAGTTATGTCATGTATGGCTTTTAAATGCAACCACAAAAAAATTATACATTGGAATATGAGGTTAAAGTTTTGACATAAAGGTAAGTTGTTACAGCTCTAATGTCAGCTCTGGGATGTTATTGTATGTTACGTTACCATTACGGTGAGGGTCAATGACCTTCATTTCAATTACAGCTAACTTCTATAATGGTCTCAGTTACGTTTAAAAGCACTTTCTCATATTGTAATTGACCTTTGAACTCTAAACATTGTTGAGCCTTTATTTTTTGTGATTGAGAATGTACAATTTCTTACATTTAATTGTCAAAGGTGCTTTTATATACACGATGTTTGCCTTAAATATTAAACGGATATTAATTACAAATATACAGTTAAATATTAACCACATTTATCAAAAAATAATTTTTATGTGTAAGTTAAGAGTTTCACATGAAAATTGCGTGTATACGAGTATAATTCTTAGCCTTGTAAAAGAAGCTGTAAATGGTCAACATGAGTAAAATAATCATCCCATTTAGCAGAGTTTCCAATTGGTATTGTTTTGCAGAAAATGTATTATCTTGCTTGCATCTGTTCTTTGGATATATTCTAGTAACGTATTTTTATATGGTTTAACAATTATAATTTAATAAAACCTGAAACATTTTATGAGAAATATTTTTGTAAGAGATAAAAACATCGAAGCAACGGTGTATTTAACAACAGTTTGCCTAATTTTTAATAATTCAACTACTTATTTCTTATTAATTCCTTTAAAAGTAACTCATTGCCATTTCGAAACATGTGATGGTCTAGATGGTTTGTCTCGAATACCACAAAGAGTTGATGAAAATGATAAAGTAAATGGGTCCCGGGTATGGGTATTTCCCGCCTACAGTAATAACTTCTGCCAATGAAATTCACTAAACCGAGTTCGTTCTCATATGTCAACCCTTAACTATGAATTTTCCTTTTTTGTGCAATCAACGTAGATAAATATGAAATTGAACATGTATTTGGACTAAATCTAATATATAAAATTCTCGTGTCACAGTGTTTGTCTGCAAACTCCTCCGGAACGACTTCACCGATCGTTATGAAATTTGGTGTGTAAATTCTGTAGGTATGCGAATCGGACGTAAACTATTTCCCGTTTCGAAATTCTTAAAAGGACTCCGCCCCAGTGGTTCTGGAGTTTCCCATGTTAACCTTATGAGAAATGGAATTAATGAATCTTAACAGCTGTTTCAATTAAACAAGTTGGTTCTGTTCTATGATGTTCAATAGCATTAAAGTTACAAGGATTACCAACAGGGTGCAGCACTATTATTTCTTTTACATTTATGACAACAGCTAATTTGCAACCAAAAGGTGAGTGAGCGTAGCGAACGAACTTCAACCAGGACGTGATTGAGCGATGCGAACGAGATCATCTTGAAAATTAAACGTAACGGTACTTTCTTTCCATCGGTCTGTCTTAGGGGAAACCTATAACTTAGGCGATACGAAGTTCGCCGGGTCAGCTAGGTATATATTTACACAAAATAAGAGACAAAAAATATTTGGTATAAGCGAAAGTAGTCTTATATAAAAATTAACCATGAGTTTAAAAACCACCATATATTGTAGATGGGTTATGAATTACTGAAGAAATTATATACAGTTTCAATGTGTAGTAGATAAATATGAAATTGAACATGTATTTGGACTAAATGATTTAATATAATTCACTAAACGGAAAAACAGTCAACAATTAAGTAGTATGTTTTTTGAAGACAAATTGTTTATCCTGTTCTGATTAAAAAGAACTAGTTAATTAGAGATGCATATTTAATTAATCTAATCGTCCTAAAAGTAAACAACGATTCTCATTATAACGAAAAAATATTTTTTTTTAACTTAGCATACAATATAATTTTAAAAGACCTTATCCATACGTATTAAGGCCTATAGGTATTTATGATCAATACAGTCTGTAGTTATTATAGAAATGTCATCGATATCTCTATTTCTAATACAATTCCCAATAACATTGCTAACTTTTAGTACTTAAGGATGAATCTTTTATTTTAAAATCAGCAGTAGGAAAAGATATAATTGTAAGTATACTATAGCATTGAATTAATTGCTAAATTAAACCTTTTATAATAAGTCGTGCTTTGTGATTGAAATTGAAGATCAATTGAAGGAAACCGCACAACATATTATAAGAGATTACAAAAAAATATTTCCTAAATAAATAATTATTTTTATTTGTTCTCTAATTTTTTACACTTATTATTGTCTTTGAATATGATGTTTATAGATTACTGTCATGTATATATCTAAAAATCACAGTTGTATTCTAAATTAGGGTTAAATATTTTGGCCAACAACGTATCACCTTAGCATATTCACCTTATAATACGTATACGATGTAGTATTATACAGGATACATATAGTTATGTTGGTAGATGTGAGCCAGCCTTTCTCATGATCAAAGGGAGTTTACAGGTATAGAATCAGGTTTGGCGTTTCCATCCTGTGATCAAAAGGATGCAAGATTTATCTTGTGAGGCATAAGCTAATTCGAATTTGGATTACAGTGAACTAGATTCTTAGCACATACCACAGCTAGTATGAGGGTAATTATTGCTTTCTTTTAATATTAAAAGTAATTTACACATCATACTATTACCTTATAAAATATTGATACAATATAATTATTCCTTAAACATGTGCTTCCAAATTTTCTAGGTGAGAATTTTAAGGCACTTAAAATTATCGTTTCGAATCAATAATTTAATTTTTCTTCGAGAAATAAAATGCTGTACATAAAAAAAATGAATAAGCAAATAAATATCACAAATAAAATTTAACGATATAAATTGTATGAGCAATATACAAAGGACCAAGAGTAGTGGGTTACTTATTCTCAATCATCATCATATGCCATTTCTATTTGTACAAAGAACAAAACAATCTCCTGGATATCAAGAGGTAATCTTATCCGATAAATTAAAAGATATTTGTAGAAATGTAGACATGATCAGATATATATTTTAACAACATATCGTCCTAGTGGATATTATTTCTGCCTGGATATTTATATGTGGAAGTTATTAACATGAAATAGTCATATTTTTACTTATGCTATGAAACAACCTTTAAAGCTCTGCAGTTACCTAATGAAAATGTATAGGCCTACATGTAAGTAGTTAATCATGTTTTACGTTTATTGATTACTCTATCACTGCCTAAACCAGGTTATTATTAGGGGTCTAAATTATTTACCCCGTAAGAGATCTAAAATATGACTCTTTCAGAAAACCCGATGTAGTTTATTTATAGCTTATAAGATAATTGTAATAATAGTTTAATGTTAAATAGTTTCCAAAATTTATAAAATTAAAAAGCAATAAAAGAAAAAATTTTCCAAAGTTAGAAAATAAAAATTTCAGAAATGCAAAGAATCTTTTTTAAACGGGTTCATTATAGGATTCTTCCCCACAAAGGACCTCTGTAACGAGGGACGGTGTAGTGGTCAGATCTCAAGTTTGGACAGTTTGTGGTGGAAGTCGGGTGATTTAACTCATCCGATAAAACGTGTTTCCACTTTACTCAAGCAATTTAATTCTAACTTAACTCAACGATCAAAACAAGGGGTTTTAAAGTGTTTTAAGAAAACTGAACTGTTCAAATTTGCACACTATTTTTCATTTCAAATTTTCATGTACATCGAATTGATAGTAGCAAGAAAATATTTATTAAAAAGGCGTGATAGTGCTTGCCTTTATGACTATCTAGTCCAGGATCATTAATTTGTCTCCATTGACGCCATTTTGTCATAGTGCTATCAATCTATTTGGCTACCTGACCAAAGACCTTTGCTAGACAGTTAAGAGACCAGGAACGGCATTTCCTTACAAGCACTTTAAAACAATCAATTCAGGGTGGAATCACAAATCAAAAAATAATACTTTAAGGGAATTTTAAGATTTTTTACGGAAATCTACATTAATCTTAATTCTAGCTAAGTTAAAGTTCCAAACTTAAGAAAGAAGAAACTGATAGTTGGTATCTTGGATCTTGATTAGTTTATAAAGAATGAAAGAAGGTGATTATAGAGATGAAGATGAATTGAACCTGCCAAGGGAAGGAATGCTCTAGGGAGTAAACATAGATGTATTATATACCTGTCAGACTTGAAATCTCTCTACTGCTGTGATTAAGTTTCTTTGTTGACGGATACAGATAAAACTCAAAGTTATCCTTGTAAAGAATTCATTAAATAACATCTTCTATACATTCCTCAGTAAAAAGCTTAAGAGAATAGTTTTACAAGTTTGATATTTTATACGCATACTTACATAAATTACTAAACTGGCAATTCATAACATGGTTGTAGTAGTTACCAAATAAATAAACCGATCCTTATGCATCTTAATTACTCGGATCACGTTTTTTAGAATCTTAAATCATCATAATCTTTTTATATATTGGTTAGGAAAATTCTGCAAGGAAAATTAATATACTGAGTGGAAAATACTTAGTTGTTGTAAATCGAAAAAGACATATATAAAATAGTTTTAATTTTATCCCCCTAGTATTAAATGTTTCTTTCTAATATGAATTTTCTTTATTGTAAATTACAGTTTAAAGCCTGTATTTTAACTCAAAAAATACACAAATTCAAGTTCATTTTGTTTATGATTTAAACACAACTTACATAAAAAGATAATGATTCAATAATCCATTACCGTAAAATGTTAAATGATTTTCTTAATCATATCAGGTATGATAAAAAATATATGTATAGATAACGTTTACTTTACTGTTTTATTTGAATTAATGGTTTACGTCTATTTATTAGAAGTAAAATAGAAAATAATAATTTTAATCGAATATAATAACCAATTTAACCAAGTCTATACCAATGATTTTTATTATTAAGTCAGAAAGCATTAAAGTATAATATATCCAGTAAAAGCTTTAAGAGCTTTTATGTTTGTTGACTTCTTTGGCCTGTATATGTGAGGCGTTTAGTTACAGTTGGAGCAAAATTATTAATCTATACCTCGGTAGATCACAGTGAAAACTCTGTTGTAACTGTAACTATAATGGTAACATTTAAGAGCATTCATGCGAATTACAACTAACTTCTAAAATGGACCAAGATAACACTCACCAGGATCAACTATAACTAAATCTAAACTTAAGGAACGTTAAAAGAGGGGTTTAGGTTTTCTTTTTTAGGTTTTAGTTATTGTAGAAAAAAAAGGAAATTTGAAAAAAACATTTTAATTAAAATATAAATGGTAATTTGTTAACCATAAGATGGTTCGAGGTTACTAATGAAAGAAATTCTCATTTCGTCTCCTCATATCGGCATAGTAGCCGTTGTGTTTCTACATACCCTGTATATTTGGAAGTATCGTTGAACAGTCATAGAGGTAATAAGAGCGGGAGTGAAATGGGAGAGCGAGAGGGGAAATCAATCCACGGAAAGTCGTAGACTATGCAGTAGGTATGATTGGTTTCTGTTTTCATCTCGTATGGAATCGATTTACCCTGAAAACGTAACACTGGGGTTCAGGGCTACCAAATCTGACTACCAAAATAATTCATGGAGTATCGATCAGCTGACATTTTCGAACCATCCCGTATTACAAAGTAATACTCTCTTGTTTTGTTTCAAAGTTATAATCTCCTCCAATTAAAACTCTTTTGAGCTAGACTTTGAATGTAGCGATGGTTTAAGTTTGTTTTTGAGGATTTTCAACAAAACGTTTGAAATAACAACGATAATAACAAAACAATGTATGGCCGATCACTTAAAAGTGAAGTAAATGCCACTGATGTCCGATATACACTGGAAGGGTGAATAAGAGATAGACATATTGATAATGGTCACGGCTTCTATATCTATGCTTACCTACATCTACTTTTGGTGACGTAGCTCAGGAATTAAACTCAACACTCGCTTTCAACCTCAACTTTTTCATTGGCTCAGAAACTATACCAGGAACACAACGCATAACAAGTAAACATTTAAAGCAGAGTGGATGAGTATTATGTAGTTTAAACGATGAATCCCAATTTAGAAAAATGTTATAAACGACAAGTTAAAACCCCTTTAAGATAATCTTTTGACGCTAGGACTGAGGCATTGGGCTCCAATACCGTAGCGGGACCCTACCATGAAGCTACAACCAAACTAATCGGTTGATCAAGTGCGCCGGTCAGCACAACAAGAGAACAACACATCCAGCCTACCCGTACAACTTTGTCAAACATTATATTTGACTTCTCCTATTGCATAACGGATATGTCCATTTTCTTTTTACATGTATTAATCAATTATAAATTATTTAAGATGGGGACGCCTCTAGGTGCATATTTTTAACCCAAATTTGAGAGAAGGATGAGTATAGGATGAGTGGCACAATGTGTAGCCTTGTTATTGAATAAGACCGTCATGTTTCTTAGACACAGATGTTAATTAATAGCCCATACTGCCAATAGTAACTAAGGGACCTACAGTTTATAGTGGAATCCGATTTTCTAAATGAACCTGTTTCTTGTAATTAACGAATTGGTCTAATTATCAGAATAGTACTGCGGGTAGTCGTAGTACTCACTAGTGCTGACGTTAATCCACACCAGGGAGTATCAAATCCACAGTGTATTCCTATAAATATCCACAATTCGTGACCTCCTAATGGCTGGATTACAGGACGACGAAGCCGTCACAGTCTTTGAAGTAAATAAATATAAAAAGAATTATTAACAAGAACAAACTTCGGTCGGTAATTTATTGACGGATTGGAATGCAGAGAGAAACTTCTGATTAGGCTACTTATCAATCGGGTGGAATGTCGGGTCAATAATCCTTCTCAGTAATGAAAATTCTTTACAGCTTTCCCTAGATGAGGGAATTTCTCATTTGTAAGCATTTATTGGTGGCCTAAAATAATTAAGTAGTAAAATATCTGTCACCATATACGTCATTAATAAAAAAATATGATAGCATTATTAGGTTTATTTAAGTACCTTTTATAATATTTCTGAATATGTTAGTATAGGTTGATGTTGTAATAATGATTATAGTCATATACGTATAATATTTATTTTGGAGGTTCTTAAATAATTTATTCTTGAATATTTTAACTTTAGATTACATCTCCCTGAATGGTTGTGAATGTATAACATTTACTGTGATGCAAATAAATGTATTATTAGAAGCTAAACCTGAACAATCATTCTATGCATTGCAATTGAAGAATAACACAACTAATACGTGTGTCGGGTAAAAGCCTTTACTTAAGATACATTTAAAAATCCATTTCAATTTAATGGACAAAGGTTTAAAAGAGATGTGGCCAATAACAATAAGTCAAAGTTAAAGTGGATAATAACGCTGGGTGGCAACGAAAGCGAGAAAACAGCTCAAACCACCTTGCCAACTAATAAAAAGTCTTGATTTTAAAACTCTAAATTGTCTGAAGAATATTTTCTGGATCACCAAAATTAACTTACTAAATTACCACTGTAAAAAAATAATAAGTTTTTATACTACGTACAAGAATAGCATGCATATAGCCTAGTTGAGTATGTAATATAACAATGACTGACCTTTGTGTTTTAGTTGGATAAGGTCATGAAGCTACACCGATGTTACTGCAACCGTTACCATAACAACCAGTGATGATAACATTATTATCAGTTAACAATGACGGCAACAACTAGATCAGTAGTAATAGTTTCGTTATGTTAACAAAACTAAATATATTGTCGTGCATATTTTGATCGAAGCACTAAGAAAACCTTTCGATGTAATTAACAGTGTCACATTTATATAGAGTTTATCCAAATAACCATTTTAATGTTTGAAAATCAATAAAAGTGTATGTATAAAAAAACACAACAAAGTTATTGAGTGTGTGAGTTAACTTGTCCAACAGGTTCGTTTAAAAGAGTTATTGCAAAGTTGTTTCGTGATTTTAAGAGACCAATAATTTTAATGCTCTTCCAAGTAAATCTGATTATTTAAAGATATAATTATAATAAATAATAATTAGATCTAAAATAATATATCTTTAGGTTGGCCACAGTACTAACAATAAAACTAACACTTAAATTAAAACTAAAAAAATGAAGTGCAAAGATGGTTGCATAAATAAATTACATGTGTTTATTTTGGAACTGTGTGATTAAGAATTGGTTTTATAAAAACAATTTAAACTAAAATAACAATTTCCCACAAAAACGTGATCCAACAAATAGTGTACATATTCAACTACTGCATGCATTATATTCAAAAGTATTTTAGGATAAGATTTATAAAGCATTTGCAAATTATGTTTTATCAAACTCAATTCAAATATGAGTACTCATAAGGTTAACATGAGAAACTCCAGAGCCACTGGGGTGGAGCCCTTTTGACGGATGGGCACGAAACTTCACACAAACCATCCTTAAATAATGATTAATAATGCCTGAAAGTTTCATTACAATCTGTCAAGCGGTGTCCGAGCTCATAACGTTCAAATAAACAAATATATATATATACAAACTTCCTCTTTTATAAATATAATTTACAAATTGTTAATGATGTATTATTCTATGGAATTGGGGAGCGAGCTGGTCTAATAGCACATCGCGGGACTTGTGAGTCCCTAAGATCCCGGGTTCAAATCCCACCAATCTCTAAAGGATTTTTTTCTAAGTGACAATTCCCCAGCCCCTGAGCCTAGCCTTAAGCGATGTGAAAAACAACCCCGGGCTCGTGCCTAGCGTCTTAGGAAAAATAAATTTTATGAAAAAAAAATGCAGGAGCATGAAAACCTTCCATGAGAAAATATGGAACTCATCCCACGTACGAGACAGACATGTAAGAGATTACCTGTTTGAGATTCCTGACTGAGATACGCCAATATTACTCACATTTTCCCTGTATGATACGTTATTGACCTGGACTTAGTATAACATGCCCAACATATATTACATTACTGGTTTATAATTCCTTATATATTTAATTACGAAGTCTGTACAGTGTACACGCTAAATATTTGGTAATGAAAACCTACCTATATTTTGTCAACATAACTTGTTGGTTATACTATCCTAGTTTTAACATTTGTAAATTTCATATAGTGTATGGTATAGTAATTTGGTAATGTTTTATTTATAGCTCTTTCAAGTACGTATACTTAGGGTGGCATGATAGTATAAAGGCGTGCCAGAAGTAAATCAAGACTCGATTAAAGAAGAAATATGATTATGGAGTGACGTTTTCCTGATAACGTGGCATGTATAGCATTATATAGGCTATCGTCTAGCTTTATAATGGTTCAAATGTGGATGTGTTGCTAGCCCAGTGGTTAGAGTCACGGATTTTGGTACTTTGTTGTGCGGGAGGGGCGGGTTCCGGAACATCCACTACATGTTTGGACCACATGCCAAAAGCATTTGGGCGATTTTTGCTTATAACGAGGTCACCAGAGTAGAAAAAATACATTTTAGAATATTTTTTGTTCAGCAAGGTAATCGATTTTTTACTTTTTTAAAGATATAGTTTGAGGGTAAAAGACTTTTAAAAGGGAGATTGTTTTGTTGTAAAGTTTATTGATTATCAAATATTTCTACTTGCAAATAACTGGTCTGGAAACACAATCACAAAAGTATATTAATTTATTTATTCAAGCAACAAACAAACAAAAAATAATGTTTTTGATTTAATGGATATATTGTTTACTACATAATGTAAGAACGGTATTGTCTATACAATCTACACAAATATCCAACAAACACGACTAACAAAATTAAAGACAATACAACACTTTCGAATTTTAACTTTCAGTATTTGATTTATATTATGATATTTTTAAGTGGCTACAAATTTCATATTATTTTAATTATCTCTTTCATAAGAGTCTCCAAAATTTAACATCGCTTTTATATTTGTCTAAAGTATAAATATTGTTGTGTCCCATTAATTTGGTAGGTTACACAGTTTAAAAAGTATCTTTAGAAATAAAAATTATTCAATATATTAGTAGTAAAAGTAAAGGAAACATAAACAATTTTGAAGCTAATTTCTTTCTAAGCCAATGAAAACATCCGACTAGTAACAGCAGCGACGCCATTGAGAGCGAGAGTGTTTTTTCTTGTTTCAGTTGTAAAGCCCAGAAGTGGGTTGGAAAATGTCAGGTGGCAACTTCCTTAACGTGCTTAGCCCGGAACTTCTTCAAAATAAATGCGTTGATTTCAATTTAAGCTTTGGTTTTTGGCATACATTTTATTCCCCTTTGAAGTATAAGCTTTCTCTGTGCATACACACCTTGCTACTAAGTACATATTTACATCTGTAATTTATGTGATTCAACCGATATTATTGTAGAAGGCTTATATTAATGACCACGCATAAATATTTGTTGACTATTTTTAGTCCCGAGAGGGATTTGCCTACGTATGTAGCAGGAGCTGTAGCACCAAGCATTCTCTTAACTAATTGCGATTTTTAAACTATTTATGTAAATTAATAGGAACAAAAATGGTGACTGCTTATCTACGAGAGTTTCCCTGGCACTAAAGAAAGCCAATGATAGAGATTTCTACATAATTATATAACTATTCTTTAGTTATTTTTATATATTCCATAACAGGTTTCCTATTTATGTTTTGGGTACTCCATACTGTGTTTCACCAATTATTTGTCTGTTTTATGTTTACTGGTACATGTTAGTGTTCTGCAAAAATGTAGTTGTCTTAGATTAAAACTTTACCTTTTGATAATTATAAGTTTACAAACTATAAACATCAATCTCCTAAAATGAGACCAATAAATTTTACAATGATTTGAATATATTTAATGAAATATATTTTTTTATTAAAATACTAGCAGCCTGCGTCACTTTGTGGCTTCAGAATCTATAATATATTTGATATATATTTGATAAGGATGAAAACGATTAGGTCTCATCATATCCCTATTATTTGCATAGCGAGTCCTATAATTTTCATTGCGTGCGCGATCTATTCGAGGCATCGTGGAAAAATTACAAGTACTATCAAAACATACTATGAAAACACAAAATCGAACAGTAATTTTCTTGCTTCTTTAAATTGTACACAACTAACGTTAAAATATTTTACTAGAATTCCTTAAAACACCAATACATCATACTTTGAAGACCTCGTACAAAATCCTCGCACAACACAGTGGACGTCTAACGTACAGTAAGTCATTTTCTTATATATTTAATACAAATTATATTACAAAATTTTCCTTGAATTCACTGAAGATTCGCCAACTACTAACAGATAATTCAAATTTGTATGGATGTAAACAAAAATGTATCATGGCAATCTGTTTTGATGTAAAAATATGTAAACTTGAAAAACTTCAGATGATTGACAACAGAATTTAGCAGAAACGATGAAATTTTAAAAACCTATAGGACGAAGGGTGAATACGGGATATCATCCAATCGTGCAAAAGGCACATATAGAGGATAAGAGCCTTAAATTGGTACCCTATATGTCTATAAAAAAGTATTTAGGGGTCGATTTGCTGCACACAAAAGCCAACAAACTCTTTTAATAATATAGATTATGTAAAAAAATCTAATCATTACTTCTACTGTAAATGGTATTATTTTTCCACTTCCTTAAAAAAAATGTCCAGGATCGAAAGTAATTTCGATTATTTATGTTTATGAATCGTAAAAAGCAATATATTTAAAAGAATTTCTTTCAAATAATATTTTTTGAAGGAAATATGACTTGTTGGAGTGCTTACTTAACAAGAGATATATTACATCGTTGATTGTTAAACTTGGGAGCATGTAAGCTGCGATCTTGCGGAGAGATGGGGTTTATCATATAGATTACCTTCACCACATTATGCATCATCCCTAACATTTCCCATAAAGTTATATATCGTCAACAATAACTTTACATGAATAATATTTTGTTTATTTTAAAATATTTGTTTGTTACTAGGTTAGGCTATTATATACCCTATCCTTAACAACTTTAACATTCATTGTAAAAAAAGAACCTATATCACACTGATTTGTTTTATATTGCTAATACAAACTAATCGGTCCTCCCATAATTCAATAATTAACCAATAAACCCACATACTTGTAACTAAACTAGCAATTCTATTGGACAACTGAGTGACATGTATTGCCAATATTCAATCAATCTTGGTGGTACTAATGTCAACCTGCACTATAGATTAGCCTACATAACATACTACATTTTGTAAGAACAAATCTTATTTATTTTTTTATTTGCTGTGTGACAACAAGGTATGATAAAAATGATTACGTAAAGGCGTTTTAGTCCTAAGACCACGATTATTTTTCATATTACTTCAGAGCAGGCGTAGGTTTTGGCGTTATTACTTAGATAAAATCCATTGGTGATTTAGTGGGATTCTATGTCGGGACCTTAGGACCAAAGTGCCATGCTTTATCAATAGACCGGTTCGCTCCTCAGATGACGTGGACTAAGTATTAACTTACTAGCAGGACATGTAAATAAGCTAATATAATACATTCTAATAGGTAAAGTATACGTTATTCATTTTATGGGGTCAAATTGTTCAATACATTTTATTTCTTTGACCAACCCTATTTAAAAAGATGGCTCATGCTTAAAATTGAAGAAACATCTTTAGAGGATTTATACTCCTCGAGGATTTAGCTTGTATTTGTTTTCCACATTAAACATTTTATGTTAGGTCTAGAGGGGGTTGTGGCACTATCACGTAATAAAACTAATTTGTGAATTGTAGGATTCGAATCCTGGGACTTCGGGGACCGAAGTCTTGCACTATAGTGACCACTACTCTATAATCAAAACCGATTCCTGCATGAACAAGTCATGGAGTCCATTTAGGTGATATAATTAAAAAAGGACCATTCAATAGTTCATTTCTTAATTAAATTTTTGAGTGACTTGAACTCCTAACACACTTCGGAATTTGACTTAATTATAACTCACTGACTACGATTTTCAACTGTGATTTCAACAACTGTCTGTCAGACACACTCAACAAATGCTACTGACTGACGATCTGTGGATCATGCATTTGTAAAAGGTCAAGGGTTATGTCACGTATATGGGCAAGTTAATTATTGATATTTACCTCCTAGTTCGGCTTTCTATGAAATATATCTGTAAAACATATTAAATTTATAATAAACTAAGTTACTATATAGGCTACTAATAGGTCACAATTAGTAGAATAAATTTGAATTAGCAATTGCTTAAGTGATATTTTACAATTCCTAAGATATTATTATAGTACCTAATTACAGGATTGGAAGTTGATGAAAGTTGTCCAATACGAAATCAAATGTACAATCGAAATAAATATCAAACTCAACAATTTGAGCAATTGATTTCTGAAAATCTGGCTCTGCAAAATGTTTTCAATACTGTTTTCAAAACAAAAACTTAAACTTAAAATAATTGTATGTTTAAAATATTGAGTAAATATGCACAGGAGAGTTTCCGTTGTGCTTCTATTTGTCTAATCTACGTTCTGAGCCGGTATGAATAACAAGTCAGGGCCAAATATGTTTGCCTTTTTGCGGGATTTGCGATGCTTTCTTTGTCATACATTGTTTCAATTTTATATAATTTCTTTCTAGGTTCAAGCAATAAAAATTTTATATATTTTTCAAAATGTTAGAAAATAATAAAACACTGATTGTAAAAAAATACTTATATCGATAGCATGCGAAGCCTTTTTATCATTGTCGTTTATTGATTAGGAAGTAATAGAATTAATTTAGATTTTTTAAATACGGGATTAATACAGAATAAAATGTAATAAAATATAACATTCTAACATTGGTGCTGCACAAAATTCCATTAATTGGCAAGTCAAAAAAGCCCACCCATTTTTAGAAATATCCATTTAGAAATTACAACACTTGCAGTTCCAGGATAAAATTTTATGATAAGCACTAAGAATATTACCCAAAAACCTCTGCTTTATACATTCTGGGAATATTGAAAAGCATTTGAAAAATAATAAATTAGGTCACGTGTACAGGTAATATAGAGAAAAATATTAGCTAAGTGTTTTTAGGTTATGCCTTCTATTTAGAGACCAAATTTATATAGGTTGTAAGGTTTTAACTGTTAAAAATTGAAACAGTTGATTAAACAACAAAAAATTTATATTTTTATGGCGGCAAAATCTAGCCTAAAAAAATATAGTTAACATTAATTTTGAGTGGAAACAATGTAATGATGAATCTTAGGAGGCTATAATCACAACGATAATATGCGGTTTCCCAGTAATTTAGAGAAAATTTGTTTTTATTGGGTTCTTCTAAATGTTTAATGTACATGCAGTTTGTTTTCAAACACACGTTCTATAGCAGAGTAATCCATGGAATAATGTGCAATGGTACTGGGTTGTTTGTTTGTTTTGCTTGTTTGTTGTTGAGGGCTTGAACACAGAAGTATATTAATTATGTATACCGTTGTATTTTAGTATGACTAAGAGGGTTTCATTCTAACTTGACAAACATTATTAAAAATTGTATGCTATGCATATTTTATAACATGAAAACATCTGAATTTTACATTTTTGGCCTATATATATATATTCAATTTAATTTTTTAATAAAATAAAACAGAAAAAGAGTAATCCCAAAAAGCAAATAGTAAAAAAATATTTTTGTAATGCAAAATTAGGTTTAGTCTTTTTTTTTTTTAAAAGCAATACTTCTTTATTTTATGAACTTGTATAAGAAAAAAAATGTTCTTGGTTTTAAAATGGGATTCTGTTTACTATTATTATAATAAATGATATTTTTTCATTTGCACTGATAAATACCATATTGTATTTATATAATTCAAAAGTAGAGTTTTGTAAAGAATTAAAAAGTAGTTTGTATGAAAATATTAACATAGGTATTAATATGTAGAACTTTGATTAACTAAACTGATTGTCACAGTTGGATTCTAACCGCAAGTCAGTTTTAATTAAACTCAGCATTCAGCATATTGTGAGGTTCGCTCAGAAGTTATTGTTTGGTTGAAGATAATTGTGTTTTAATTAAAGAACGATTCGCCGTAATATTTTGGAAGCTCCTTTATTAATAGTGTAAATTGTTTATTTAGTTCAACAATTTTACAATTCACTTTACAGGATTTTTTTATTTTTCTATTTTTTTTTCATTCCAATGATATCAGTATTCTAAACTGTTTCCTTAAGGAAACGGTCCCAACTCTGATTTTTCTTGATAAAAGAATAACTATTGGTAGATTGTAAACAAAAGTAGCCTAATAACAAATGTCATTTGGGTTTAGAAATGACTCTACCTCGGTTATGATTGAACCAGCGACATTTAGATTTAAAGGCGAGCGCATCTTACGGCTACCTATAAAATCAATTGGGCTTGCTTGTTGTTACAAGTTCATATAGCTCTATATGATTTGGAAATACTGAAAATAGTAGGGATGTCTCTTTTGATCCAGATCATCCATCTCCTGAAAACTTACATCAAAATAAATCATCGGTTTGTAGACATTGTTCAAAATTATAATCCATGTTTCTAGCCCCTGAGCTGGTTCTATAACTAAATTGAAATTTTACCTTTGTCATCCAGCTCCTGATTTATTCAACTTGTTACGGCCGTTTCAGCATCACTGTGCCATCGTCGGACTGTTCAGCCAAAATGCGTCGTTAAAACACAAAAACATATACACGAAACACACACATATTTGTCAAAACGGGGATTTGAAAACAGGCCTGTTGAGGATAGATAGTACATTCCCGAACTTGAGGAAGTAGCTGACTGGAGTCATGCTTGCATTGTCATGTCGGTTGTGGTGTTATCAGCTGTACTTTGCCCCTTTGGTCTTGGTTCTCTCCACTGATTTAAAAAACTATTGAAGATGAAGTGTGATTTAAATTGTAATTTATCGTTTAAAATTAGTTCACTGTTGTCATTTTTTATGTGGGCTTTGTAGATTTCAAATTCTTCCAGGGTATCTAATTTGCTGCCTTTTGTACAGGTGTGAAGGATTTCCAAGCCAGTGTCAAGGTTATTTTGGCAAGAGAGAACCAAGACCGAAGGGGCAAAGTACAGCTGATAACACCGCAACCGACATGACAATGCAAGGATGACTCCAGTCAGCTACTTCCTCAAGTTCGGGAATGTACTATCTATCCTCAACAGGCCTGTTTTCAAATCCCCGTTTTGACAAATATGTGTATGTTTCGTGTATATGTTTTTGTGTTTTAACGACGCATTTTGGCTGAACAGTCCGACGATGGCACAGTGATGTTGAAACGGCCGTAACAAGTTGAATAAATCAGGAGCTGGATGACAAAGGTAAAATTTCAATTTAGTGTTCAAAAGTATTACCACAATTGTGTATAAACATATTGTATTTTATTTATTAACTACATCACATGTAAACATGATATTAACGAAGTCATGATATGATATAAGTTTATGTCTCTTCACTTTTCGATTTTAATTGTTTAGAAAAATATATTTTCTAAATAAAAATAATTTAGATAAATATGCCCACGATGGAAGGATTGATAAATATTCTATTCTATTCTATTGGCTATAAAAAAATAATAAGAATCTTGGTTTTCTTATAGAAATTTCCACTACGAGAAAACTTTTAATGATAAGGGTGTTCAATTGATTAATACCACAAAATTGAATAGTACAAATCGAGGCACTAAACCATTATTAAAATAGTAGGCATTAAAATTTACTTAAACATTTTATTCTGAGCTAAAAAATACTCTGTTAATATAGTACCAAACAATAGCGCTTTATCCATCCAAATTTAAGACATCAATGTAAAAAGTCCAGTTAAATTTTCATTTGACTTACAGCTCATCCAACCACATAGGCTCTAAACTCAACACATAGTATGTAAACAAAACACGATGCAACGTCAAACTTGCCGTATAACTCTCATATGAGACAACAAGTCTATCTTGCGTGGTTGGAATATATTAGCATACCAACGACAATATATTCATACATTAACATGTAAGCCATTGCCTCTTTGGAATGCTATCATTAGAATTTTTTTATTTTCATGTATTGTCTTTGTTATATAAAATATATATTGTATTATTGGATGAATGAGTAGAGTACTATATTCATCGGAAAATATTTTTAAAAACTATTTACAAATAAGTTATTATTGAAGGTGTACATTTGTTTGATTTGAAAAAAGGAAAACAAATTCAATCAATTGTATAAGCAATTTATTATATTACTTTTTAATCAGCAATGTACATGTTAATAAATGTATTATGTTATGTAAATTATGTTTTTTTAATATACAGCAAGTAAATAAAAATTCGTCTAATAACACATAATATGTATAGTGTGGTTGAACGGTACCGAAACTGTGTAATATATTTTTTACCATTATGGATAAAGGAATTAAACTTGGTAAATTAATTATAGTCTATAATGTATACTATTTTAAGCTATTATTACTTTTTTATCCCTTAAGGAGACGAGTAGCCTACGAAGAGTCAGACGAAATTCCTAAATATCAGCATAGGTCAAGTTTGGTGTAAAATTAATGGACTCCATTAGTAAGACACAATGGCACAAACCCGAACTCAAACGGACAATGCATTTGAAAAATGACAGCTCTTCCATGACTTTTTGAATTTGCAATTATTATTCAACTCTGGGCGCCCGCTAGAAGTCGTAAGAAAATCATAAATAGGTCTTTATTAGTAAAATACAATTTCACAAATTTGAGCTCAAAATAACAGCTGGGTAAGGAAAGGCCCATTTTTTACTCGGTTGTCCCTTTTATATCGGGTTTCCTGCAATGTGTTTTACTAAATAAGACTTTTGATTTGATACCAAACTTGACCTATGCTGCTGGTTGAATATTCTATCTTACTCTTCGTGGGCCGTTCCCCTTAAGAGATAAAGCAACAATAACTTGAAATAGAAGTGAATGATAATTATTATTGGTTGACCAAGAGTTTTGCTACTTTATTTTTTTATGGTAAAAATATAATACACCGTTCAGGGACTTTTCAATCACACTGTATTTTACGTATATATATTATAGATACACGGTTGACTCATAAGACGGTAAATACGCCCGTTTATGTAAATAAATCATGTTACTAGACCTATTTTGTTCACTTCCTGACATCGATTTATTGTTTTTATAAGCATTGCATTTTTCAGTTTATGTTATCAAACTATTTGTAAATTAAAGAGATATTGTATACTGACTAATATAGCTTGGTACTTTAATTCAAACTCATTTGTAATGATAAACATTAAAAGTACCTGAATAAAATGTCAAGGATGTTAAATATGGTTTACAAGATACCGTAGTAACCTAAATAATGTCTTAATATTCAATGTAATGGTTCAATTGTTACACTGTTTATGTATAATATTTTTCCAAGCCTTAATGATGAGGGTTTTTAATTATGTAGTAAGATGGCTTCTAGATTTAGTAAGAGAGAGTTTGTGTTTTATTCCTCTATACACATATTTGATATTAAACTTTGGGTCTTAATGTTTTAAGAAAAATAGGGTGATCCCCAGTGGATTATCAAATAGTTAAACGATAGCTATAATTGAATATTTATTGTTCGGTCCAAACTTTTGTTTGCTTTTGATTACCAAAAGTAGGAATATTTATTGAAAATATCTTAGTTAAGTAAAACAACTATTTTATAAGTTTCCTTCCTTATTTACGGAAATTAATTATGTAGCATAGGCAGTAATGCATTAAAGAGAAGATTTAGTTGTTATCTTTAGACTTAAAACTCCTCCTACTTCTAGAAATTTTTACTGGCTAGAGTACAAGTAAACATGACACGTAAAATCGAAAATCTTACTGCAATTACAAGACTCCACAATGTTGTGAATATTAAAATGTATGTATATTTCTAGTAAATACCTACAAAATACTATTAATGAACACCTTGTTTACTGTTTTATAAGGGGATATTGTACAAATCTGATATAGTAAAATTAGGTGTTTAACCTATATCTTAAGAAAATACATAGAAATTCTATATCTAAGTTAATTGGTGAAAATAATAATTATTACTTAAGCAATCAAGTTTGATGGCAATTTTTTGCCTCCAATGTAATTGGGACCAAGTGATGTTAGAGAAGCGATTCGGGACACAGATTTATATCACTTCTTTCTATCTCCAGTTTTATGCTTTTCAGATTCATATAAAAAATTTAAAAAAATATTTAAATGTGCAATAGATTATTTTTTCTGACCAAACACGTAGAAAAACCCTTCAAGATACTATTTTTTTCTACATAATGGATTTGAGAAAAATTTGAAAATTCTATACTTTAAAGTGTGACATGAGAAAATAATAAAAAATGAAAAAAAAACCATAGGAATCTCATTGTTCACATGAATTATAGTAACGTCTCATACATGTGAATAAGAGATAATTGCTTTTAAAAGACAAGTCATCAGAATTTATAATGTATATTCGTCACACACCCCATCAAGCACAATACAATATATAATACTTCAATAAACCTGACACAGATATAAATCGATTTCTAGAAAATACAATGCCTCTTGGAATTCACGTGAAGCAAAGAGTATCATGTATGTTCTTATAAATACATTTGTATTGTATTAGCTTAAATTTGTTTCGGAAAAATATCCTTGTTTCTTCTCATAAACGCTAACGGAACGAATAACTTAGCTTATAAATTGGCAATTATTAGGAATACTAGAGAAAAAAATTAAAGGCGTTCCTTTGTAGGGAGAAATAAAATACCTACTAGGGAAAAAGATTTACTTCAGGCTTTCAGTTTTCAAAATCATAATTTGTATGAATACTCAATAAGGTAAAAATAAATTTACAAGCAAATTTTGGGTATTGCAAAATATGTGCGAAGAAAATTGTATGTTCAAAGGAAATGAAAGTCAAGACTTTTCAAAGAATTGAGATCCCAGAATGCATAAGCTATTGAGGATAAAGTCGTCAGAAGGAAGCTAACTCATGCATAAGAGATGAAACGTTGTTATTTGAATTACCCAACAGTGAGTCATATGTTTACCCTTGTGTGGGATATTTTTGCTAACCAACTATGCATGTTAAATATGTTGAATTGTTGTCTGTATAAAAACCTCTAGGCTTGCGATTACTAATCAATAAAGTTATCAAACAACTAAATCGAAAAACTGATAAAATTATGATTCTGGATTGTCTAGTTTAATAAAGTAGTATTTGAATAATGTTATTTGTAAAAAAAATCAAATGATTCTATAACTTAAATAACTTAATTAGCTATTTAGGAAATCATCTTGTCATTTACATATCTATGTAAAAACAACTGGTTCTGCGATAACCAGTCCTAAAATCCTTTTGCTATTACAAAATTTTTTTTTATAAAATAAATTAATTCAGATAAATGACACTTTTTTAATATTTTTTTAAACTTATTGTACGGAAGCATACTATGTCAATAAATTTGTCTTGTTATCTTTTTGAAGATGACTTAAGCATTAAAATTCAATTCAAATCGTAAGTACCTGTATTACCTTCCTATTAAATAAAGCATTACGGTGAAGTAATATTACCCTCTTTAGCCATTCTTAAACTAGTTATTAAGAATCTTTATAAGATGACTAACAATAAAGAAGCCATAAAATGTTCAATCTGTTAGTTTTATGGCGTAATTTCCTTCAATGGAATAGTCGAGCAAGGATTTAATTCAGATGGAATATGTTACAAAGGTGTTATCTGACGTCAGTAAGAAACAAGTGAATAGGGAATAGTTTTAAATAATCTTTCTTCAATTCATTATATGTAACCCTTTGTACATGCATAATTGCCATGAATTGGAAGATGTTGAAATCCTTTGGATTTTAAGACCCAAACATTTAACGTTTTAGCATTTCTAAAATTTAAATTTCTTTTTTTTTATTTTTTTTAAATTTTTTCAAAGTTTTTTACAATAGAAGTGGTTATGTTTATTTTAATGATTATATAATTAAGCCATCCTGCATTTACCTAGTGTACACAAATAATAGTAAATATGAGAGTTGATTTCTCATATGGACATAAAATGGCTTTAAGTATTATCATATGTTAGTCAAGTTTAAATAAAATAACCTTCTTCGTAAAAATTGACTGATGATGATTCTTGTAGATGATACTTAACATACCTAGATTGTTTTTTAACCTAATCCCAATCCAATGAAACCATATATGACATAAATAATGTTGTTTAAATTAGATATAAATCAAAGTTATGCTGTTTGAAAATATGTCTTTTGTCCTAGACCTTCGTTCTATAGTATAAGCCTTATTTATTTCCAGCATAGGTATAAACATGTAAACCAATTATGTAAGCAACAAAAACAACCTCCAATGTTTAAACTCTTTACATAATCTGCCTAAAATCTACAAAAGTTTCATGAACCTCAGCCATTACGACTTGTTGAAATCTGTTTAAGGGTTTCAACTTCATAGACCCAGTGTTACATTTATGTGTTCAGCAAAACATTTTGATTTTCCTCTAGCCACCTGCTATTGTCTCTTATTTCTAATTTTGTAATATCTAATAAGCATTTCTTGTAGCTATCTGTTCGTATTTATGCGTCTAATCTTATGTATACTGACCATGTAAAACAATCAATATAAGTAATTAATGCCACAATAAGCTACAACGTAATGACACATTAATTAAATAGCAACAGATTATAATAGGATAATAACACCGTTTTGGAAATGTCAATCACTCAATATTTAAAACGTAATGATATTCTTAGTAATTCAAAGGTAAATGAACAATAACATTATTTATTATAATAACTAAATTGACTTGATTATAATAACCTTTCACATTTTTTTTAAAGTAAAACTTCGAGTTCACCTCAATTCAATCATACTCAAAAACTGAAAGATCTGGATGATTTATTACTTTCTTAAAGTTAGATGATTAGGATTTTCCCACGACACCCAATTTACAAAATATGATTTATCTTACGGTAAAAATGAACATTAAATAGTTTAAAATATTTTTTAAGACTGAGGTTAAACATTATGTGCAACAAAGCTTTTAATTTTAATTAATTGTAGGCTAGGAAATACAGACTCTTTTTTATATAGTGGTTTGTTGAATGCTTTCATAACTTTCTTTATACTCAAGTTCATAAAAAAGGAGGGAAATGGATTTTATTATTAGATAACATGGATGGTCCTTTCTCAAAAAAATCTAATTACTTAAATTTTCTTGTGTGTGGACAATGATTTACTTATTTTCTTCTGGCAATTGTCACTAAAACCCAAATATTTCCAACTACTTACAAAATAAATAATAGATATTTTTCAGTCAACAAATTAGTAAATAAGTTTCTAAGATATTGCTGATAAGTCGAATGTAATTAGTGAATGCCACGTAACGATGGTAGTATGGTTAAAAGGAAACAAACTTTTGTTGGAAACCTCAAAACTTCAGCAATATATTTTACCTCTTGGCACTTCAGAAGTAGAGTTACTCAAGACCAAATTAAGTTTAAGGGGGTACATACCTTATATATAGCTTATTAACTACTTAGTTGATATAGGATTTTAAGTAATTATTTTGACTTAATAACAGAGTTAATGAGGTTATCATGGTTATGAAAGAGTAAAAATTTGCAGCCATTAATTGAATACACAATGCACAATAATAATATGGAAAATTAAAAAAAATCTTGTTTGAATATTTTTTTTCTTTCTTATTAGGCCTACTGATACCTGTCACACTTGGTATCGAATGAACAAAACAGTATCACGGAAAAGTTTTTATAGTTTAAAAACCTATTGTGGTTTTACTAGATCAAAGACCATTTTACATAAATGACACACATCTAAAATAATTCTTTTACCTTTGATATAAGGTAATCTGTTTACACAATTATAACATTTGTGATGATGAGTATACAATATAAACACAGTTTATTTATGCAATGAAATTAAACTTCCGCTTTTGACCAGGTAACTTATCTTAACAAATCTTAGAAGTAAGGCTTAGTTTGTAATGGAAATTGAGCTGAAAACAAATTAACAGTAAATGTTCGATTTGGCTGGTTAATGCTTAAAATATCTTTCAAATATTGGAGAACCGATACTAATTTTGTTAAAATAAGTTATTTTACGGCATATTCGTTTTACAGATAGAAGCTTTATACACGCATGAAGTAGTCTTTTTCAATAATGATGATGCTACAATTAAATCCGTTGATGGAACCCTAACTATATTTATGTCCACAATTTCAATTCCATGCCAATTAGATACCTTAACTTTTGTAACAACTAAGCTGTACTCCGTTTTTGTCCATTGAGACTAAAATGGCAGGTCACTGAACGTCATTTGGCAAAACCAATCGATATGTTATTTGACATAAACAATCTATACTTCAAACAACTGTTAGTTTAAATACATTTATGTTTAATATTTTCGGTAAAATGACCGTACCCTATGATTTTAATTACCAACCTATAAAGTTAGCGTTCTCCTAATATAGTTAATTTATATTTACTAATCTAAAATAAATTGAAAGTAGTTTATTATATTTTTCTCAATACAAATATAAGTTTTACATAGTGTCAAACTAGATTACTTATTCCTATCTTAATAAACTACCTAAAAATGTCTGGAAATACCTAAAAAATAAGGTTTGACCAATACTATTATAAAATTGTATAGATAAAAATATTTATAGAAACGATTTGTTTTATTACAGTTCTCCTATATATTAATTGACAAGGCATGTTTTTTGAAAACCTTTTTTCTCAGCTCGTATGCGTCGCATAGAAAATTTACACGTACTGTTAGAAATACATTTTCCTAAAGATGTGCGGAATCCCTTTGTAAAATAAAACTTACTCTAAAAAAACCAAATAAAAATAAATCATAAATTTTGCCAAAAGAAACATGGGCTTTGTGGGTTGTATAGTTGTAACGAATTAACAAGGAAATGTAAACAGAAATTCAAAACAACTGGAAGAAATTTAAATCACATATTTTATTTACAGCGTGGAGTGAAATTGAAATCAACATTTATATGCAGCGTGTTCAAAAAAGGTGGAGACATAATGATTCCTCGGGTAAAAATAAAGAGCAAATCAAGAATAAAATGTTTTCCAAGATTGCTTCGTTAACCAGGTATTCACCATTTTGTATTTTTTACATACACATTTATATCTTTTAATTTTTTAAACCCGATTATGAATTTGTTTCTGTACGAAAAGGTAAAAGAGACCCATAGCAGAAAAGCTAATTATATTGATTCAACTTAAAATTTTAAAATGGTGGTTATTTTAATTATTGAACTTAAATTACTAAAATATTATGGTTGATTTTATGAAAACATATCTAGAACACTTTTATTAAGCATTTTAAAGTTCCCAATATGAAAAAAAAAAAAACTGAAATTTCCTGCTTTATAATGGGGAGGAATTAGACTAAACTAGTCAGGTTTGCCCATTTTAGAACTAAAAATCAATCTAAAAAAATAAACTTAAAAAAATTACAGTTATTTCTTAATCGAACTTTTTGGACCTTGTATCGTTTCATGGGAAATAAAAAATGCTGTTTAAAAGTATACTTGACATTTTTTTATCAGCCATATTTTAGTATTTTAAGTTTGATAATTAAAATAACTGCCATTATAAGTTAGTTGACTTAATATAATTTTTTTCTAGCATGGGTCTCTTCTACCTTAACAAGGTTTCATAAAGATCAGGTTAAAAATGTGAAAATTATCAGGAAGAAAATGTTGTAAAAATTTTCAAATAGTGGATAACTGGTTAACGAAGCGGTTTTGGATAACAAATGATTTTAGATTTTGTTTTTATTATTGCCAAGGAGTGACTATGTAAATTATGTACACCACTTTTTCAACACCCCGTATATAAAGAAACATGTTTGTCTATTATTCTCGTATAATAATGCAATAAGTACAATTGAGATTTGCCCCTTGTGATCCATGGTAATTGTATTGTATCTGTTTCTCATAGTAGATTATTATTTTAAAACCGCATTATTCTCTTCTGTATTCTCTCACCCAGTATCGAAGCACGGTCAAAGCAACTAGGTTTTTTAAATAAATATTCAATCCAATTCTTATTCATATGTATGTGTGTAAACCACTTAAAATCTAAACACATTTATAGTTCAATAATAATTAACGTTAGTAATGTTGAGCTTAAATATAGTATTGTATATAAATATCATATTGTAGTATTTTAGTACTCAAAGTATTGTAAAAAAACCCCTAATAAATATCAGAAACATCATCAAGCTAGAGTTTCTTTATTTTATTAAATTTACTTAAATTATTTTATTACAATTGCCATCAATGATATTTCTTTTTACATTTAAGTTAATTATATTCCAACCGCTTAAAGAACTATCTAAGATAAATAATCACTCTTGAAAGCGATTTGTTTTTGCCTCTAATGTAATTGGAACCAAACGATATTGGAGAAGCAATTTGGGACACAGATTGATACCACTTCTTTTTATCTCTAGCCTCTAACTATATTTTTTATTTGAAAATATTGAGACAATAAAAGGTTTCGCGTATCTTCGTCAAATATTTCAACTATTAAAATTGTGGCTATTTAGTTCACAATCACGTTTTATAGCGGTTTTAAATATCAGTAAATAAAATTAGTAGGGAATTGTGTCTAATATGAATGTTTATATGAATTGTAATATGGATGGTAATACGAGTTATATGTCATATGAATTAGGATGTTTTTCTTAAGCTAAATATAAAAAATAACCTCAATCCTAACGTAATGCCAAATACAAAATATGAAGATATGAAACGCCATTAATGTACGCCAAGGAATACATAGCAATTAACGATTTAAAAGGCTTAAACAAAATGCACGTATTAATAATTTATTTATCTAATGAAATGTATACACTAACGTAAATTATACGAATATAATGTATCAATGATCAACTAAATATCATAAAATAGTTTTTATATAGGAACAAACAAGATCCATTTTGTTCGGAATAAAATAAAATGTAATATTACATTCAGGAACATAAAGGACGATCATAATTAATTGTTCTGCATAAAGTCTTAAGTAGAGAAATCTTTAAAAAAGTTTGTATTTTGTCTGCATTGCAATTTGAAAATATCTACAAATACAAAGGGATTTTTAAAAGGAAATATAAATGCAAATATAACCTTGGAATTGTATATCTTTGAAAGTATAAGCTATTCAGGATCAACCCGTCAGACGGAAGCTAACTCATGCATAAAGGATGAAAGGTTGTGCTTCTTGTATTACCCAAAATTATATGTTAACCCACGTGTGGTCAAGATATAAAGCCTTTATTTAGTAATGCTCTGTTTGAATAAAGATATTTAACTGTAAACACAAAAGTAATAAAACCTTTAATAGCATTTAATTTAACTTAACATTGTTATTGGAGTGTGTTACTATCGTTATCGTTCGCGTCTCTGGCTTTGGTGGAGAAGGCACTGAAATTATCCAAGTCATATCCATAAAAATATTAGAGGTTTTAACACACTTTTATCAACATAGGCCTATGGCTTTCTCCAAAGAATGGATTTGTAAGAAAAATTATTTGATTGAAGGTATTTTATTAGATTTAAGTATAATATTTGTACTAGGCATATTTCAGATTACCAACAGTAATTTACAATTTTGAGGGATATAGTGAGATTATTTGTTTTTAGGTATTTTAATTGATTTCCTAGGTCGATTTGTATTCAAGTTCATCATTGTAAATTTCATTGTTTGGTTAATTAAACGTTTAGAGTGGCTTTAAAAATGTGATTCATTGTTGCCGCTTTATTGTTTTATAATTGCTTAATACACAATTTCTCAAACCACTTAACGTTCTAGAAAGAATCTTCATAACCTAATAGCGATAAAGAAGCTATAACATGTTTAATCTGTTTGCTTTACGACTTAATCTCCAAGAGGAAATCATCGTTCAAGGTTTTAATATGATATTGTTATTACAAGTCTTGAAAGTTTGATTTTATCCATTCTATTGAAAATTGACAATATGACAATAACCGTTCCTTAATCTATTCTTTAAAAATATAGGGTAAAAAATTATTTTTTTAACCAACTCAAGGCTTTGACAAGTAGTATTTTTAAAGTAAAATTTTGGTTTCAAGCACCATTGAACCGTGGTATTTTTTGGGGAAATTATAATGTTGTTATATTTGGTTCGATACAGAAGTTATGTGTTAAATGATACAAAAACACATAATTTCACGATCAAAAATATCGAATTCATTGAGAAATGTTTACAAATAAACGCATAAAGTGGTTTAAATACCTGCATTTAAGTAATGCAATTCGTTGCTTATGTTGCAACCGGTTTCAACTCTGATTGCAACATAAGCAACGAATTGGATAACTTAAATGCAGGTATTTAAACCACTTTAAGTATTATACAGTAATCCGGAGGCTAACATCCATAAATATGAAAATCAACGCACTTTCCTAAATAAAAGATAAAATAATTTTTTTCTTTATAATATCAATTAAGCAGTGTTCTTGCTTGAATTTAAAACAGATTCTATTAACAAGATAGTATTTGTAGTATTTAAAAGAAGTTGAAACGTTGCTTTACTGTACCTTATTAGAAAGTACTGATAATAGAGTTATTATTTGGATATAAATTTATTCAAGCAATACCATAAACCTTTGAGGCTAGACCACAGAACGTGAGATCCCTGAAATCTGTAGGATTTGTCGTCAGCTTTAACGATGTGCCTTGGTGATTCGAGTCTAACGCGTCTCTGTATTTTTAAGGTTAACCAGTTAGCTCTGAAGATCTTTAGCAACAATTTACAAACGATGATATTTTCAATATTTTTATACGTGTAAGGCTAATAGTAATATTTGTTAAATTAACGATATAAATAACCCAACTAATCATTGTATATTATCTAATCAAATTTTATATTATCAACTATGTTAAGTAAATTTACATAAAAACTGTATTAATGTAATAAAACATAATTAGCTAATAGTTAGCGGGGCTAAAGAGATATACAGAGTGTTTTAGAATTCTTGTCGGATATTTTAGGGTATTATTCCTGGGTAAGAAACATACATTCATATTTCATATTTAAATTGTACGGAAGTCCTTAGTTACTCACACAGCCACCTTAAATTTTAAACGTATTTCTTGTTTTCTTAAAAGTGGTAAATGATACGGAATTGAAACTTATCACAAACATTTATGAGAACTAGAAAAAGGTACAAAAAAATTATGAAAATGTTTTGAATTCACAAAACAAAATGGCAGACATTTAAAATTTTGTTTCTTAGATAACTTAAAAACCGGTAATTTTACAAAAAATTTACATGCGTAACTTTTTTAAGGTAGTTTAATTACAAATCAGTTAACACCTTATGTTCTAAGAATAAACAAATATTACTGAGATATGACAGCTTTAGTAATATGTGACCGCTGGAGGTTAGTTGCAGTGCATACCAAGGCATGCGACCAAAGTCTGCCACAACAATGCAACAGTCTCCGTCCGATTTGCAAGTTGTGTTTTAGTGATTTTAGATTATTTCAAACAATAACAAATATTACATTACCACAAAAGTGTATTTTACAATGATCTATCAGTAGGATGGCTTCAGTATTGCATTCCTTTTTACAGTCTTTAAAATTTACACAAAACACTTAACATTTTTAAATTAGCTGTGGTGAAAGTCAACGTAGTTGTTTTGCAAACTAAGTCAGCTGATTTTATTGTTGTCTGAAGATGTTATTGTTTATTCAATGAAGTCAGTTCCACTAACCTTTTACAGTGAGTGTACACTTAAAAAGTGACATATTACTAAAGCTGCCATATATCAATTAATATTCGTCCAATCTTTAAAAATAAGATGCCTATCGACTTGTATTTAAATTGCCTTAAAAATACTTTAGTAAAATTTTTGTAAAATCAGCGGTTTTTGAGTTATTTAGAAAAGCTAATTTTTTATGGCCACCAATTTGTTTTATGAATTTAAAAAAATGTTGTAATTTTGTTGTATCTTTGTCTAGTTGTCATAAATGTTTGTGCAAAGTTTCAAATTCGTATATTTTACCACTTTTTATAAAACAATTAGAGAGTTAACAAACAAAAACAAAATGGTGGCTGTGTGAGTAACATAGGACTTTAAATATGATATTTGGACATGCTTCTTACTCGAGAATAATACCCTAAAATAGCCAACACGAATTCTAAAACACCCTTATTAAATTATGTACAATTCAAAATTACTTGCTTCTCTTACTTGAAGGTGACTCTTGTCCAAGAGATAATGGTGTTATTTATTTAATTTTTTTTTAGATAAAATCATTCATTTATAAGTCATTTATTTCAGTGTTTTTCACAGTTATATTTGGATGGCTGCAGATACATTAGGTAAAATGTCTTGAGTGAACTTTTAGTTTAGACGAACATTTTGTCAGTTGAAATGTACACGGATTAGGACTTTTGAAAAGAAGAATTGCCGGTTTTTTTGTTCAAAAAGTAAAACGCAATTTTAGTCCACACACATTGACAGATATTTTAACTATAAAAACCAAAACTCTTTAAAAATTTAAATATATGAAATTTTAACTCCGTTTGGATAGATTTTTTTATTTTTTGTATTTAGTTGTACTATAATAATGTATGTATGCAATGCAATTGTTTAATGTAATGAGTATAATGTAACTACACAGGTTACACACCATTCTACACTCACCTTTCTCTCATATTTGGGTTAAAATACGCACCTAGGTGGCGCCCCCATCTCAATGATTTATAATTGATAATAATAATTGAGATGTTATGACTTTTTTATAAGTAAAGTATTTGCATTATATAGTTCAATAGAATATCGTTCCGTAGTATTAAAACAAAATAGTAGTAGCTGATATATTTTTCTAGTATAAGCTAGTGACAGGATAATCGTATAACGTACAGCATTTCAAAGTTTGACTCTCTTTAAGCTTCAAAATTTATTTGAAAATCAGGATGATTTATTACTTTCCAAACTTCAGAAGTAAGGACTTTAACGTGACACCGAATCTCAAAGATCTGATTAACTTATTCATTAACTTGTCAAAGATCAATCTTGGAACAAGTTCACGGTGTTCTCATGAGTGAAGAATGTTTGAAATTAATATTGGGAGAATTCACGTTGTAGAATAAAATGCTTTATTCCAAGTAGTTTATCCTAGTAACTTAAAAGTTGTATGGTAATAAATCAGCGATAATGCATGATCCAGCTTTCCTGATACTCTAAAAAAAACACCAATTTAAACGTTAAATAACTTTTTCGTTCCGACTTCTTATATTAAGAATAAAACAAACATTATATTTGTTTTGTGAAGTAAGGAAAGCAACTGTAAAATACATAATTGTTCACAAAAACCTACTCAAAGCTTTCTGTGGATTTGTTGTCTTAATGTTGGCACCAAACCAGTACACTGCCGCCAACATAAATCCTCGGAAAGGAAAATAACATTTGCTTTTGAGAGAAATTCTGCAGCCATATATAACAAACAGGATAGCCAAATTTTCGGGTCGACTAATAAATGATCGTACATTATTATTCTCTCTTATACATATATTTGTAGGAACCAAGTTGCACTTTAGTCACTATGTGTTTGTAACCAGTTTAAATTCTACTAAGTTCTTAAAACAAATTGTGAATGATTGCTCAAGAGCCTACAACATTTTTTTTCTTTTAGTTATTATAAATGAACTATTAGTTTATCAAATTATTTAGGATTATGATATAACCTAGCTAGATCGTACCATTAAAAGAGGTAACGCTATTACATTAAGAATTGACATACACGACTATTTAACATTTTTATCATGCAATACTTCATTTTTTAATCATATGACTACAGTTTAATTTGCTTTGAATGTATTAGAGAACTTTGTTTGCTGATAATAATACTATAAATAGAAAAATAAATACTAAACTTAGGGTGGGATATTTGCCTACAGAAAAGTTCTGATTGATTGTTTGTTAAGCACAAACATAATTATGTACAACTTATAATTATGCTTCAAAGAGGCCAATACCCTCTTATACCATGCAGCTCTTTACGTTGTTAAAATAAACTAAGCAAACTGTTTTAAGTTATTGTATTTAAATCATATTTCGAAGCAGTATTTTTATATGTACATTTAAATCCCTTATTTGTATAATCTTTCAGGTTATATCATTTATATATATGTAGATAACTTTGCCTGTTTGAGTTGTCTTACATTATTTAATTTAAGAGTAAGAGTTTTTGCATATGGTCTATGCATATACGAAGGAAGTCAAACCAATACTTTTTGGTGTTACAGATTGATAGCTTAATTAATACCTGTACCTTTTCATCAAACAGATTTGCATAATCCATAGGCTAGGATCTTGGTAGTCATTATGATCCAAACTGTAACCTTTAAGACGACACTTGTGTCTCCAAGCCACAATACTAGATAAAAAAGGTTTTTTTTGTGTAATACATAGTTTTCTAGCACTTAACATACGCTGTATGCCGTCTGAAACTATATAACTAACAATTATACAGTATTTTTCATTGCACACACAAAAATCTTACAATCAACTCAAAACACTCTAACAACTCAAATTAACACTTTAAATAGTACGAATCCAAAGCATGGGATTAACACAGTATTTTGTCGTCAGTGGATCATAAATATAGAAATATATTTTTATTTTTGGAATCTAGAAGAGAAACAACTAAACAAATTAACCCTGGCCAAAGCTAGGTAAGGTCTGCCAACATAAATCTTTCGTTGACAAACTGTTTCTGATAAACGAGGTAAATTGTTTTATTGGTGGTCTGGAAACTAGTTCTGTCTTTGATATTACGAAAATAACATTACGAACTCCAACATTTCACCATCTCAACGTTTCATTTTTAAGCTATACCACTTTCTAAAACTACTAGAAGTACTTGCATTATATTAAATAAACATACTCCACAGGCAGTATCTGTCCATAGAACTATGATGTTATAAACATATTTTTCTTAACCAGTAATCTAACTTAATGGTTTCGAATCGTAACACTGAATAAACTCTAGAAGGGGTTTTGTAATAAAATATATATTTATATAGAATATTTTACTAAACATAATATGCATAACGATGAACATCTTAAGATTTATTTCTATACAATTTTAACTATATTGTCTATTTTAATATCACTTTGTAACCATGCGCTTCGTCTATACATTGAATATCTATTTCGATTCTACATATATGTACAACTAACTAGGAAGACTATTTTAAGTACATAATAATTAATTTGTTCTAGATCCCCTAAATCCTGTTCAAAAATAAATTCATCATAATGTTCGATTAACATTTTAATTATTCCAATTTACTCAATTGAAACGTTACACACATATTCTATTATTTTAATATGAATTGTTAGAATCTTTATGTTAAAGTTTTTATCAATCTCATATATTTTAAACAGTAACGCAATGAAAACAAAACCAATATCAATCATAAAATATTATATATACCTGATATGGATTTTGAAAGTTTCAATTCTCTAGAAATTAAATCGTCTTAATTCATCTAAAATTGTGTAAATCAAACTATAGTTTTATACACAAAACAATAATAATACACAACAGAACACAAATTTAACAAGTGTTGTTTTTTTACTCATACACGGTTGGTGTTGGAGCAACAATATAAGAATCAGATATTAAAGTTATTCATAGAAAAAAACGATTAAAAAACAGTATGATTTAATTGAACATATATTCCAAAATTTTACTAAAATTAGAAAAAAGTTAATAGCATTGCAAGTTAACTAAATTTATTTTCCCTTATTTACACCATTTCTCACTAAGTATTTCCATAATTATAATAAACATATTTAAGTATTCAGCAATTTTAGTTTGAAATTTTGTACTCTTTCTTAAGGCCCATGAACCAACTTAACAATGCTAGGACATCCTAGGAGTACTAAATAGTAGGTAACCGTAGTCAACCATGTCTTTCCGTACATTGCCAGACGTTTCCGCCCTACTCTAGGGCTGGTGGGTAACTACTAGGTTAGGCACGGGTCGTCGAACCGCATGAGGCGAATGGTGCCTAGAGGACATTGACCTTCTCTCTATGTCATCTTCGTCATTTCCTTGGTCTATGACGGTTATGTCACGAAGAGAAGGTCTTGCGCTGTGGCGCCAACCAGCTGGAGGACCTGCTACAGTCTTTGTCAAAAGTTTGGTGCCTGAAACAAAATTAAGATACTTCAATCATGTTGGCTAATATTGAGGTAAAGTTTGATTGGGGTTCTCTTTGCTGATGTTAATTTTCATATTGAATTTAACAATTGGTTAAACGGTATTAACCACAAAAAAAAATTAGTTTGAAATTCATTTTTCCTGCATTTATCTGGAGATGTTTTCTTGCATATTTTCATTGCAAAGTGGGCTTAATTGCACTGACTATTTCACGCAAAGTAGTTGATTCCTGAATTTACTTAGTTTCACGCACTCTTCTCACTTTGCTAATATGGTAAAAATCTCAATTCTCACTTATTATGGTAAAAAAATATATATAATAAGTTTTTAGCGTTTCTATATCAGACTACTGAGATTTAATTAATCAAGAATAACAAAGATATACTGTTTATGTTGTTCAAAAATTATTTCAAACTAAATGCTGAGAGTGTTTTCAAAATAGTATTTCCGACTAAGATATTAATTAGAAAAAAATACGAAAGAAATCTCCAAAATATAGTGATTGAGAGTTATATTAAGTTAATTTATGAGTGAATTATTTTGATATGTCAGCTACAAATACTTGACACTTCAATAAATTAACTTACCTGTAAGCATGATAAGTATAGCACCCAGAGGAGCTGTCAGTGCAATGGATAACACACAAAACATTAGCATGACCTTGGCACTCTCATACTCCTCGGAACCAGGCTTCTTGCCCATCTCCACAACCATACTTAGCGCCACTGGGGCTAAAGCAGCCTGAAAAATAGGTGCAAACATGTATTTAGAATAGTTTCTCTTATCTAAGCTACAAGTTAACTGTTAACTATAATAACAACTTTTACCTATGTACGTTAAGCTATAAGTTTTATGTTTATATTTTAACCCTAATTAATATAACGTCATCATAATTTAACCATTCAGTGATTCACTATTTTAAGCTGAATAAAAATCAGGGTGAATAAATAATCAAGATGCCCTATTTTTGCAGTTTTATTAATATAGAGTCTCATTTACTAGAGAGAGTAAAATCAATTACAGCAATTTTAATAGTCAATAATAATTGACACTAAAACTGGTTTATTTTAATAATTTAAATTTGTATTATCTTTTTGTTTAGTTTTTCTAGAGGCTGGATGCTTCTTTTTCTTTCATTTTTTTCCGCCAATGAGGCCTAATAGTGAACTATATTGATAACAAGTAGTGGCAGGTACCAGGTCCCGAACCCACGATATCGTTTCTTTGGGCCCGTGGCCCGTGTCCGTTAAGCTACCGACTGAGCCACCAACTTCATTACTTTGTCCTATTAACTTTGTTTGTATTTCTTTTAAATTGCTAACACCACTTTATGTGAATCATACGATAAACTCGTAACATGTGCATATTGTGATTATACTGTATTTCTTAAAAGTAATTTTCTTTTACGAGTCATATTGTCAAACAAACCCATTTCCTGTGCAACATCATGGACATATTTGTTTACTGGCGTAACATATATTCCTATACAAATATATAGTTTTATACCGTATTTATGATAAATGAATATAGGCCTGTTTTGACGAATCGTTGTTAATTTAATATACATTTATATTGGGTTTAATAAAAAAAAAAAAATACTTTACACCGTAAGTGTTTGGTCAAGAGTAAGAAACAAACTGAAAGAGAATAGAGCAATACAAATTACATGCCTTAAACAATGACAATTTACCTAAATTCTAAAGTTAGGAAATTTTGTGACAAGAAGAGGGGTACTATAAACTCTATAGTAAAATACAACGTATTCTTTAAAACTATAAACATTACCTGCACTGAAGCTTTAGCCATCCAAGACAACGCGACGAATATCTTCTCTTTGAAATTCAAATTTGTCCCGAACGCTACTACAACTGTAGCCATTTGCCGCAACTGAAAAATATACATATGTCAATTAACAGAAATATTCATATTCATAAACTTAGTAAATTTGCAAAAAATATGATGGAAATTATTGCCATTATTTACGAAATGTAAACTTCAACTATAATTATTCTACAACAAATAATAAAGATATGCAAACGAAATTGACAAACTTAAATAGTCAAGGCTGTCCGATTCCATAAATAAAAATTATTTTGATTTGATTTTCTTTAAACATATACTTTATTCAATCAACAAACAAAATGAAATATTTGCAATATTCAGGTAAGAAGATGGGACATGTTGTTTCGTGCAATATGGTTGGTATTGAAATCACATTGTTTGTATATGACTCTCAAACACTTCTTAAATGTAAGCTTTTTTATTTCATCGTTTTATAGAGTGTGTTTTATAAAGTTTATATTGAATGATGAAAAAAGTTGTTTTGAAATGTAGAGTTGTACCTGAAAAACGCTTTCTCGGTAAATACCATTTTATTTATCGTAATAACCTATTATTATACAAACATGACTTACGATGCAGGAAGCAGCTAAAGTGGCTGTGGCTATTATAAATATATGAGTATCAATCTCTCTAATACGAATCTGGGTTCCAGTCAATGAGAAAAGAATTGGCTCAAACACCATCCAGAAAATATCAAACGCAGTCACGACAGGGTTCTGAAAATAACATCATATTAGCACCATTTTTAATTGTATATTATTATCAGACTATTACTATAGAATTCGGGATTTACCAAGCACTTTACTTGCATGCAAAGTAAAGCAGCATAATACATGAAATTATTTATATGTTACATTATTTTATAAACTATTACATATGGCATATATGTATTTTGATATATTACATGGATGTTTTCTGAAATACTTTAAATTTGTGTAGTACTATTAACATTTCATCCAATACTGTGTCGAAATAATTTTTAAAAAATTGAGTTTTGTTCTTATTGGAACGTTTATTATTTTTTATATATAAAAGTAGAATTTCGAAGTTACACTAAATTATTCTATTTGCTTGTAATCAATGGTTTCATCAGTTCCCATTTCGTAGTCCATTTTGATAAAGGAATAGAGTTTGAATCAGCTAACTAACTTACTTCCTCAGCAAAAAAATGTTCACCTCAATAGTTATTTGTGTAAGTCGTGTGCGAAGTGGCAGTTCACTGCACATAAGAGAAATTATTACACATGAGCCACAGGCGAGTGTGGAAAGTTTCTTGAGTGCAGCAAGGCACTTTGCACTCACGTTACACATAATATTTTCCTACAGTTTCTATAAAGCTTATAAATAGTTAGTATTTAAAGCACTATACAACCCGTTTTTCAGTTAGGTTAAATAATAGTCAATGGTTAAATCCTAAATCCTAAGCGATGAACGAAATGGAAAACGCTTCACCGGCTGATCAAAGTCGTAATATCTTTTTCTGTTGTTTGGTTGGAATACTGGAGTGCGACAAAAACAAATGAGTGTGGGAAAAGTAAGTAAATGCAGCAATTAGCTACTTTGCGTGCTAATAAGTGCAAGGAAGCCCACTTTGTTAGGAAACTGTAGGAAAAAGTATTTGTTTATATGATCAACAAATGTATAACCTCCCTAAAACATTTGAAAATATTTAGTTTCAACCTTACATCCTCTATGTGCCAGCCTTGTGTTGACCAAATCCAGGAGGCAATGAAGGAGGCTGCCACCACTGCCAGGGGCCCCGCACCCTCCAGTTCTATCAATTCACTTCCAAACACGGAGATAAGTCCTCCGCACAGGAGCAGCAGAATCCTCATTGGTACAACGAACGGCTAAAATAATAGTGCATTGATCAGTAATCATATAATTATATGCATTCCGTTGTTATCTATAGCATAACCAAAGTCTATAGACATTCTACATACTATTTTGTAATTATATTTTGGCCTATAGCGGTTATTATGATATTTTGAAAATGTCTGAGTTTGTGAATACATTTTTATTCCAAAATCGTAAAGCTTATGGTAGGATGAATTCGTATTTTACAATAATATTTATAAGAAAGCAAGTATTTTAAGTAGGAACAGACGCTTGTTATTTTAAAATAAAACTGATTTAATAAATGTATGAAACTTATATGAGTAATATTTTCTTGGTAATAAATATATAAAATTTATAACATTATCTTAATAATAACTAGACCGGAATAACATTAGAACCATGAAAATAAGTAAACATTAGAATGCTAATATATTGTAAAGTTGGCAGTTAATAAGTCTGGGTTTTTCTATAAAACAATTAGAAAGTTTTCGGCATACCATAATTTGGCTTAACACAGGTGAACAATATTTCAAAAGATTAACAATTATGTAAAAATAAATTTTTTATCGTCAAATAAATTTATGGATTTTTCAAAATCTAAACATTTATTTTTAAACTAATCTCTTTCCCAACCGATGAAGCAATATATAACCAGGAAATTTAGTTTCTATCCCTAGATTTTAGGTAAACTATTTCACTCTCATATAATAATCAAGCACTTAATTTTTCATTACAGTTAGATTGTAAATGGAATCCATCTCTGGACTTAAATAACGAATATTCCAAAATTCGCTTAAAACATTGTTTACTTACATCACCTTTCTCAGGAATGTATTTTAGAAGCAGTCCCCAAAATATTCCGAAACCTACACCACAAAACACAGAGGCCATTCCTAAGATGACGTTATACATTGCCGAATCTGTAAAATAGAAAACCACAATACAACAAATGTATACACTATTTACAAAAGTCACTTACATTAGTGTCACTTACACAGTTAAATCTCACGGATTTATTTTTGAACTTTATTATCATATTTATCTTAAAGTTGCTGAATTCACATGGTAAATATTGTATAAATTATGTTAAAGGAATGTACTTGCTGATTTACACAATACATATTGAAACGTGTAATTTTTGTATGCTGTGTTATAGCATTATGTAAAACACTACATTGAAATAATTAACAGTCAGTTTGAAGACTGATTTAAATTATTTCTCCTTGTTTCCTAAAACTATCTTTGTACCATCTAACTATCTTCTATTTATTTTAACTATCCTTAAGTAAACTGTCTTTTCCGCTTTTATTGGTTAATGTTTAGCTTTATTTTATTTATATAAGGTAATTTGACCATATAATACTGTACTAATTAGCTACATAGTAATATTTGGTAAAATATGTATTAAGTTCGTTGTATTATCAGTAAATATTCACAACTTAAATATTTTACCTTAAATGGTTGATTGGGCTTATTATACTTGTTTGGAATCAATAAAACTTAACGCTTGCTGATAATTGCAGTAGGTTTTAAATAAATTTTCGGTTTAACATAATACTGTATTTGATTTAGTTGAAATTAAATCAAACTAATTACACTGTTTACAATGATGTAAAACTATAGTAGGCTAACAATAGCTGCATTTAAAACACGATGAAAAGGTTCCTGGACGATAGGTAGCTGGTTAAAAGTGTGAATGTTTATACTAAAGTATTTTCCTGATTCAACAAATCGTTTTAAAGTAACAAGCGCCAAAAGCACATAGTTTAATGTATTTAATATTCCTTCAACAAGAAAAAGGTCATAAAATCTCTATGGCTCGTGTTTAGAGCTAAATACAATCTCAATATAGTTAACTCTACAAATTTTAGGTGATGACAAACGCTTACGCTCTGAAAACATGAGGCCTTGCAGTATGCCAAAGGCGGCTACGGACGCAGCGTCGTCTATGCCGGAAACGGCGATAACTACGGTAGGGATTCCCTTAGCTACACCGTAGCCCTTGCTACGGATACGGAATAAGCACGGTACAACTACGGCTGGGGACACGGCAGCAACCACCACTCTGGAACATATAAGGACAATAGTGACATATAGTCTAACATACTATAACACATAGCACACACTACTACACACACTACTACTACAACTACTACCACTACTACTACTACTGTATGTACTATAACATACATGTGGTCTGGACATATAGTGAGGGAATAAGTAACTTAATAATCTCTAGCAAAATTAGGCTGAACAAATAGCCAAACTGTTTTGTTTGGATTGGTACAATCCATAATTGCTATTCGCAACTATAATGTTATAATATACCAAAAATAGTTTATACCTTTTTTCCTAGGACGTTAGGCACAAGCCCGGGATAGTTTTTCACATTACTACAGGCTAGACCTAGGGGTTACGGCATTGTCACTTAGATAAAATCCATTGCTGATTTGGCGGGATTTGAACCCGGGAACCCAGGAACCGGATTCCCACGCTCTAACCCCTAGACCAGCTTGCTACGCCAAAAATAGTTTATACTAAGGTCCAAAATGTTGTGTGTAAGTAAACTAGGTTTATAATTTTGGCTTTTAGCTAAGAGAGCAATTTACAATAATTATTTGTTGTCAATTAGAAAGTAAAATTTTCTTTTTGTGTCTTAACTTTGTATTTTTTGTATTTTTTATGCATAGTTTTTAAATAAACCGTAGCATACAAAAATAAAAATTTTAACTTAAAAAAAATATATTATATGAAGATGGCATTCCTTTCCATCCCCTGGATATTATTAAATATTCACTTCTACCCGCTTTATTTATAGGATATTTTTAATTTTACTTTTTTATTGTTTTGGTGACTTTGCAACCTATGTTACCATCTGACGTGATTATAAAATTAACTGAGTCTTTAAGAAATTTATATACATTTTGATTAAATCCACCCCCTCAAACGTGATCACATTAAATACAAATTAAACCAGGTTTCTGATTTGACTGTAGGATAAAACATATACTTTGTGATCAAAAATAATTATTTTATCATTATAAAATTTAATAGGATTTATATTGGCATTTATAGTATATGATAAGCATTGCAAATTCAGAGAGTGATGGTTTATACAGATTACAAAACACGCTTTGAATACTAGAACCATTATAATCAGCCCGACCAGTTTTCGTATTCAAATAGTACGAAACCCCTCCAAACATAATAAATAACGTATAATGTTATTTTAATCTTATACCCATTCTGCTTACACCACGCTATATTATTGTATAAGTCTGATATAGGCACATACCTACTGATTTTGTAGTAAATCTACAGCTGGATTTAATGTGTGATTTATTAATTGTAGCTTATGTAGTTACTGTAAATGTATGTGTCTTATTTCAGTGAAATTTTTGCTGAAAGCTTTAATACTCTAATGCGAACAATTCTTTCATTACTTGGTCTTTTAATTTATGAACTACTATTTAGGTTTAAATATTGGAAATAAATAAACAATTTTTATCAAACCTCGAATACGAAACAGAAACATATCATAGTGTCTTTAGCAACTCTAAAAGAATGGGAAAATCAACAAGGTAAAATTCTTTGTACATCTTTGCATGACGTCATCACACAATGTACCAATATACTGAAAAATGTTGAGTGTAATAATACAGTACATATTTTTTATTGCTATCCCAGCATCAAACTTAAATTATATTATATGCCACAACATCTGGTGAAACCCATAGCGTGACATAAACATCCTACCTACAAGTGCTCAGACAACAGCAAACTTGAGTCTAAAATAAATTACACACCTACTAGTATAGAATGCACTTTATTAATAAGCATAAGACTCTGTATCCTGTAAAATACACAACTTACTATAGTATAAAACCTGTTTCTTACAGGATATCAATTACTGATGATTCATGCCATTTCTTAAACATAGAAACTACTCAGATTTTCCTAAGACTCCAAAAAAATTACTTGTTTTTTATGACGCCACACTTACCCAGTCAGCAATGCCCACATGCCTGGTAGTCCAAGGATGAAATGACAAGCTAGGTAGACTATACCCGCTTCCACACACCAAGGGACCAGACCTAGCCGCAGGATGGTCCCGAAGAGGCGCTTCATTGCCCCAGGGTCAAGGTCAAGTCCGGCCTTGGTCAAGATAAGCACCAGGGCAATCCTCCTGTTGATTCAATGAATTAGTCTCGTTCTAATTTTACTTTCTCCCCTTATACAAAGTATATAGAGAACGTATTGTTTGAAATCATCGAGGTTGAGTTTTGAGAAAGACCTTTCGTATTGGGTTCCCCTGGATTTTTTTTTCTAATCAATGTGTGTGTGTGTGGACGTTTACAGAGCTAAAGACTACACCTGTGGTCCAATTTTGAAGAAACTTGCTACGTGGCTACTAATGCATGGTATCTCCAGGAGTGTTTTTACCATCTTAATTTTGTGTTTTTGCTTTAATTTAAATGTCGTACAACGTGCAATTCAACGTTATTTATATTTCACAGGTTAAGCAACACAGTCACATTTAACACAAAAATATATTTTTGTCACTATTTGTGTGGTTCATCTGTAAATAAACAGTTTATATTTCTTTTAATTAAATTGCTAGCAGGTATTATTCCCTAATCACTGACAAAGATTCTGTTTGCTATGATTCTGAATTCAACTAAAACAAAACAGACACATAACTGGTTGAAAACACATTCAAATAAATTCACACTCAAAGCTCTAGTAGAAGTGAATTTGTCAAGATAAATGTTACTTGTAATTAGACAGAGTTGTTTTCAGTTACAAACTCATAACCCTCAGTGGTTGATATAAATCCAGCAGAACATTACCATTTATAACAAAGCGTGGACGTTTAAACATTGAGCCAGACATATTAGTCCATTAACATTACAGCGATGGCTAGATTAATCTCTTTAGTTTATGTTTAACTTAGTGCATTATACCATTTCCAATTAAACATTAAAACTAGTATTCCAAATGTTTTTATGGCGAATTAAATTAAGGTATTGTTGTTGGATAGGTTATTTAATCAACTGATTTGACTTGAGTGGTTTTATTGATGAATGACACGCAACTAATTTCCTTAGCTCCCCTCAAATTATAATTAATTAAAATGTCTAGGATATACGATAATATTAACTAACATATTCATCATATTTCATATTCATACTAGCTGGCCCGACAGACGTCGTCCTGTCCTATGTGGTTTTATGTCACATGCTCGTTCATTTTCAAGAAGAGCTCGATCGCATGGCTCAATCACGTCCTGGTCGAAGTTCGTTTGCTACGCTAATTCACCTTTTGGTTGCAAATTAGCAATTGTCATAAATAATAATAAAAATTGTGCTGCACCCTGTTGGTAAACCTATTAACTTTTTAATGCTATTGAACACCACAGAATCAATTGGTGGATCTGCACCAAACTTCACACAAACCATCCTTGAATAATGTTTAATAATGCCTGAAAGTTTCATTAGGTTTCGGAGTCCATAAAGGACAAAAAACAACCAAACAAACATACATTGGATTTTATATATATATATAGATTATTTAGGAAATTAATTACTTTTTTTAAAGATTGTTTGATGAAGTTTGATATGATGAAGGGAAATTACTTCAGTGAATGGTTTAATTTACACGTCTTATTCATTTTGTTAGAGTCCAACGTCAAAGACTTACAATTTCCTGCATAAAACCTGTTTCAATGCCTTTGCCGCAATATTGATTAAACAAGCCACAAAATTAATTTACTTAAAAAAAGTATAAAATTATCTACAGAATAATTAATACATATTTTCCAAACGATTATTGGATTTTGATAAAAACTTATATACATGTTTCAAACTCTATCATAAAAGGCTAAAAAAATGGGTTTCTATTATTAAAACGTTTCTATTGTTTTAGGTTCTATGACCTAAAACATATACATTAACAAGTTAAATAGTCCTTCTGAGGAATTTATAATGGATAGTCAAATTTTTTATCTTACCTACATCGCAATCAATAGCATTTCTGCAAACCGTTACTTTATTTTAAACTTTTAAAATATAATAAAAACATAAAAAAACTCTTATTTTCACATTACTTTATTTTGTAATCAATATATTCCTGCATATCTACCTTTCAACATGATACCAAGGACCGTTTGCTCATTTTAATAGCATAGTACAACAATCTAAACTGTTCTTCTTGTATTTTAGTGTTGTGAACAACAATTTTATCCAGAAAATAACTTTAAATATAACGAATATAGTTTTGTATATTTAAACAAATTATTATAAATTGTGATAACTGCTGAATGAATCTGTAAGCAAATAGATATAAACATCTCAGAGATATAAACAGGATTCAGATAAATACCAAATAATAACTTTAATGTTAATATATTATTTTGAAAGTTTTAAATAAAAAAAAAAATTAAATTAAAACAAACTATTACCTCAGAACTGACGAAACTTTGAGATAAGGCCCATGAATATCCACCAACCCCATGTTCTGGTAGATCACTCCAACAGCAAGCATGCCAGCCAGTCCAGGCAAGTTGATAAGTCTGAAGAAGTAACCACCGAAGTGGGCAGAGATGACGAGCATGGCCATGGCAAACAGAGGACCTCCAGGTGCTGCGTCGGAGCCCATCACGGAGTAGACGACGCCCCAGGCCAGCATGACCAGAAGGAAGAGGGCGAAGCACTGGGCCACGTGGCGGTAGGTGGGGCAGAAGGGGTAGGGACAGAACATCTGCCAGAAGCTGGGCTCCCAACCAGGACCTGTCTCCTTCTGACGACACTTGGCGCACAACAGGTACCACCAGGAACTGTCCGAAATGATTTAGTTAATGGCATTAATTCAGTACAATAACAGATAAGTAAGAGAGGAAACACGCTTATGGGATAACCATGCCCTTTCAGTTTTGGTGTATTGTGCCGGAAATATACTTTCAAGGAAGGGCCCGAACGGCAAGCACTGTGCGGAGATTCCTATCGCACAAGACACAGGGCGAGGAGGGACTTAAACCTAGACACCAGCACTAGTGCTAGACACCACCAACATGTACCATGGAGTGAATCAATGGTATCGTACAAATTTATTTTTCGTATCTGTCTGGTTTGAATACCATAGTTATATCCCACAGTTATATGTAATGAATCCACTGTACAGGGACATCATTTGGCTTCAGGCCTTTGATATTTGAAGGAGCTTTGCACTAATCCCAAAATTGTGCTCAACACTTACAACTGGAGCTATATTCATCAGAAACCAATGATAAATTGCGTAGAAACACACTTCAAGGAACACAACTGTCCTATCTGTTTCATTTGTCGCCATACTGGTTTTCTAATAATCTAGTCAATTTCATGCATTATAAACAAGGAAAACTACTATACAAACTAAAGCGATACACTTTAGGCGATTTACAATACGGGTTGAACTTTATGAATCAACATAACGCTTTTCATATTATTTCTAATTTTCATCAAAACCGCTACTTAAATAAAAGAAAATGTAACAGTTGTACTTACGCTTCAGTCCTGGCATTGTATTGCTGATGTATGTGGTCCAAGTTAAGTTGGCCTGTGTTGCTACTTGTGTTACTGTGTTCTAAAAAAATAAATGAATTATAAAAATACTACATTTTTCGTTTTGGAAATGAATTTGTGTGTCTATTATTTATAGAAAATTTATTTACAATCAGTATTATCTATTTTCATACCACGTAAAAAAAGCTGTCAGTAAAAAATAGAACTATCAATTTCCTAACTTTTGTAACATTTAGCATAAATAAATGTGCTTCATCTTTTGGTATTCTCTTTTAGTAAAAAAAAAACTGCATGCTCAACTAAAAAAGTGTTATTATTGAATTAATAAATAAAATTATATACATACCATATAATGTACTACAGCATGAACAAGTCAAATACATACTTTTTAATGAATAGTTAATTACAAAATTATAAACTAATAAAATACCCCCGCCGCAGCAAACCTGCAGACTAAGCGAATTTCCATTTGCCTGATTGGATTTACACTAAAATGTCTCCTTAAAAATATCACATTTATTCCCTATTTAAATAGAATCAGTTTAACACATACTTAGGTTTGCTGCAACAGGGAGGGTAAGTGGTTTTTTATGTAAAATGTTAATAGTTAGTAAGAAATTAAAACATTTTCCAAATTTGGGCAAAATATGTTAATAAACAAGCAAACTACAACAGTTTACTTATTCTCCATAAGAATAACATGGGAATTTTAAATTAATAATTTTTTTGAATTTTCTCCGTAACCATTAGGCGCATTATAACGCTTCAATATACTAAATTATTTGTTTTTTTAAGCTCTACAAAATAGTTTGGAAAGAAATTGCAAAATTTTATGTTTTTTGGGTCAAAAATTGGAAAACCCATTTTTACCCCATAAAAGCCCCCATAAACCCCCGTTCCCATGGTCCGATCATGCTGGTTCGCGAACTCGTTCGAATAAACGTAGGTTTACACGTTTGTACCAAATTTCATCAAAATCGGATCATTTTTGCTCAAGTTATCGCGCTAACGGACACACACACACACACACACACACACACACACACACACATATATATATATATATATATATATATTTATATATATATATATCTAATATATAAAATTCTCGTGTCACAGTGTTTGTCTGCAAACTCCTCCGGATCGACTTCACCGATCGTTATGAAATTTGGTGTGTAAATTCTGTAGGTATGCGAATCGGACGTAAACTATTTCCCGTTTCGAAATTCTTAAAAGGGCTCCGCCCCAGTGGCTCTGGAGTTTCCCATGTTAACCTTATGAGAAATGGAATTAATGAATCTTAACAGCTGTTTCAATTAAACAAGTTGGTTCTGTTCTATGATGTTCAATAGCATTAAAGTTGCAAGGATTACCAACAGGGTGCAGCACTATTATTTCTTTTACATTTATGACAACAGCTAATTTGCAACCAAAAGGTGAGTGAGCGTAGCGAACGAACTTCAACCTGGAGGCGAGTTAGCGTAGCGAACGAGCTAACCTGAAGGCAAGTGAGCGCAGCGAACGAGCTCCAACCTAAAGGTGAGTGAGCGTAGCGAACGAGCTCTAACCCAAAGGTGAGTGAGCGTAGCGAACGAACTTCAACCAGGACGTGATTGAGCGATGCGAACGAGATCATCTTGAAAATTAAACGTAACGGTACTTAAATTATAAATAGTCAAAGGCAAGACAACGTCTGCCGGGTTTTCCATCGGTCTGTCTTAGGGGAAACCTATAACTTAGGCGATACGAAGTTCGCCGGGTCAGCTAGTATATATATATATATATGAATTTGAACGGATGGTGTTTTTGGCCTCTAGGGACCTCAAAACAAAAAATCGCTCCTGGGTCCAGGTCTTACCATGAGTACTACGGTAATAGCTTATTCCCTATATGGGAAATTCGCTAATAAAAAACAAGTCTGTGTTGCTTAATTTAATTTATTTTGTGCAATCAGAAGAGCAGCACTTGCCTATGAGTGCTGCCTGTAAGTCTGCTTGATTTTTATGAAAAAACTAACTATACAAATAAGAATATTATTATTTTCAATTTAAATTAAAAAAAGGAAACTATTGCCAAAAAAGTATATATGATTAGAAAAAGCATTTAATTCTCATCTACGGTCGTGGAATATTTTAGAATAGATAAAACAGAGGGTGTTACTCTAATTTTTTTTTGTAAAAAGCGGTCCAAAGCAATATGTTTTGTGAATGCCTCTTTTCATTATTAGTATTTAATTGATATATTAAATTCATTATAAATACCTATACAACAAAATAAAATAAAACAAAGCCTGCTATTGTTTCCACATTATTTTAGGCTTGTCCTAGAGGGTTGCTCTATTATCTTAAAGATTGAATCCATTGGTGATTGGTGGGATTTGCACCCAGGCCCACGGAATCCGAAGCTCCACACTTTACTGGACCCACTCACTCCCTGAACTATTAAATAGTACAACTTGGAAGTTTTTAACGTAAAGTTTTATGTGTTTTATGTGAGTTTATGGTGATGGCTAGATAATATTGTAAGAGAAAATTTCTAACCTACAAAGTGACTGTGGTCGCCGTTATGAAGACCGAGGTTTTTACCAAGATGGCTGCCGGTGCTGATCTTTCTCTTCCGCTCCTCATCAGCATGCACGGCATCCATGCTGATGCTGACTTTCCTCCTTGGCTCATCGTGTGTGAACCCTGTGTTGAGAGTTCCATGTGCTTCTCGGCTGTCGTCTACTGCGGTCATCCTGTCATGGAGACGTCAAGGTTAGATAAAATTAATTAAAAGTTAAATTTAACCTAATTAAGAGAGAAAGATTGGATTTATAATATAAGGAAATAGTTTTAATACTGAATTGTTGCAAGTTGAATTAATTTCAGGTGTCAATGTTTGATTTAATTATTTTACATGGTTAAATCGGTGGTTCAGCAGTTAGCATTTCAATAAGTTAAAAACCTAAAGAGATCGGAGAACAACATTACAACTTTAGGACTCAAAGATAAATTCCAAAGGGATGTATGTTGTCTTTTATTTTGATATGAATATTATAAGGTAACGATTTAGACTGAAAAGAAAATTTATACGTCTTAAACATAGGAATAAAAGTGTTATTTACCACATTGGGACAAGTTAAGTTATAGAAGTAATAGATAAAACTAAAAGAATACTTTTTTAAGGATTCTTTTTACTTGGACGAAAATATTTGTTTATGATTTTAAAACTGTACATTAAAAATATGTTTTCCTATGATAAAAATTTGATTAATATTAAGGCGCCAGATGACTATTAGGAAGATACCTGTTTTTTCCTCGCTAAAACTCGTATACAAGAGTTTTAAATATCTAAGTACAGTAATAGGAATTAATAAAAAATAATTGAAAGTAACACGAATTAAACTATAAAAAACATATTTTTCACCACACTAAGATGTTTTTATCCGTTTTACAAAGGTTTATTAGAGGCCGAAAGCTACGTTTTGCTGTCCATGAAAGCTGCCATCGTGATTTGGGGACGAAGCAGGTTTTTACATCCTTAGGGCCAAAAATTAGCTGTTCACTTACTTTCTCAACACATTAATGCATATTAAATACACAATCAGTATCAATAGCATTGAAATAGACTTGTGATATTTTCAAAGCTGCCTAGCAACTATTTATTATTATTTTCACCGATTCCTCAAATGTTCACACAACCTTAAAGTTGTAGTTGTGTTCATTGTTTTTCTGCATTATTATTGTAGTGAATAGTGGTAATAGGGTAAAGTGTGGTGAAAAATAGCGGTTGTACCATGGACCTAAATAATTTTCCAGCTCTCGATCGTTCTAAGTCCCCGAGTCGGCAAAACCTCATTTTCAGCCCTAGCTACGAAATATACTATAAATCTAAATAAACATGTAAGCAGGCTATCCACGTACGGTATATACGTCGATTACTTAATGCAGAGATTACTTAATTTAAGTGCACCCCCTATAAAACTGTCTATAGTAAAACTAGTTTTATAACTATAAAGTTTCTTACTGTTGAAACGAACATCTATTTAGATTTGAATATTTAGCTCTTTTTGTCAAACAAACTAAGCGAAACATCAAATTAGATATATGCTCAAAGCATTAAATTCATATGAAGCCATTTTCGCGTAAAATAATTAGATCCCAACATTGTTCTGGTAAACAGATTAGGAACCGATTACTATTGAAATTTGTAACTAAACCCGAATATATACACATCGAACCTATTATTTTAAAATAGCTAAATATCTAACAAAAGTTAAGCCCATTAAAACTTAATTACAAATCCCTATATATGAACAATACTCAACAAACATACCGAGAAAATAACCCAAAGAAATATTCATTTTTCCAATCTAATAGCTTCCTAGCCACCTTTTTTGTACTGTGTACCGCATCGTCTTGCATAATTCTGTAAACTGTCACACTCTATGATCAAAGGATTGTATTTAAACTAACACTGAAACACTACATATACACGTTTGCTTGCGCGCACAATACTAATGACTGTGGCAGGAACTAGTAATCAAGGCATTCAGGAGGAGTTGGATAAGGCAGGTGGTTGATAACGAGGAAAGTGACAAGACGGTTCTTTGATGGAAATGTGGTAAAACGAAGTTGTCGCAGACGACAGAATCTACCAGATTTTTGTTGTTGTTTCCAAATCAATTTCATTTTGATTTATTTAGTATAATTAAACATACAATTATTGAAAAACTGTTCAGTAAGAGCGATACAGTTGTGGCTAGGTGCTGAAGTGTCTTAGTAGTTATGTTAATTGACTGCTAGTCAAAAGGTCGCTGGTTCAATCCTGAGAAAAGTCAGAAGCTTTTTGATGGTTTGAAACTTGATCTAGTTTCCTGACTTTGAACAAATGGATCCTCACTGTTGAAACAGCTGATCTTAGTCAGTAACAAAGCTACACAAATCATCTATCACCATTCTACACTCACCCTTCACTTTTATTTGGGTTATCAGCTTTAGGTATCTCATAAACATGAAACTGGACCCGGTTAGTCTTGATCATTGAGCTTTAAATAAACGATCCTGACTGATGAAACAGCTTATCTTGGTCAATAAAAAAGCTAGAATAGATAGGCCCTATAAAGTCTACTCTATTTTACCCTACGTCTCATGTTTGGGTTCAAATACTCACCTAGAGGGCGTCCATATCTTAATTTGTATTGCAATAATATTGGTAATGACAGACTGCCGGGTGATATGGTAAAGCCACGTTTGACAAAAATAAACAAACAAAATTGAGTTTTCTTTAGTTTTTCTAAAAAAGTGTTTATAGCACTACTTATTTTCATTGTTTATCACAGTCGAATTAGAAATCGCAAATGCAAGCTTACTCGGCTCATTGGTGGATGCAAATATTGTTTACGTTCCACTTAATCATAAAAATGATGAGTTTGTTAAATAATTTTAATTTCACTCAACTTATGACTATTCAATTAACAAACAACTCGAGCTACTAATCAATTACCTAGTTTTGTTACATAATTTAATTACCTTATTTCGCTACCTTTCCTTCAAATGATTATGACACAACTAGTCATTCTTCTTCATGCCTTGTAATCATTATTTGTTTATGAGTCAGATACTAAGGGTAATTGGTCTCATTTTACTAACTAGTTTATGCGTCCAGTTTTTTCCTCCTATTAAGACAAACGCAGACTTAATGAGCATTTAGCGGGGAACTACAAGTTAATTACACCAGGAAACAACTCAACTGTTGACCTAGAAAAACCCTAACCGTGACAGCGAGTTGTACAAAGCACACTTTATTCACTATCTGTGTTAACTCGTTGAGATAACACTTTTTTTATACAGTAGAAGCTAGTTATGTGATGTAATAGGTTGGCAATTATTTATTTATTAGCTTAAGAAACTACTCGTATAGTATGCCTGGTAATAAATTGAGGAACATAACGTCTATAGCTGTAGATGCAGTATAGAAATAGTATACCTCGAAACATTAAAATAACCATGCCCTTTTCAAAGTAAATGGAAATATTTTGGAGTAATTCAGATTTGATTCTCATGTTTCCACATAGACAAGGTACAATTGATCAGGAAATTATGAGTACTTTGCTAAGAAATGTAACTGGAAATACACGAACGCTACATGGTTGAATCTATATCCGTTTACTTTATGATTAACACATTGTATTTTTTCATAATTTGCCAATCGTTGCTCAACTACTCAGAGAGCACAAGGAATATCATGGGATAAGTTTGTCATCGGAATCTATTTCAATCGTTAATATCACAACTGGAAATTGCCACAATACTTTAGATCATTATACTTTAGGTTTCAAAAGTGACAGTAGTTTAATTGGCCGCTCGTTATTGTTATACACATTGTATTGTAATATTATAAGGGTTAAATCAACACTGCGCTTCTATGTTCTGAAATAATTACCACCAATTATGTTTATTTTAAAACAACACGCTATGTCTTTCTCTAAGTAGATAAGATGAGTAGATTTATGAGTCATTTTTGAAATATGTAATACAATATTTAATTAGCCAATAAATAAGGAATTTTCTTGTAACAATATTTCGTAGTGCAACATGCTAACATCAAAAATAATATACTATTTTTTTTTTTATTCAAAATAAACTACATATTACACTCATTATAAACAATATTGTGGTTATATTTCAAGAATTATTCGTAACCAAAAATATTTTCATAGATTTTATGATGACTCCCAATGTACTAATATAATTTAGTGATTTTAGGTAAAAAATAGTTAGTGTAGAGCAAATAAGAAAATTATATTGCCAACCACATCTTGTATTTCGTGTAGTCTGCTTATTAAGTAAATAAAAATCCGTCGAGAAGTCAAATTTCCAAGTCAAATGTGGGGAGCGGAGTGTTGTTATATGAAGAGCTTAGTGACGCCGCTGTGGTTCTTGAGCTATCCGTCTATTGAATATGTATAGTCTGTTAGTTTCCTTATCCTAATTTTGGAATAAAAATTATAAAAACTTATGATGACGAACGATAGTTGACAAGCAGAGCCGATTCAAATCATCGTTTACTTTACTATTTGAACGGTTTATCAAAGACCATATACGATAAAAACTTTATAAATACATCATCCTAAATATTGATGGTAAAATAGAGGGTGAAAAATTGAGTGGGATTTTTCCATATAATTAATTTTACCAAGTCTAACTTTACAGTTTAAGTTAGTTTGAATCGGAAATTGTGCACGAATTTCATTTCCGTCGATTCAAATATTGTAATATAGGTAAGCTGTTTGACTAAAACTGAACTGAACTGTTGACTTAAACCTATACGTGATGCATATATTTATTTAAATACAGATTTATATTTTGATATAGAGACAGCATTTGAAAGTGCCCTCATAATGTCCTTAATTACGCCGGTGATATGAGTGGTATACAAATAATTGATTAACACTAATTAACACATCGTATGTATTAAATAATTTGGTACTTTCCTGTTAAAGGGAACATTCATTATTATCGATGATTTTTTCTCGGTATATCGATATTTTTGTTTTCCGATCCATTACAAATTGACAACTGATCTTGTTTAGGCTAAAATAGTCTGTTATATGGATTAAGAAATGAAACTGTTCTAAGCTAACCTAACATAACCAACCAAACTTGCTGTACCATTTAAAAATTCCGTTTCGATAACAGAAAAGGCAAGTTAAACACAGAATTTTTAAATGTTACAAGCAAGTTTGGTTAGTTATGTTAGGTTATTTAACAGTTTCATTTCAATATTGTTTGTTGATACTGAACAATATTTATCGTAGTTGTCAGCTGATATGTTTCAATTTGTTAATATCGATATATCGAGAAAAAAAATCATCGATAATAATGAATTTTCCCTTTAACAGGAAAGTACCAATAATTTAAATGATACCCATATTAAAATTGCATATGAATTGTTAATTAGGTATATATATATATTTTTTTTAATCATTTACAAAATATATAACGTTCTAACAAACTCCGGAGTATTTTAAGGCTATTTATAAACAATGTAACGCAAAATAATATAAAAAAATTCAAACAATTAATTTACTTTCTTTTAAAATGCAATTAAAATCATTGACATGGATATTAACAAAATACTGTATTACAGACAAAGAGAAATTTAGGACAAATACGTTATAAAAGCTTTAGGAAAATATATCAGATGTCAGAATAATAAACAAATAGTCACATCTTTATCTTATTTAAAATATTTGAGGATTAGCATAAAGATTATAACTTTGAATCAAGAAATTATTCAAGTGGTGAAAATTAAAACCGTTACATACTAGCATATGATACACTCTTTTCTAAAACGTTTCGGTTGGATTGTATGGTTTTTAATTGACTATGCTTGTAAATATGGGTTTCATCTAGTAAAATTTTAATAAATAACGGTCGTTATCAAAAGAATGATGGATATTGATATAATGGCAGCAATAAAAGTGCACTCGATGATTTTTTTCTCTCAAAGGAGATGATTAATAGTACTGGAACTTTCATTAATTCATGTTGTCAGCCCTGCTTTATCCTCACAGAAACATGGACCATAATGGACCCAGTCATCGTGTCTGATCTTTCTTGGAGAACTTATTTCCAGTCTTTCCTTCAGTAATGGTCAAAAATTTAACTGCGTATCTAATTATATCCATAAAATAAACAAATCACAGTTTTACCATACACTTACGCAAAAAGATGTGGAAGTGATGATTTTCAACTAACGAGTTTTCCCTATATTTTTCATGAAAAATTTTGCGTCTCTACTTTTATTTATTGGACGTATAATGACATAAGTTCTAGTGAGGCTACGGATTATTTGAAACTTAAGACTACCATATTAGTATGTGAAAGTCCATGTATTTAGTAAATTTCAAGCTTTCAGCTATCGCCATTGACTTTACAACTTTAAATAACTAATACATCAAAGAACACTTCAAAAGAATAGTAAAAAACACTTATGTATAGTAAAATAAGGGTTATGTCTTTTGAACAAAAATAAAAATCCATCAGTGCCTACGCTTGGACATGGAACTGGTATTCAACCAAATATTTTACACTCAAAGTTTCTTAAATAAAAAAGAAAATTCGCTGCTCAACATGTTTTTTACAGTTTTCTTGTCATCATGAGTCATTCTAATTAATAAGTGATAATATTTAACTAATAAAAGGTTAAAGTTCTTACCTTAAACGAACAATACGTTAAAACTGTCTTGTGTTAAAATAAAAATTAAAATACAGATAGTAATTAACTTTTGGTTCATATTTTACATTTTATCCTGGAAGCAAGAGCACATAAAGAGACATAAAGCAGAAGAGAAATAGAGTTATTTAAATTGTGATTGAAATAACTGCAAACTGCGATAGAGTGATTCATTTGCAAATTCAAATGTTCGATGTGTTTTTGATGTTGTTTTCCTTTAATTATTACTTTAAAATTAAATTTCAATGCGTTTTGTAATAACAGTGGTGTGTATTATTGCAGATATTATTTTGTTTGAATAAAACCAGTTTTTTGCACGCGTTTGGTAAACAAAAAATTAAACAATAACATCTAAACATACTTAATGCTATGTACTAAAAACAAACGATCTTTAAAAAGTTACAACTGTTCATACTTTGTGCTATGTACTAAAGATACATGGAGTATACAAAATTATTGTAACCAAATTGAAATACTTTACAAGAAATGTTTTATGGGAGGGACATTTTTCTTTCATTCTTTCTACGTTTATTTTGCACACTGCTTTTGTTTTTGTTTGACAAAAATATGCTAATTTCACAAATTTCTTAATATTAATTTAAAATTTTTATTTTGTAAAAACAAACTTTTGACAAACTAACTTTTTATCAAACACCTACGGGATCATTAAAATTGAAACATCTGATAAATGTTGTATTGTAGAATTAGAATAAGTTTTAGTTAAACATGATGGTAACTGAACACTGTTACATTGAGAGAGAAATTACTATATACATTCATTGACATTTTACATGTACTCGTCTTGTATTTCAGAGTGCAAAGTTGAGCTGGCTGCGTCTAAGTTAAACTGGCAACGGCTAAACCAGTGAAGCGAGCAAACTGGGTTCCGGTTTGATAAATAGGATAAGTTTTATCATATAAGCTCCAACTCAAATTTATATTGTTGAGTGGAACAGAAATTGCATAGTTGTATTATATTACCAAAGTGGTTACGAAATTCTAACTAAACCTAAATAGAGATTGTTTACGTTTACGATTCAATGTTGTGGTATGAACTCAAAAGGGCCATTGCAGGTAGCAATGTTTTATATTAACATTACTGTACTTTTTTACATTTATTGATGTATTGGTCTTTGGATAGTTTAAATTAAATAAAACGAGTTTAAATTAACTGGTTACTGTCAAAACGACACTATGTAGTTTGAATGACTGCAGCTTTTTAGACTGCAAATTCAGCACATTCAATAGTTTAGAATGTGCATTATAAATATTCTCTGTACATATAGACCTGATATGATAATGTGCTTAATTCACAGCATGAAACAGCTATAGTTGTTCAAAAACATAGGCTAATTTTGGCAGTAGCTTCCACCTTCAGTAATTTAAACCTTTTTGTATTTTTGCACAAATTATAATGTATCTTTAACTATTGTAGCCTTATGTTAAAGGGGACATTTTATTTTACCTGAAAACATAAGTAACACTTTAGATGAAAGGCTTGTGTTTTTGTGTCAGTATTTCTATGATTCCTTAAACATAAAAAGTAAAACGCTGAAAAATTAAAACCTTACACGCATTGTTTATAGTAATAATATACTGAAAATGAGTGAATTTTACTAAAAATAAAACCTTGAAATTACCATGTTATGTTACTATTTTAGTTTGTCTAATCAGCAGTTTAGTTTAGTTTGGATACCATAACAGGTAAATGTTTTCCTTTGTATATTTGCAAAATTGAGTATCATTAACCGTAGCTGTAATATAAACGATATCGACAGTAAGATAGTACAAGTTTTTTAATAGTAGTTTACGCGAGGATTGCGTAAAGATAGTGCTAACGACACGAGTATAACATTTAAAAACATCTACGAGTGTCATTAATACCATTTACGCAAGTTGCGTACACTACTTTACCTACGACAGTGTTTTAATTACTAAAAATCACTACTGATAACTTTTAAGAGAGGTTATTTTTCGTTTATAACCTCTCATAGCCACTGACAGTGATGCAAGGAAACATTGTACCAAACACTAATTGCACCAGTCAACAATTAAATTGGCCTGAACAGCTGATTATTTCAAGTTCGAATCATTACAATTTTACTTCTTCTCTCTCAATCCTTAAACCTCATTTGTCCGTTACCCGTGTTGTTATGAGTAAAACTATGCTGTTATGAAAGTAAACAATGAGAAACTTTTCAATTCTGGAACTGAACTGAAAAGACTACTTAAAAATGGTTGTAGGTAAAAAAGTGTTTTATTTTAGTAAGCCTAAATCTGTGATGTTAAAATATTAAGCTTAAAGAAAAGTTTTGCCATAAGTCCTAAGGTATCCAAGTTAAAGATTATTGTCTAAAGTAAATATCGGGTAATAAATGAGTGATGGCTATTGACAAAGATATTACGTGCAGATGCCAGAGTTGTAATGGACATGTGTTACTTGGACGGTTCAGGTCTATAACACTGGTCATGTGTTTCACCTTCAGTTTTAAAAGACAGTTGGCTTTGTAAACTATTATATATTAATATTATTATCTCTATTGTTATTTTATTAGTATCTCATGTATTTTTTTGTAAAATGGCGATTGGCGTCGAAATAAATAAATTGAATAAATTGTATTAGAATTGCTGATGGTGTAATAAATTTTGCCACTAAATAGTATATTTTTACCATTTGATTGGTTTAAGTATTTAAGTTACGTAAAAGGTCAATACAAAAATAATACGATGCATTTGTTTTAAACTCTATAGTAACAGGTATTAATTTAACATATTGTATTGCGGGTAAACATGTATAAAGTTGTTGTGTTGTTCAAAGTGTTACTTATGTTAGAAGCAACCGCTATTATTTTGTATTTTAGAACTAGTTTGTATGAAATACCAGTGCTATGTCTCCAATTTTCATTAAAAACTGCCTCCAAATTATATGACGGAATTATTACAGTGACTGGAGCTACCATAATTTCTACATTGTTATTAATCTGAACAAATAATTTTTAACCAGTGAACACTTTTCCAGGCGTAGTCAATGGGTTTTATCACGTATACTAAATTTCTAACCAATATTAAAATTAACACTATACGGTAAAAAACAAAAAAAAAACAACAAATTTAGAACGCTTAAGAGGTTAAAAATTGCGTGCATAGCTCAACCGTAAGGTGGGCAATGATTTGGTAATACGAATACAATTAAATTCGACTCTGACGAGAAAATTGAAAAAAATCAAAATAGCATAGTTCAACAAATATTAGCATAATTTTTTCTGCTGTTGTGTTATATGAAACAGACACAACATATGGAAAAGAGCGATTTGTAATTTGGCAGAAATTTTACAAAGCAATAAATCCCTACCATATTAATGATATTGGTCTTTGGCATACGATACAAATATAATTAATATGATTTATTATTAGAAATAAACTGTTAGGTTAATTGAAAGCAATGCTGCGGTACGATAACATTAATCAAACCTCTTTTCAAGATTCTTGAGCAATTGTAACTAAAGTTGTAGTTACAAATCCTCTTCTTTTTATGTTAGTTGGCTACCCAATCCTAAACAAATATATAAAAAATCCTCCTCGTTCAACAAAATTGGCCTTAAAATATATGTCAGGAATAAACCCATGATTGGCACCCTGATGTTGTTAGGTGGCTTTTCAGTGGGCAGAAATGCTCCAATAAACTCCACCTCTGGCGGCAAATTGCCTTTTACTCTTTTCTGTTGCGGACTACATATTTTGAACGAACCCATGTATAAGATTTTCCTGTTTTATGATGTAACTAATCTACAAAGTATTAATATTAGCACATGAAATATGCAAAACTCCCAAATTGTCCTCCAATCTCAATCAATAGAATGGCTGAAGACTGGTACTGTATGTATCATTTGAGGGAGATAATTTATCAGACGTTTTATCATATGTGACTTATTTATATTAAAAAATACTAAAAAATAACAAAATCTATAATGGATTAAAAGCGTTCAATTATTATCTTTGTTACAATTTATTATAATAATAGCAACGATAAATTCGTAAATAAAATACACCGATACAGGAAACTGGTTTTAATACTGGATCGATGTTCTTGTTAAACTTCCCTGGTAACCACGTTACGGTAAATTCTAATCACCAACCAACGTTCTATTTGACTAAAAGCAGTTGATGGACAAGTTTGAATCAAACTTGGGGCAAACTTTGGACTTTGGGAGAGTACAATTTATAATTATTAATTGTTGGCTCGGAGTATAGTTAACTGAAAGACTAGCCATTTCTGTTTAATTGTGTAGAAGTAACTTTACGAAATTGGTTTGCTATTGATTCTAAGCTGACTTCTGAATAAATACTATTTAAAAATACCAATTGAATTATAATATAACTGGACTTTTTATAGTAAAGGAATTTTCTTCTTTGTTTAATCTACCTGAATATGCTCCCATTATATTTGGATATTGTGTCAAAAACGACTTAACACTATCATTCACCAACGTTTCGGCATCGGTACCGCGTGTCTTGTTCAGGGCGACTTGACTTCCACACAGTGTCCATAGTAAGTGGAGTTCATAGGGTGAGGTCGTACATTATATCCCCATGTTCAAATTGTCACTAGTTTTCTAATCAAAATCGTCGTAGTTGTTCTGAACCGCCAACAGATTGTGCTGACCTAATGTAACAATTTTGAATTTATGTTAATGTACTTTCTACCAAATCAGTCTAGTAGTCAAGTATTACTTGAATCAATGCCTTGATCTTTAAATGGTTTTTGTGCTGATCTCTATGGTTTTTAGACCTATTTCATTTCATTTCATTTCAATATCTTTATTCAACAATTGTACATTGTACATTGAATAGTGTCAGATTCCTAACCTAGTAAATAAAGTTATTAGCTAAAATAACAATTTATATAATACTAAAAAACTACCAATAAAATCAGTTTAATTGGGTAAACACCTCTTTAATGGAGTAGGGAGCGATTTCTATGAGATAATTTTTTGATTTGTTTTTAAATTTGATTGAGTTGCCAATGGGTTTTAAATGATTTGGAAGAAACCGTAAAAATCTTCTTCCGGCACAGGTGGGCTTTTTATTTGAAAATAAAAGATGGTTGCGACTATTTTCTCTTAGGGCTTTTCCTCTTGTATTGTAGCATAATTGTGCGTTATCTGATATACTTTCTTTCGCTATGAGAGCAGTTTCAAAAATGTATTGGGCAAACACAGTTAATATTTTAAAATTTTTGAAATGAATTTTAACCTATACCTCGAGGCATTTTGAGGTGAAAGCCAAAATATTTTGAAAATCAATGGCGCGTTTTGTAACAAATGCTTAATCGTTGATTTAAGTAAATTACAAATCATTTAGGATAAGTCATAATTGTATTAAATTACTTGTATTTACAGGCAGTAAAAAGGTTGTTGTGTTTTTGTTTTAACTTTCGTTATCATATCACAAAATTGCATTGCATGTTATCTGAACTTGAGTGTAGGACTTTTATACAAAAATAGCCTAAGTAAACTAGATAAAAAAAGTCTTAAAATATTAAATTTCATTTGACATAACGTTGTCAAACATTTTTATCTACTTAATTTTTAAATCATCATCTTTAAATTTATCAAAATCATAGGCGAATAATTTATAGCATACGCATGTTTATCCATTAGATGATCTATCACCAAGGTGTTACATACAGTATTTCAGTTGGTATTTTGCCAAGAATAAGCCGGATTCGCGTTAGATTAAAATATAAAATTTAATCCTGGAAACACTAAAGTGGATCAAGTTAAGTGATACAGAACGCAAACCAGCAACATTCATATTTGGAGTAACAACACTATGTATAATTTGTAGTGATACTTTACATAATACGAACCAGTCACCGAAGGAAACACAGAGACATACTTGATGGCAGCACCAATATTTGAATTTTAAATTGTGTTTGTTCTCTCTTGACATCAAAGCTGAAACGTCTATTTTTCTTGTTTATTGAGTCACTGGGTGCTTTAGTAAGCAATCAATAAACTATAGTAGTGCATAAATTCATGTTATAAGAATTTAAATGATTAATATGACAGTTGGTATAAGTAAATCAATTGTTTGCTTATAATCTTGTCATGGAAATATTGCCAATAAAATATCGCAGATTAAGTATTGGTTGGAAATATATCTACTTACATTGTTTAATACTCTTTGTTCCAACCGTTTGACTAAATGTTCTACCCTGTTCAGACTCATCTTAGACAACCAGCTGACCTCATTTAGAAAGACAAAGTATTTCGACAAAGAATGCATTCCATTAAATCAGATTTCGTCAAAATTTTTACCTCCTCTCCCTTAAAAAAAGTGGATTTTTCGTAGAACATGTTTATTAATTTTTTGTTTATTTCCTATAAAGAGCAATGAGTAAATGTAAATAATTTTAAATCGTATAATTCAATCATCTTAGTGGATAAAGAGTCTATTAGCAATAGAACTATTTGAGCTATTCTAAAAAGTGTATAACATCTTTTATACTTTAAATAATCTTTGTATTACACTAAGATCTTCTGTAGACTAGATCAAGAGGGGTCTCAGTATATATTACTGCTTTGATGAAACTTATTGGTAATTGGAGGGATTTGATGCCGGGACCTTGAAGACCGAAGTCCCACGTTCTACACCTAAACCAGCTTGCTCCCCAAGATTTAATTTAAGAACAATAATATAAACTTCTACACAAAACATAGTCCTTATGGTCTTATTTAGAATACATTTATAAACCGTGTACAGTACAACAGAACGAACACTTTGTTGCATTTCAACATACAACTTGCATTCACGAATATATTACACTGAATAAATACGTTGAATAAATTGGAAAGGCATCAGGCAAGAGTATTTTGCAGAATATTTAGGAAAAGTGATCACTGTCAGTAGCAGCTCCGACAGTGACTATCTGTGCGCACTGCGGCTGATATGGGCAAGGGTTGAGAGCGTTGCTGTCATCACCATCCTTACTGGTAATTGGCCAATATAGCAACCCCCACCCCAACAGTCTGACGTTCCAACGAGATCATTCTACCATGGATATTTCACTACGATCTGGCCTGTGTTATTTCCTTTAAAACTTCAAGTGCACGTTCATGTATGTATGAAAATTAGGAGTTAGTGGATTTTGAAAGGCAACTTAATATTTTAATGATATGATAAATGAATCGATAAGACTTTGTCATGATTGATTTGTAATAAGATTTGTGATAAGATTGTGATTTAAAATTTGGAAATCCTTGGCGATATGAAACATAAACATTTAATTAGTCTCGCACTAGCTTGTAAGTTTAAATAGGTATTTTTTACGTTCTTCATATTGTAACATCTCTAACCAAAGTATTCCTGATATCTGTTGTATACATTTAACATTTTGAGATATAATAAATGATATCTTAATAATAATTAACATCCGGATCCATAATAAACCCTTAATTATATCACATATTATAGCTTTAAGATTTCGAATCATGCAAGTTTAAACGTACGTCTTTAAATAAATCAACAGTAAAAATTTTAATTAAATTCGCAATCATTTTAGGGTAAATTTATAACCGACATTGTGAGGAATGATTTTAAATGGTTTGAAGAAAATAGAATCCAATCATTATTTAGTGCTATATTTAAAGATTTAAGGAAAACAATATTGTCAAATATGTCAAAACTATAGTTATATATTCATTATTTATTGTTTTCTATTTATGAAACGATTTAAGCCATTAGTTGTTTACTGTGTCGATATTATCGACAGAGAATACAACAGGAGATTTCATGACCTGTAGAAACGTCGTGTAGTCTAGTGGTCAAAGTGATCAATTCCCAAAACTCGGGTTATTGATTCGATTATAAGCAAGCTCAGTTTAGAACTCAGGCTACATTTTTTCATTGATCATAGTTAATTGTTCTACCAAACAAAAGGTCCAAGTATTTGTAACAAGAACAGAGTCTAGACTGTTATAAACATCGTAAAATTCGAATCTCGCTAAGAAAATAATAACACCGATTCCCGCATTATTTTGTTTTAACCACAAAATCTAGCATCTCACCCAAAGAAGAAAACACTTTTCGCTTAATCATCGTAATTGTTTAGAAATAATTGGAGACAAGTCGTATGAAAATACGAAAGCACCACTCAAGCAAGATGATGAATGCTGACAACAATATTTCAACCGTTATTGCACTTTACAAATGAGGATTTTCACATTTTATCTCACTTACCCTACAGTTTATTTCAGTCCTCTTCGAATCATGTCATATAAATCAATTCCAGTTGTGTTTATAACGTATAATTATGAATAAGATTTATGGAACTGTATGAAAGCTATTATTTTAAGAAACAGTTGTTTATCATTTAAATTTAGAACCCACTTATTTCATTGAATTTTTATTCAAACTAGGTTAGGGTAACGTAGTTATAGAGTTATAGATACTTGAATAGTTTTTATCATTATATAAAGTATACAAGTACCTTAAACTATCTAGATTTACATATTTTATATTTTGTAACAACGATTCTATTTATAGCTGTCAATCATTACATGGCCAAAAGTGCAATAAAAATCATTTGAAAAGTATAAACATAGTAAATTTGAACGTACAAATTATTATTTTATGAAACCGTTTGTTGAGGTAATCGTGATAATCCTATGCCACCAATCAAATATTCTACCAATAGTTGATTTCCCCTACTGGCAATTATATAAAGTATACAAGTACTGTACTTTGAATTATCTCTATTTACTTATTTTATATTTTGTAAGAACGATTATATTTATCGCTGTCAGTCATTACATTGCCAAGAGTGTAATGAAAATCATTTGAAAGTATAATCATGGTACATTTAAACGTATAAACTATTATTTTACGAAACCATTTGTTGAGGTAATCGTGATAATCCTATGCCGCCAATCAAATATTCTACCAATATTTGAATTCCCCCACTGGCAAAAGCCTTTTTACCTTCAAGACGAAAGGAAAAACGAAACACATTTTTTGATAATGCATGAGAATTTAGGCTACACAAATGCATACGTGTCCTGGCATTTTAAAACACTCAAAATCAATGTTTATCAGTGACTATCCTTTTTACTCTGTTCTCGGGTTATAAACAAATTAAATAACCAACAAACCTATACCAGACAGAACTCCTTAGTTGCAAACTCACTTTCTTGACATTTCGGTCTAAAATAAAATTAAGTGTTACTTTCATGATACCTCTCAATATGACGTTCAATTCCTCCACCAAGAGTTAAAATGTCTACGATTTCTGTACATTACTGGATGACCCAAACAAACGTGTAAACTAGGAGATAGGGCTATTGTCTGGGAATGTAAATTAGCTGCGATTGTAACAGGAAGCCCCACTCTCTCCTACCAGGTCTGCAGGCTGCATGTTAAACAACTGACCACTGTTTGGTTGTCGGTGATACGGTGTCTTTGCCAAATACACAGCACAAGAAGAAAATTTGATCTAAAGTCAATCAAAGAGTCATCGCTGATTTAAAATTGAATAGGTCTGTTTGTATAGCTTAGCACGCATAAATATAAATGTATATTGCATACAAAGCACAACAAATGTTTTGTAATTCACAAAATGAGTGAATTACTACTACAGTAATAGTAAGGAGATTTAACTATGGCAATCCCCCATTTATTACCACATTAGTGTTGGAGATGGTAATAAAATGGTCTTTAGGAGCATCTTCATTGCATTTTTAAGTTTGGTATCTTTATGTTCAGCATAGCTTCGTTATTCATATTTAATGCGTTAGGCCTACTTGGAGTCTTAAATTTATCTTAAAAAAAATATAAATTTTTTTATTATGATTATGATTTTAAAAATTTAAATTTAACTACCAGTAATCTTACGCTGTCTTTTAAATAATATCAGTAATATAAAGCACCTTATTATTTTTTTTACATATTATATTGGTACAATGAAAGAATTCATGAAAACGACGTAAACACAAAAATAAATTTGAAATACGGCAGACAAACAAGTTGGCAGATGCTGACGTATCTCATTGAAGCCAGCCATAAACCGTCTGCTATTCATCTGTCCATGTAGCCCTTGATTTGTTGATAACATATTTTATAGTCTTCTTTCATAAAAAATGTGGCGTTATGATATAGCAAATAAGAAATGATTATGTAAAAGTAGTATTTTATCGAGGATTGACATATTGTGGGAGTGTGCTGGTATAGTGGTAGTGCACAGGAGTTTAGAACTAGAAGTTCTGAGTTCTAATCCTGTATATCAGCAATTATTTTATCTAGTCATAACGTCACGGCCCTGTAGGTTTAATATGTAAAACATTTCCAGCTAGAACCTAGCATCCAATGGTATGAAGCTGGGGCCTAAAAAATGTATTTTTATCACACACGGAAGACAACTTCAATCAAAAAAGTAGTGATAATGATTCCAGATGATCGTTAACATAAACGGCATACAATCTTAATCAAGGCAGCTGTTATTGAGCTTCTAATGTTGGCTCTAAACAGTTGGACAAGGTGAAAGACATAGATAAAACTGTTAACAGGTGTTTGGATAATTATCACCAGCTGATCGGCTTGTTAGCGTGGTCCAAGGTCGACTTGACGCTGTGACAACAGTGTGACAATGTGACAATCGTAGTGTGACAATGTGACAGTATTCACTTGCCTCTATGGGTTAGCGTCGTTTCCACATCCGGTATCAGTCAACACAAGGAAATGTAAACATGCATTACAATTAACCTAAAATTGGTTAAATTGGACACCACCAGTCTTTACGTGACAGATTATATCGACATGGATACAAGCGTATGTTTTTTATTGGTTATTTTTACCTGATGATATTTCGTGTAAACTCTTATTAGAATGTCGGCTGAACGTTAATTAAATGTGTTTTGCATTTATTAAAGTTACATATATCTGTAACATAAAAATCTATTATTTTCGCGTTTTTCATTCTTATGAGGATGGTTGTTGAAGTGAAAATAGATGTGCAGCATTATATTACTCGTGAAATGTTTCATACAATAACAAATTGTTGTTCATATTATTTTTGAAACTAGTTAGACATATTTAAAACCTATTTTATATGTGTACTGTATGGTTTGCAAGCATCTGTTAACGGTATTATGGTACTATTAACGCAAAATTAACGGTATTATGGTTTTAAATGTGTTTTATTTACTTGCTGTAAAAAAAAATATATAAAAAAAAAACTATAAGCATTTCTTACACTATTCAAAATCCGAACTCCCCTTTCAAGTGAAGTAGCCCTATGTAGTTTTTAGAAAAGAAGTGTTCATAAAATTGTTTACTGGCTAAACCAAGCTACTATTGGGTCCTTAGGTTAACGTTTATAATAATCACAATATCCATCAATATTATTTATCACCTACCCGCAAGTGGTATAACATTTAAAGCTTCGTAATATTTTATCCGTTACATAAAATATTTACAAAAGTTTATTTTCACACACACTATCATTAATGTGAACTAAAAGAAAAAAAAATATTTATTATCATCTAAAAAAATATATATACTTACTTAATCATTGTTTCGTTTGGATTTTCGTAAAAATAATTACTGTTTGTTAAGTTTCACTACAATAAATTAACCAAGCACTCACATAAAAACACACAATTACTATGAAAAAAGTGAATTAAACCGCCAAGGCACTAGGCCATCAAGCGGTGCCACTTCACTCGAACCACTGACCAGAACAACAAACATGACACAAATCAGCTGATCAGTTTGGACGCCTGTCAGACATCAGCTGACAGTAGTGAGCACGTGACTAGTGACCACTACCACTGTACCTAGTGACGTAGCACGCGAGATACCTTAAGTCACACACATGTTTTTTATCACGGAATACACCCTATTTTTATTAGAGAATCGAGAAATTTGTAAATAATTGTTTAAAAAATATTTAGATAGAAATAAAGCTATTTCAAGTAAATCTTTTCAGAAATATAAATTTATTAACTTTGATATATATTTCCTACCAGACGATTCAGAAAGACATTCACAGTTTTTAGGGATTTTTCTCCATAAAAAAAATTCTCAGTGATAAATCTATAAAACCATGTGTATGTTACTTTGAAGTTTAAGTTGAAATAACAATTAAAAAGGGTTTGCATGGAATCCAAAAATATTTAGAGATGACTTATGTATGTGTGTGTGATGGTTATGTATGTGTTATTTTTTTTTAAGTTTAAGATACAGTTTTAAGTGGTTATTTTACTAAAAAAAGGTTGGACGAATTTGGAAAACTGAGGTAATATAATACGATTTATTAAAGTATAAGTAAATTCATATTTTACTTATGTACCAAGTTTTCCATTTAATAGATTAATTACTTAATTAATATTACTTAATACTTAATTACATATTATTTTTTTGCAGAAACAAATTTAATACAATATGAAATGTGTATACGTTGTACCTGAATAGACAAACAATTAATCCAAATTTATGACATATTTTTTTTTAATTGGTACAATGGTAATTTATATTTGTGGTGATGGTGCAGTTTTTATTCAGGATACAGTTATTACCGTACGTTTTATTTTAAGAAGACCATTTAGCGAAAATAAGTCTTTATTCAACCACCTAGAACCTTAATATTTTACTCTCTCTTTTATGTAAATGGTTTACAATATTAGTACATAACGAGACTTTTATGTTATAAATTGTTGACTTATACCTTGAAAATAAAAGATAACAAAAACTGAAATGAAATTATGTTTTTGGTAGACTTTAACTAGCTGTACAAACTTTCAAAGAGATATGCACTTTTATATTTAGCTTGACAAAATGCAGTCTTTGACTAAAACAAGTCTTTTTGAAACAGCGTATCAATTTCCAAACAACTGACTTTTGAATGTCATTTAAACCTTTGATGCATATTTGATTGAATACCGATTGAACTTTGTCCAATCTCGAACTCGTTGTTATTCCTGTGCTCACAGCATTGAGGAATTAAAACCCAATTAAATTATATATTATATACAATTACAACTAATACTATTTACTGATATTAACTTTTACAATTTATAAAATTTGTATTTACTATTTATTTATAATTTATACTTATTTACTTAGATATGCCATATTAGAATATCAAGTATGAAAAGTATTAAACTTATACATTTTATAAGTGTTTATAGTTTTACATACTTTTGACTACTGATACAACTAGATGTTCCATCCCCATCTTAAAGTAGTTTGATGAATTTTTATTTAAGTTGATGAGAGTGAACCACCGACAAATTTTGTTGATGTAAAATACAGGATTCTGTTGAATACACAATTTTTTTACCAAGTCAAACAGATGGACTTATTGTGATCTCTGTCTATTTTGGTATCCAATAATCAATGATTTAACTTAGTGCGACAACAAATCATATTACTTTTAATATAATAAGTCTATACTGTCCTAAAATTGTGATCTAATTAACTTTTATGTATAATAATTAAAGTTGTTATTCTTCCAAATTACAATCACTTTCCTATATGATTTATCAATTTTACCTCACAAGATTATTAAATAACAAGGTCTGCGAGCAATGGCAGAACAGCTGTTTTTGGTTGCATTTGCCCAGGCTACAACGCTATAATAGGACCCACCTGTTGAGTATGGCCACATGTTTTGCAATGACCTCGCTACCGACGTCACTGTAAACCAATGGTAATTTGAAACACTCAAGTAAGCTACGCTGGTTACTAGACGTTCTTCATTTGACTAATTTCCTATGAGAAATGGTTGTAGAAAGAATTAACATGAAGTAGTGCGTTTGGAACCTTATAATTAAATAAACACAACTAAATCTGAAATAATTGACAGGATGAATTGAAAAGTAGTTTTAATGTTCTACATGTAGTAATACGCATAAGACTGATAAATAAGGAACGTTTAAGCAAAGTGACACATCAATACACTTTTATTGTAGTCAGAAGCAAATAATAATAACGTATGTAATAATAAAACTATAAGTTGGTATAACACACACAGGAATTAATTAACTAATGTCAAACTTAATTTACAACTAATGTCAATAAGGAAAATGGGAGACATGGTGTAGTGGTGAGAGCACTCGACTTCGGTCCCTGAGATACGGGCTCAAATTCCGCAAATCGCCAATGGATTTTATCTAAGTGATAATGCCACAACCCCTATATCTAGCCTGAAGTAATGTGAAAAACAATCCCAGGCTCGTGCCTGACAAAAAGAAAGTTAGAAGCAAGTATCATTATTTATTTTTCATACATTTAATTGGGATTTTTGGCCAACACAATTTTTAAATGAATAAACAATAATGCAAAAATACTGTGGGATATCCTATTATTTGCCGTGGATTACTTCACTATCTGAAAGATAATTATTATTTAAAGCCAAACATGCAAATTAAAGCAGTTGATTTTCAAACGTACAAAATAATCTAATATACTTAATTAGGCTGAACAATTAAATGAAAAAAAAACCTCAGCCTCTTTTTTACGCGAAGTATTAATATCCTAAGGGTTTCGTTTATATTTCAATGCCAATATAGCTTTAATTTTTAATCTACGAAATTATTAGTTGGTATAAAAATACCAAATATTATTTTTCTTGTGATTTCAACTTTCATAACCATTGAAATCCCAACTGGTACGGTGAGTTTAACTTATATTACGCAATGTTTAATTTTATAACAAAATCACACGATTTTAAAAATTGATTTTATTACTGCTATTAGATAATAGTTTTTTGTTTCACTTTGCACACGTGTTACACATTACAATTTGTTCTACAGATACTATAAATCTTATAAATAATTAATTAGTCTTTCAAACACTATACAACACGTTTTTAGGTTAGGTTAAAACCTAGCGTTGATCGAAATCGGTAACGCTGAACTAGCTGATCATAGTCGTAATGTGTTGCCAGCTTAATTACAAGCATAAACGTATTGCTTGCCTAATAAAAGCACACTGTTTTGTGTTATTTGGTTACAATACTGGAGTGCAGAAAAAAATTGTGCGATGAAAGAAATATGATTGCGGCAAAAGTAAGCAGCTATTAGCTACTTTGCGTGCTATGATCGTTGCAAGGAAGCCTACTTTCTCAGGTACCGTAGCTGAAAAAATATTGAAACGATAGCATTATGTTTGACCAATATATTCGTTTTTACTGCCGTCCATACTTAAAAATATAAAAATAAAATATAAAAATTAAAAATATAAAAATGCTTAAAATATAAAGATTTGTATATTATTTGGATTTTAAGGTGTACCCATGTTTTTTTTATGGCGCTGTTTATTGACTTTCAGTGATCAAATTACGATACAGAATTTTTACTCTAAAAAGTGTACACACAAAATATACGGTAAGGTGGACAGGGTTAGCGGTAAAACCAGTGTTGTATTCATGTCACGGGTTTCATTATTTACTGCTGAAACTACTTTCTATCCATTTTTCTCTTGGGCCTCAGACGTAATCAGTTTACCTGAAAATTCTGCGGCATCATGGCGAGCTTATTAAAACATACTGTAATGAAGGTGAAATATAAAACATGGATAACTATTATATTATATAATTATAATAACCGTTTGTATATTTAAATAACATTTTTGCCAAGATGAGTAATATATTATTACTTTCTTTCTTTATCATTAAACATTAGTACTCCTAAACTTCTTTGCGAATAATCTTATCTTGACGGTTATAAAAAAGTAGCCAGTCCTTACTTTACTTAAAACCTAATGATAGTAAGTATGATCACGTACTATAAATAATTGCTTGGAGTTATCAACTAATGATACAAATTAATGATATATAAACGTCCAAAATATACTATTATCATTCGAATAAGCTGCTAAAAAGTGTAAAATTCAGGTTTGAAAAACTCTAACGTAACAAATACGGTTATTTTTTTATATAAATGAAACTGATTAATCCTTCCTTTCCCATTTTCATCTTAAAACTTTCAATGTTTAAACTGATTCGGTTGAGTGGTAAGTATGCAAAATAAATCCAGACAAATATGTTCATAGTATAGAAGTTTTATTATATTGTAGTATGGACAAAATTGTGGAAAATGGGGAATGTTCGTAAGGTAAATATTTAGCGGGAATTTCCAAACTTAGTTAACGTGTACGAAACCAGATACGCTTTTTTTAAAAGTACCTTTACAATCCTTTTATATACTTTCTGAGGACCCTTTACAATCTTTATGTATTAAATGTTGAATAAAAATAAAAATATAGGCCTACGTTAAGATGTATAAGTTGTCTTTTTTCTATTATTTTAATCAATATTTATTTTTACTTAAGCAACCTACTTAGTGGTTGTTTGGTCTTGTTTCATTCCGAAAAATTATTTTTTGTTTAAAATATATTTTGGAACTGAAAAAAACTGCAACAAATTCATAAGGATAACCATATCCCAATTTAATACTCTTTAATGTTAAAGTGTGATTATTTAAATCCTTAACACAAGACAGGATTATTTGATGGACTAACCCGTCACGTAGCGTTATGAAGTGAGATAGAGAGATTGAGTGAAAGAGAAGGACGGGGAGTGTTGAGCAAACGTGGGAGGGGGGGGGTAATGTTTTGTCAACGTTCTGATGAGAGATTCTTGTCACGGTTTTCATTATTTACTGTTGTAACTTTATTTTATCTGCCTCACCACATCATGAAGTTGGCCAATTTCCTTGATAGCTTTGGGGATTTGTTCTAGATTGTTTTCTGTTGCTTTATATTCTAGAAAGATATTTCAACACAATTTAGTGCGTAGATTAAATAAAAAAAAAATATGTTACAGATTATACATGGAGAACTATATGTTTATAAAACTGAATGAATCCAAGTTATTAATAAATATACCATTTTATAGTGTATAGTTTATGAATTATTAATAAATTAATATATTTTTAAGAGTTGACGTCAAGATTTTTTTAAAAAACCTCTTCATTTACGACGTTGAGTTACTAATACCATATTGTTTACACCTGCAAACCTAGTAATGAATATTAATTGATTGGTCTATATATAATTAAACAATTTTGTAGCCAAAAATAATTTTTACTTACCCATGCATATTATTTTCTGATTTAATATAATGATCTTGTAACCTGAAAAATAGTTGTAAAGTTTAGGGGTTTATACAAATATATACGAGCATATGTCTGACTAGGTCGTAAATGCACACTAAGAACAAGTCTTTTGTGTAATTTACTCTTTGTTTTAAAATGTTTTAAAAAACCAAAATAAATGACGACATATTCATCATGTTCTCACGTTTTGTGTCATATTTAATTGAATAAAATAAAGAGTAACGAATATTTAAGATTTTGAAATGCAATAACAACTTTACCAAGTTCAAATATCATCATAATTTGATCTAAATTGGTTCCTAGTTTACAAATGAAACCCTGCATACATTTTCATACACAGTACTGTTCAAAATGCGGGTTAATTTCTGTTTGCCAGTAACAATGTTATCCGGGTGTTTAAACGTAGGCCAACAATGGCTTCAATTGTATGGAACAAGAACATTAGCCACATAGCATTTGCATAACATTGTCTGAGAACATTATTTATTATTGTTTTATACATACGTGCACCTACATACACCTAAATAAAATAAAGAAAGTTGTAAAAAAATTGAAAATATTAGTTATGACACATAATAAAAAGTAGTTTACTTTATTAATGTTTTATTGAAACTTTGTTTTCCATTGGTGCATTACATACAAGTTATGTATAACATTGTACTGTAATATAATACATGTTTTGGTACAGGGCTGCAACGAAATGAGATATTTCAAATTAAGATTTTCTTTTTTGCACACAAATAGTGTTTCATTAACGCTTCTATCAAATCCATGGATTTCAATCATCCACTATTGTTTATATTTGTGTAAGAGATCAATTCTAAATTCTAACTTAATTTAAGATGTGAAAATAAAAATATGTATTACATACAGACATTGTTTTTTTTAAAGCATTGTTTTAAATACTCAGTATTCTTATTGAACACTCAATTTCAGTTTGGATAGTTATTATTCTGGTCTTCCGTTAAACAGTATTAGTTTAAAACCCTTAGCAGTGGAATAGCGAGTATAGGTTGCCACCCACCATTTTCCTGACTGCTAAAAAATGGCAACCTTCGTGTACTAAAAAAAAAATATATCTTTGGCGAACACAGGTCGCCGGGTGCCATTTTCTCGACTGCTGGAATGACAAACTGTACTCACCGAAAAATGGGGGGGAAATTCGACCTAAGAGGCCTGGTGGTTATAAGGTAGGTTTGTGTACACGATGTGTGAAAAAATAAAAATATGCAAGTTTTTGAATAACATTACTATTCAAGACTAAGAGGCCTGACATGTGGAAATTAACGTACCACAAGTAAAGGAAACCAACGAACAAACGATGCGTGTAGTTTAATCCAATTTACCCGATGTAGCTTTTATTCTGACCTTGTTTCATTGATTCAGACCATTTTTGTGGACTCCAATGACTAATACAAGTTGGTTCCAGTTATAAATAATAAGGTAATGAATTTTCTCGGTAACCCGTATCATTTTGATATGAAGGAGACATGTTTAACAACTTATAGTTCACATTGAGTTGAGAAAACTGTTGTCTCAACTTACCACGGTGAATATGGTAGCGTGAACACGGACAAACAATTTATGAGACGAAAAGCCTAAGGGATAGACCCTATATGTATGTACTACTACCTAATAATGTCTTTGTTAGCACATAATCTTAAACTTTGGAAAACTTGCCCTTGAATGCTTTCTATAGCATAACTCAATTTAGTTTAACGAACGTACAAGTGTGTGTTATCAAATAAAATAATAAAAATCACTCAATATTTTGTGGATTCTTGTTTGTGAATATTCAAAATCAGAGCCAAACATATGTTTTCACCGCAATTGGCCTCTAAGTGAGGCTATGTTTTTGTTTACAACCACTCCTTGACAAATAATCAGCTGGTTAGTGTCCGGTAAAAACTCATTACAGTACAGTAGTACGCAATAGACCCCATTTGAATAAGCTGGCAGCAAACAGCTGTTTTCTGGACTAAATCCTTGCGTGGAAAGTCCACCAAAATAGTGTAGTGTGGCGTAAAATATTATACATTAGCAGGTCCTTATCTTACACGAGTTTTCCTTATTTTATAGATTTTAAGTGTTTTAGAGTTTTTTTCTAATGTATGCGATACTTTGCAAACAAAGACATTATTATCTTATGGGAAAACAACCCGAATTGTATTCAACAGTTTCAACGATATTTTCATTGCAACGTACAATGATAAAAAATTATTTTCTACAAACTCCCTAATGAATATAAAGTTTTATTGATCTATAAAAATTAATCCACGCCCGATAAAACTTATCAAAATTCCATCCTGTGTAGCGATTTTCCTTATTACTCTAAAAATATGGCTGAACATTTCATTGAACCATTCATTAAAAGTTATTTCCCAGTGAATTCACCAGTATTAATAACGTTTTATGATAACGGACGAGTTTTCATACTATAATAGCCTTTATATTTTCTCTGAAAATATTTAATTTTTATGAGGCATTTCTGTTAGAAAAGATTTAAATCGCGCACATATTTTAAGAAATTCAATGGAATTTGTGAATTTTTTTCAATTGAATTTTGAATTTAATGGAATTGGAAATAGTAATGGTAGGAAGACGCCTTAGTAGTATTGTTAAGTGGTATTCTTATATTATAGTCCGTAGTTGTATTGATGAAAAACGCACTTAAATATGAAATAGGACAGATAAAAGAAGTAATTCGTGACTATTAGGTGCAATATTCTGAATACGGTATTTCAAATATTTGATTTTACTTTTAATGTTATTTAGTCATAAAGTTAGCAATTGAAATTATGAAATCTTACCTTAGCAATCCTATGTTGTCAACCCAACGAAATCGATTTTCCAAAGATTTATCATCAGTCGGGTTCTAGGTAGACCAAATTTCAAAAGTTTTATGCACCCGAAGGGTTTTGTAAAATATAAAATAACACTGAATACTTTTACAATGAACAAAAATTTGACAAATAAATTAGGTACACAAGACAATTGTTTTAAAATATGGGTTAACCTTACTTTTAAAAAGTAAGGTAAATTCTTAAAACTGAGGTTAACCCAAATTTTAAAACCATGGATTTTCCCCTAATTTATATGTCAAATTCGTGTTTATTGTAAAGTATTCAATGTTATTGTATCTTCTATATAACCCTTCGGGTGGATACAACTTTAAAAATTTGGTCGACCTAGAATCCAACTGATGATAGGTTTGAAATAGATTTCGTTGAATCAACTACATAGGATTGCTAAGTTAAGCATCATATAATTGTATATACGCAATATAGAGGTTAACTTTATTGATGTATTTAGTGTAATCTATCCTATAAACTTAGTTTTGACATTTGTGTTATTCACAATAAGAATTAAAACGTGCATTCAAAACACCATTTGATCATATATTTAGCATAAACCAGCCATTCAATTAATTTTTAATTTCGATGTTGTTAACATCTATCTTTTTAAACTTGCATTAAACTGTAAGGATATAAATCGACTTGTTGTTTTCTGCCACCTAAAAAAACACATTAGAAATTACAATTAAAACAAATGGGTGTTTATAAACTATATAATACAACCTATCATACAGTTTATAATGGATGAATATTCAAATTGGCTTTCCATACCCTGGTTCCATTGAAAAACTAATAACTTTTGAAGTATATATGACTGTATGTAAACATTAAAGAGATACTATGTTAAACTACGTATTTTAAACAGGCAGTCATACAATTGAAGCTGTAATGTACCTTTATAATGCTATGTACCGCATAGGCAAGGGACCTGTACAGTGGACAATGCAAGCAATCGCTGCCTACAAGGGCATTAACATTAGCATCGGGTGAACACGAACTAATTAACTTGACATGGCCATTAACATAACAATAGTTAATGAGCTGACTGACATGGCTCGTAGCAAAACTGTCTGCTGGACTCCAAGTGAAATATAACTTAATTAGAGAAAATAAATATCCAACTAACAAACGTCACCTGAAGGCGTATTTTGGTAAACAAATGATATCTTTGCTTACATATGTTATCACAGATGTATATATGAACATTGGTTCAATTTATTGGGAAAAGAGTTCAAGCAGTTTTATTTCGATCCCGAAAAATATTTTAAAATACAATATATTTTGTGGCTATAATAGATTGAAAAAATATATCGAAACCAAACTATCGATATGGAAGTGTCTTTTTATCAGGGAAAGGGATAGGGATTCAGCTTTATGTAAAAATAAGGTCATAATACATTAATTGACGTCTAATTATGACACAACAGACAGAATTTCCAATGACAAGTCCAAACTAATTGAGGAGATGTGTCAGAATTGGTAATAGGATTTGAATCTGTCACAGGTAGAAATGATAATTAGTCATTTTACCACCAATATCGTGTCACGTTTATGGCAACCTCTTTATTGTTAAAACAGCCATCATTTTGAACAGTTTTAAGGGTTTTTATTCATATTTAGCAAAAAGATAGCAGCCTTTAAGATGAAGATTTTCGCACAATTTCAACGCTGTCACACAAAATGTTAAGGAATGAATGTTTTTGTAAAACACATAAATACAGATAAGCGCTAAACAAAACAAGAATGTTTATTTGAACTTTTTTGTTTATTCTGACCAAAGGTGTCACTACGTAAATTGCATGCTCATCTTTTTTGAACACCCACTATTTTATAGATATTTAAAAATGTCAATACTAATGCACTCTTAGTTAGTTTATTTCTACTTAAAAACCTAATTTGAATAGGGTAAGCTATTTACTTTTGATACATTCATTTACACTCATCATCTAAGCTCGCGTTAATCCAAAATATCGCCTTTTGAAAAATTAAAGTATTTGAATGGGTTTGCTAAAAAAATATTATTTTAACTATAAATCACATTGTTATAATTAATTTGGATCAGAAAGTTCGAATCAAATGACCGTATGGCAAGCAATACAAGCAAAGTTTAGCAAAAATAAAATTAGAGGCTCATGTAACTTGAACGACTGTACTTTTGAAAGGTTGCTGTGTTATTTAAAAAACGTGCATTTTAATTAAGAATTCGCGCATGTTTATTATTTTAATTCACCACTTGAGGCAAACAAATGTGTATGAAAGTACTTCAAAAATGGCTTACTTATAAAAGTCAAATAAAATTCATTGACTCACTGATCACTGTATCTAAAAAACTACAGGCAATAAGAACTCAGGAATTGGCATGGAGTTTCCAATAAGGAGCGTTTTCAAGAAATTCTATCAGAGCTCTGCCCCAGTGGCCTCCCATGTTATCCTGATTGGGAAAAGATTTGTTTACATTTTAACACATGGATACTTTTGAATTACTCCTATTAATTGAGGGAACAGCTGGTTATATGTTATTACATAAATTTAAATATTTACATTATTTTTGTGGTTTTAAAAAGTGTTTTACTGCATAACAGATTTTTAATAGTTAAATGAATAAAAAAATCAAGAAGTGTAGGCCCTACTCAGATTGAACATTTATATTTTCAATTTAAATTTTCGTGAGGGAAGCCTCGATGGGTTTGCTAGTACAGTAGGCTATATTATATAAACGATTAAACATATTAGGTATTAATAATTATGAAATTGAGCATTTATACACGTAAAGATCCGTTCATATATATAATCTTAACGTTATATAGAATCAACCTAACAATTTAAGTACGGCATATCAAGCATGAATCAAGTAGGAATATAGTACTTCAAATTTAAATCAAATGCTAAATCAAAGATTAAAAACAGGCTTGTGATACAAGAGTCGTAATGGAAAATGAAATAGCATTTAGGGCTACATTGCGATTATTTCCTCGTCCAATGAGACCAATAATTACCCTTGATTTCCCTCCTAATTAACTATCGGCCCGCCAAATGTATTCGCTTTGACCAATTCATTATCCACTCATTCATTATCGATATTGGTCCTTGTTATCCTCATGATCCAAAAGAACGACTCTCCTCCAAAAGCTTTGATTCTGTTACCAAAGCAGGTGTATACGGCTCATATACTATTTACACGAATGAATATAGCAATACTTGATATATTTTCAGGGATTTCAAAGATACATTTTATAGATTCAAAGACAAAAATACATATATTACAATAGCAATTGATGCAATTGCTTAGGGAGAGAAAATGTCAATCAATCTATCAATTATTTAAGATGGGGACGCCACCGTGTACGTATTTTAACCACAATGTGTTGAAGCACAATGTGGGCAGCAGTGGTCTCCTATGGGGCATGAATTCTGTAAACTACACACCCTCCCCATCTTCTTGGGCAACTTTTTTTGAAAAAATGCCTTATTTCAGCAGAACTAGTCCAAATTTTCTTACGCCAAAGGGCTCACTCCCGTCTCTCGCTAATAAGACTACTACGATGATAACGCCATCTGATAAGTCGTCAAAGTCACCAATTCGTGACTTGGTGTAGCGTCAATAGAGTCGTGTCACCAAGTGATAACTGATAGGTCGTTATTTTTACACGCATGACCAGGTGCAGTTTCAGTTCGGTTAGCTCATCGATGCGTGCAGCAATGAGGTCTACGTCGTCGTAATCTACAAAAGCGTTCTCGCATCCGGAACCTTGAATCTTAGAAAGCTTTGTGTTAGGCAGGGTGCCATCGATATGACAATAGTATCGAACTTTGTGGCATCAAAATGACTTCTTTTGTCCTCGGTCCATCACTGGTGTTGCACACTTGAGTTCTGCAGCCCAAATAGTCAGTGATAAGACTCAGCGCATTCGACACATCAAACCATATCACCGGTATCCTTGCAATTTAGCGTGACGAAAACCACTACACTGCTCGACTGCGTTTCGTACTTTGGATATTCGGACGTTGACACACCTTTTCTAAAGTCTTGCAGGACAAGCAAGTCTACTTAGATTGCACGGCAGACGTCAGCTCAAAAGCTATCAAATGTTTAAACTGTTTCCCTGCCACAGTTTAGACTGTTGGATTAAATACAACTTATTTGATTATAACTTGATTTACATGTCACTAATAGCAAATCAATATTGTGTAAGAAAAGGCATTAATGTCTACGATTGAGACCACCAATCAATACCTTATTCTGTAATTTTTACATTCGTGAATAATATTTGTAAGCCTTTGGGCTTCGGATTCGAAGTAATTAAATATTCCCTTTTACATGTATATGCTATTTAAATCTCCTTATGTTACGACAAAAAAACTCAAAATATCTTTTTGGGACTATAAATAAAAATACCTACTAGCGTACCTGTTGCTCGAATTCGAGCGATTGCGAAGTATTGCAGGCGTTATTTTAAAACGAAAAACAGTCATAATTCTGATGAAGAGCCGACTCAAAGATTATGGAAATACTCATGATGTACATAACAGGTCGATATAATCAACACTTTTCGTAAATATCTTACGATTTTTTTATACTCGTTTTTTGTGTTTTCTACAAATGTTTCCCACTCATAGCCGCATTAGGTTGTCCATGATAACGATTATAAATTCTAAAAAAAGATATTATTTATATTTCTTCTAAATGGAGATGATCTATGACATTCTCATGTTTCCATGGTTTGCAAATCGATTCTTTCAATGATTGCTAAAAGAAAATGCAGCATATTGTTAACTCAGTTTTCTTTTTAGTAATTTCAAATTTTCCAGGCTTACTCTAGCTTAGAATTTACGCCAACCCAAATTCAACTAGTAAATATTTCATTTCAACCAAGCCAGTAAATGTTTATAGCGTACACATTGTCATAAATTGCAACTAATATATTAACAGCAATTAAATTATCCAGCTGATCATAATGTAAACAAATAAATTCTTCATAAGGATAACATGGGAACTTTAAAAGCCGCTGGGGCAGAGCCCAAGGGGTTTTTTTTAAACATGTAAGGTCAGTTTGCAAATCTACAGACCTAGACGAACATTTTGGTATAAAACTTGTGGGGTTAAATCTTTTAACAAAAAAGCCTTATTGTTTTCATGTAGCGTATTAATAATATAGATATCCCATTTCACAAAATTCCCACACAGTTATTTAATGTCATACACATTAATTATCTTTCCGACAGTTAATCTGTTGCAAGATTATAGCCTACATTTGAAAAATCTTTAACAATTTATATAACACAGGTTCACAAATCTTACAAAAATTTACGTAATCATACTAACTAGTAAACATCTGATTATATAGTTTAGTCAAGCAAAACTTTGTAAATATTTTCGCTTCATAATAACCAATTAAAAGGAGAGCAGGAGAATAATTTCTGGTCTTAAAGAATAATAGTCATCATAAATTCTAACTCTCGAGAAAAGTTATTCACAAGAGAGAAATTTTTAATAATTTGCTTTCTCTTCACCATCCAGATTATTTCGTTTTAGAATAAGGAATGTTGGAAGTATAAAATACGAAATAAATTATGTTTAAACAACGTTTCAGGGTATTTTAAATTCACTAAATGCATATTTTATACGATCAGATTTTCTTCTCTTAACATGCTGCTGAAAGAATTATTGACTTTTGTAAGAACTTACTAAATAAAATACAATAATTAATTGTCATTTAAGAGACATTTTTTCTCGTGATTTATGCAAATACACATCTCAACGCTATTTATGCTCTCGGAGAAAAAAAAGAATCATTTCGGGAAAAGTTACTGCTCTAAATTTACTAATGAATATATGAAATTAGAAAAATAATCTTCTTGTCAAACTTATGTAGGCATACCAAAACAACAAAATTTATTTGTATTTACGTTTTCATTTTAAGGAGAAAATAAGACCTGAAAAAGTATTACACATAAATTTATAATTTAAAACTGTATATACCAATCATAGTGTAATTATAAAACAATATTGTTTATACAGAAAATTTTAGGCAAATTTAAATTTTTTTTCCTTTAATAGGCCAAATAAAAATAATAAAACATAAAGCAGATTTTATACGATAATAACTCATCAGCAAGTTCTCATACGTTTTATGGAGGAATTTTATACGTTATAAGCAGATAGTTACACCGGTGTTCACAGAAGTAATTAGAAGTAAATGTATCTAAAGTGCTGAACTTCATTGAGCATTACGAAGAACACTATAGACAAGAGCGGTGTTGTGAACATGTAGTTGTTACACTACAGTGTTCATTACCATGAAACTGTTCAATACACGTTGAGTCAATTAGTTATTAACGTGTTCTGTCAATCGTAACAATTGTTGTAAATCTTTTAGCATGTTGTTTATAATGGTTATCCGTAATTTTGGACTTTGATTTAATAATAAATTATGCAATACACTTCAATACCTTAAATATTGTTGTACTAATTATATGTAATTAAGGAAGGCATCCAAGAATTGTAATTATTGTTGACTAAAGAGAACGAAAGAACCGAATATAAAATATAAATATCCAGAATTAGTTGGACGCGTGTAAAGTGAAAATGATAGTGAGCAATTCAAACGCTCTGTTATGTTTAGAATGGTCCATAAGTCCCGAAATACATTAAAAAATCAAGATTTTTTTTACTAACACTAAACTTTAATTTATGTGCGGTGTTTAAAAGTACCCGGCTAAAAAAATATTCAAACCTAAATAACAAACCATGCACGTTTCATGGCACATTTTACTTACTGTTACTACAATTTATATTTACCGGTCAATATCTCACAAAAGTTGAAATCAATTACTTTAACTTCTTATTTTTACCGGTTGAAATCTTTCACAGTTATTAAATAAGCAGTTGTAACCACATATTTGGTTCAAGAATACGAAGACAAATAATTATCAAATGATTAAAACCAATAATTAACTTTTTGAAAATCCCTTACCTGCAATTTCCGAATGGTTGTCAAAATAAAAGAACACATCAAACAGAGACCTCTCTATGCCACTGTAGATCTTACTGTCCTAGTGCAACCTTCAAGAATATTTAGCACAACTTCACTAACCAGGACTACTGTATTATCACCTAGAAATGAAGTCGTCATAATTTACACTGTAGCGACTTGCGCACCGACAATTCAATTTGCATAGACTACGGCCTAAACAGGCTTTCCTCGTGGTCTTATCTGTGAAGAAGAGGGGGGAGTAGTTAATTACTTATACAGGGCAGGTTCAAGGTTCAAATATAAAGAAGCATATTAGATAAGTCATTGGTCGTAATCAGTAAGTAATACTTTCTTTCAAATGGTGTAAGCCAGTAATGACAATATTTGAAAGATTGTGATTTGTAAAAATATATTCTTATGATGGTTGGATTTACAATAACCTATACTTCCTTACTTCCTTAGCTCCTTCTTTAGTTCCTTCTTAGCCAACGAAAATTTTAATCTAGGTTATTGTAGATCTACAAAGTAATAATGTCTTTCGTACCAGTCCGGACAATGTGTTAACCGGACAAGTGTGGTCGTTCGAATTCCATACGAGTCTAGTACACACATTTTGAACGAGTGACGTACGATATTTTCGTCATACTACTCTAAACTAACCAAACAATAAAAACAATTACAAATTCGTTATATGGTCTCACCAACTAAGCACTAACAATCACTACTCATAACCTTTAAGATGGGTTGTGTTTTTATTAACCACTCATTTCCAAATTAATTAGCTGGTGTCCAGTAAAAAATCATTACTTCACAGTAGTACATAATAATAACCCATTCTCGATTAAGCAGACGGCAAACAGAGGATTTCTGGACTTAAACCTTGAATAAAAAGTTTCTTGAGACGGTGTAATATGGTGAAAACTAAATATTCAAACTTGTTGATTCATTAACTAACGTAGTGGTAGAATCTCGCTCGGACTAAGCTTCTCGGATTGGTGAAAAGAAACAATCGATTCCTGACAACCCACAAACACTTGAAACGTTCGAACCTTTTCCTTGAAAAGCCTTTGAGTCTCTTCAATATAGAATTCTACTATTGTAGAAAATGCATAAGAAAATCATCTCCTTATTTTATTCGAAATTAAGAAAGGCAAAACTAATATTTTGTTTTACATAATCCTGCTGAAACATATTCTATGTTTAACGCAAAAACTTTCAACAAATGGGTGTATTCTACAACATTATTTTCAAACGTATTTATATAAATTGCCAATAGGACAACTATTTAAACATGTTTTCTTATGACTAGAATGGTACAATGGGCCACGAAGTGATTGAACCACTAGCTATTGTTTGTTATAATATGTACGGTATACAAGTTTTATGAACACTAAACTAAATTGATTTGAAAATTTCATATATATACTCCATTCAAAACTGGTAACGGTAACGTGGAACCATTGTTTGTGAAGTAATTTAAATGTAAATTAAGCCATTTTCTGCATAGAACGTTGTCTAACCGAACAGTAACATGGTGATTACTTTGAAATGTCCCTTTACTTTATTACGGGTTTACTTTAAAATGCAAGGAAATAATCGATTGCTATACCAATAAACAAACGTTTGAACTCTTAATAAATTAGGCCCATTGAAAGGTCAAGCAAAATGTTTGTATTCGTAACACGTGGTATTAATGATAGTTTTTTTGATATTTTTTTATTTATATCATTCATTAAATTATGATTAAAAAATATGTATAACCATACACAAAAAAACCAATCCAAATAAAAAATCTAGATTTTATAAACTAAAGGCTATTAAAAACGTGTTATACGCTGTACTCATTTAGGTTGTCAAAAGTTAAATTTTCATTTATAATGTTGAATATTTGCAAATCTATTTAACAAATATATGTGTTGAGCTTATAACATTTCCATTGTGTAGCACATATCTAGTGTTAATGTGTATAGATGACAGACTGTATATCAGTTCTGCTTTATTAGTCATATAAATTTATACAACTCATTTATATGTTGATCAATTGAGTTTTTACCGCTGGAAACTATAAGAACCAACATATTTTCCCCTACTATGGGTATTCATTTTGGCTGGAAAGCTTAATTAGTTCCCATATTTCAAGAAGGCTGAATCTGAATAATTGAGTTGGAAAACTTGACAGATTCTAATCTCTAGATGGATAATAAACGTCCTAATTAGGCTCTCATTTTATGAACATCGTTAATGCGGACTAAGTAAAATGTTACTTAAAGCTCTTTTTATTTTTTTTTACAGTATAGTACATGTGGTTTAAATATATACACTGGTTTTTAATGATCTGATTATTAATGTAAAACAATCAGTAGTCCTGTAGAATACACTTTTAATATTAAAATAAACTAGGGTAATTGTTTTAACTACATGTAAAGTTTATATCAAATTCGTAACGAATATATAAACGTTTAAGTATTAAGTTGTTGACGTATTTTTTTTATTTTAACCGTTGTATTTTTAATAAAACCATTTCAATGTTAGGAACAACCTACACAAAACCTGCACAAATAACTGGATGAAATTTCATAAATTTCTTAAAAAATTTTAAGTGTTTGTGTATGTTGTGGCATTATGTTATTTTTTATAATCCGCTTTGCAAAAAAAAAACCCTGTCAACACTCTCATAAGAACTTATAGGAATAATTTATATTTATTTCATCACACAAGGACAAACTTGCATGTAAAATTCTATCAAGAATCTTCACTAAACCAACAATTACCAAAATAAATATAAAACATTGCTAATAAAACAATTATGATTATTAGTATGGTTTGTACTTACCCATCCATTATTCAAGTAAGCACTGGTCCAATCCCACAGTCCAAGGTGTTCCGCTGTTCCCGTGTCTAGATGTTTCAGTTCCAACGGTCCAATTGTCTTGTCTCGCGTCAATGCTGCTAGTTAAGGCATCACTTGTCTCCACTAATCGTCTGAGGAATTAGATTAGTAAATCAATTACCTTAAGACCCAACCTCAATTAAAATGTGTTTACAACTAAAATTAGGGATGGAAATAAAAATGTTGTACATCGAACAATAAAGTAAAAAAAAATGTTTGAATTGGTAGAATAGAATATATTTATCGTCGAAAACATTACAAAAATGACATTACTGTAAAACAGGTTTTTAGGTTAAATCCAAACATTTAACAAAATGGAAAACGCTGCACCTGATCGTAGTCATAATATCTTTAATTGTTGCCGACTTATTTTCAAGCGTACACGGATTACGTGAATAATAAAAGTACGCTGTTTTTTGTTGTTTGGTTGGAATACTGGTTGGAATGCTGGTGTGCGGTAAAGTAAAAACTGTGCGTCAAAGAAAGGCTTTTTGTACTAGAAACAACACCCACGTTAATAACACATCACGTGGTTTATCTGTGCAAGCATAACCACTTTGTCGGTTGACTCCAAAAAAGGGTGTTCCTGCTTGGTTCCAAATCTCTACAATACGACCTTCCCTTGGACCTAAAACCACTGGGGTTTATATCTTTCAAATAAAAATTAAATAAATCGTGAAATATTTGTATATACATATTGTGTTCTTTTATTTTGATTGGTATAGTTTGCCCCACGTTAATCGGCAAAGCAGATTTTTTGCTTAGAGACACTTGGCATTTAGCCATTTCAAATTATTTGTTTCGTTGTCATTCACGTACAAAAGATAAACGCTGTAAAAATAAACATGTATATACTATAATAAAAAAGCTATGGCCTAGATAATTTTAATGTATATAATAGTGTTTTAAGTATATTTTATATAGGAAATAAATAAAAAATTACCATATAAAACTAATTTATAAGCATTATTTATTAATGGTAATTCTAATTGTCTTTACTATAAGGAAATGATTAAGTGGAATCTTTAGAAATGTGACTTTTTAACATTGCCTAAAGCCAATATTATTTGTAACACTCGATAAAATATGAAAGACTAAAAGGAAGTCAGGAGTGTTGACAATGAAATATTTTTAATGACGTAAATAAGGCAGGATTCACAAAACAACGAAGGCATTTTAAAAGAAATGAAGCCTTTAGGCAAAATATTAGTCACGGGGGATTGATATGCTTTTTACAGGTACTTCTAAAAACAAAACCTTGATTTTCGATTGTGAACCTAATGCTAAATGGCACTGTAAATTTCCTGTCATCAAATAATGCGTTAAAAATCGTTATTATGTCTAATTAACATGTACTCCACTTATATTTTTATTCGTAATATTTGGAGTTACACTATATATATTTAAGGATAGAGGATGTTTTATGCAGAAGAGTTTTCTTTTTAATTGGTTTTCCTTTAGCCTAGATTAGACCCCAAACCCCCTGGTAAATATTTCATCGCGTATCTAAATTCCATACATGATTTCAAATATTCACACCCAACCCTTTACAGTTAAGGTTCCACATAACATTTCTTTGTCTCACCTTTACATCCTAGGACACTAGGTTCTAGCCCGTAACTGATTTACTCTTTACTTCAGGCTGTCCTATAGGGTTGCGGCATTATCACAATAGATACGATCCATTGGTGATTGGTGGAATTTGAACCCGGGACCTCGGTTAAAGAAGCCCCGCACGGTACTATAAAACCAAATCAATCCCCTCACGCATACCTTTAAAGCTAAAAAAGACCCAAATTTTCTAATGGATATATTTTTTAATCTAACTTAATGCCAATATTTTAAACTGATACAAATATTTATATACAAATTTGTTAAATAAAGACCAGGTGACATCACTTTATAAAAAAAACCAAACTAAGAGATAAACAAAAATTTTGATATTAGAAAAAATACTTTTAATAATATGGGAATATTTTTGGTCTTAATACATCCAACAACAAAACAGTCATAGAAAATTTGCTGTAACTTATTGTATAAGCATTACGCATTTAAGTCACCAATAATATATTATACGTTAACAATATAGGCCACGTATGACCTACACAAATAATACATTTTGGAAACATTTATCTAAATTTAACAAGATCAAAATTTACTGTTCAAAACGTTAATGATATGGAAAATAATTAACAGGTTTCTACGAATAGCTACTAGTCGACAGCTAATCTTCGTGACAACAGTTTAATCCTTAGCAAAGGTCGGTTGTTCGTGTTGATTCAAATTAACGGAATTCATTGTTTTGTCTCTATTTTCATAGAACCTATTAAATGTAATCTTCCTTGGGGCAATCAAAACCTTAGACAACGTTCAATTAGTTACGGTTTCTATTAAGGTACGTAGCAAATGCAGGTTAGTTCAGACAGCAGGTTTGCTGTAAACAATGTATTTTATAATCACAACGGGAACATCATTTGATTTAAAATATTTGATAGCTATCTAAAAATACAATATGTACTATAAAAATGCCCAGTTTTGTATAAACCTATACATTGACGTATATAGTATGAATCACCTTATACTATTATACAAAATAAAACATATTTTGGGGTTTAACATTACTTTCTTTTGTTTCTGTTTTAGGTATTTTTTTTATAACTAGAATACCTAATATATATATATAAGAAAAGTAATTCTTGTGTTATAACAAAACCTATTTACAGAGTACAAAAAAGAAGGGTCAATTATATAATTGAATGACTTCAGTATTGGGTATAATTGTATAAATAATCTAGTATATTTAATATATCTCATTAACATCCTTGTGTTATAACAAAACTCTATAATCTGTCTGGGTATTGATCCTAGATACAAATCTTGTAATAGAGAAAGCATTTTAAGGTTAATATTTTCAAAACACAACTACTCCGCCAAATACAAACATACGATTGAGTAAACTGTGTATTTAAAAAAAAACAAAAAATAAAATAAAAAACCAATATAATATTTTAAAGTGCATCTTGTTTATGTAGATATTGTCGAAGTGTTCAAGATGAAAGCAATAATCGGTTTTCAAAAAGCTACATCAGAAGTCACTCAGCCCTCGATATCGGAAAATCAACGTTCCTCCTATAGCTTGCACGTTCTCACAAACTCCGCGAGAAATGTTCTTTGAAATCTTTAAACTACAAGTTACGTATTAAAAAAGTATGTAGGCGTAGTTCTTGGAATGAAACGATTATCTGAATGGTATTAAGTTCATTCTGAAATTGAATTACGTTACTGATATGGGAAACTTATTAATTTTACTGGAAAAATATATTAATATGCAATTATGTTCCTTACTTGTTCTTTAAATCAAAACAATAAATATAGGCTACTTAATTTAAAATTACAAAGCATATTTCATTTACAATAATTTCGTTGTACTGGAATAACCGTATAAAACAGTTATAGGTAAACATAATGACGATTCATATTATATATTTGGTTATTTTCGTGGAATTCACTTACAAAACACGTGAATGTTATTTTTAACGTTCCTGTTAATAGCTCAGTGAAAACATTTAGTTGAGACTAACTCAATTGTTCTAACAAACAAACAATTTAAATGTGAAATATTCAGGGAAAGTTTAATTTACTGACATTGTTTTGTCAATTCAAAACTTACCTACCAACCACAAGCCCTTCCTTTGTATAATTAAAACTGAAGTTTAGATTGTGTCTGTTCCTTTTGACTGATGTAGTTAGAGACAGCTGTTTGCAAACGCTTTGTTGTATTCTAACAGCATAGTGACAGGGGAGTAATCCCTTAAAGCATGGCAAACAGTTAAATTGAAGTAACTGTATGTCATGCAGTTTTCAGTCAAATTTTTTTTTTTTGATACAATAATAGTCAAGGAAATTATTTTATAAGGTTACGTATTATTTTGTTTATAAAAGGTACAGAAAGTGGTGATGACAACAAACAACTATATGTAATTGATTATTTATGGATACATTTATTGGCCATTATAATGCTTTGATAAATACCGTTTATAAGCTCCTTGTGATAGATTTTGTGGGATGTTGTTTGGGTATGATTTAAAATTGTATACTGATCTATTACGTATGGAATGTAATTTTTTTTGTAATACTACTTTAAAAACATTTAAAATAGATTAATAGTTTTTATTAATGTACCTTAAACAATGTTGATGTAGTTATCCAAAAATAATACGTCTATGGTCACGAAGATCAAAATCGTACCAATCAACCAATTTTAATGTCAAATTTGTCAATCAATGGGTTTCTTGGTAAACAAAATCAAGAAAAAAAGTTGTACTTCTGCGGTTTAGTTTGTTTCCTATTATTATTTACCTTTACACTAAAATTATGTCAATTTAAATTGACAACTGTACAGAAACAAGTTTTATTTTTACCTCGCAAAAGAAAGGTATAATCCGACATAAAATGTCATGTAAAAATTAAATCATAAAATTTCACGATACATTTTATTTATTTTATTTATCAATTTATTTGGTGCATTTATATATTCCTGTTTTTTGTCGATTATTATAAATTGAACGGTGTCACATTGGTTAACATGAGTTAAAACAAGAGATTTCTGTCTTTGAGTTTAAAAAATACCATAGGGGTTGCAGCTAATAAGCAGTACCAGCAAATATATACTCATCAAACTCCTAACCATTCCCATACGATGTGATGAGTTGTATTCTGCTTTTAAATTAGCATACTACATTTTCACGTTACAGTAGATAAAATAATTTTCTAACGTGAGCTTCAAAACCTCGAACCGAAGATACATTCACATATAAGACATCAAATGTAATAAAATACTATGCCATAGCTTGGATGTCTAATTTCTTACCCCTTGTGAAGCTTTCAATTTCATTCACATCACTAATTTAAAGATGTTAAGTAATGGAGACTAACCAATCTGAAAATATACAACGATAAAAACAGATGTTTGTGAGAGCGACTGAAAATAACAAAACAGCTGTGATGGCAGTTGACAGTAGTTGTCAGTGAGCTTTACCGTAAACCCACGATATTACGTGTTTGTTTACTGTAGTAATGGTTTGTTCGCTATTAACTTTTATCCTTTGCACGGTGACTCCTGGCTTTAACAGGAAATTATATTGAAGTACGTTCGAAGATACACATGTTAATGTTAAAAAAAATAATACAATACTACACCTCTAACAAAGTTTGGTTTTGTGATTTAAACGAATATTCTCTTTAGAATTTGTCTGAATATACAGTTGTTTATAGATTTTTTTATATAGACCCATGCAAACAAAATGTTATGCGGTTTATAAATATTCTTGTATTAAATATTCTCATTAGATGTTTTAAAAATGTTGGGAATATTGATTAAATAAAATATAATAAGGTAACGGGTATACTAAGGTTTTCATTTGTTAGGCTAATTATTTAGTTCGACTACTGTTTTTTATTCCAATATTTTTATTAGCTATTTATGTTTTAGCAGTAATTTACGTAACAGTTTTGTTATTTAAAATTTGTTTTTATTATAAGTTCGTATACCAAGTGAAACATTAAAACTTAAAAAAATTACCCTCAATAACGTACGTAGAAGTTATATATTTTTATCACTTTGGTAGAAAACTACAAAAAAACAACGCAATTAAATACAGACATGTTATAAAAAGCAAAACTTGCACATCGTTTGTACCTATTAAAGCTTGTGTTAAGCAAAAACTCGTTTATAGATTGTATTTTTTTACTGTTCCTACTTCAAAAGTATTCTGTTGAGATCTGTAATCCTACTTGATTAAGTTAAAAGAAATCCTAATGTCATTAAAACTTATTGGATGTAAATTTTCTTTTAAACGGATGGATTCTAGATAAGAAAAATCACTATATCACTGTTACTAAGCACATTCATCTTCTACTTGTCAAATAGACTTTACAGTGAAATTCAAAAGAGATTGGACCGCTGGTCCGTAAGATTGGACCAAGGCGTCTTGATGGATATTTAAATTAGATGTTGAAATTGAGTGATTGAGTCTTTTCTCTTCTTAATTTGTTTAAATCGCCAATACAGTCAGTTAACTAGTGCATGGAATATCTCTTACTGCTGTATAAGTTAAACTGTTGTTGTTATATTTTCTATATCAGAATAATTAAATAGTTTTAAGATTATGAAACCGTAGTTTTAATATAGTCCAGGCAAATTAGATCAAATATAGGGTGTGCTCCCCGAAAAATCATCTAAAGCTGGAAAGTGTTTTAATACCTTTTGGGGGTCCCAAATAAGACTCCTGTGAGTTTGCGACGGATTCTGACGTCTGCTTAAGTTTTGGGAGTAGAAAAACTATGAAAATTTTGCACTTTTTTCAGTTTTTCGCTTATAACTTCTAAATAACGAATCCTAAGGAAAATGTTGTTCAAAGGTGTCTTTTAGTGCATTGAATTCCGCGTCGATTGATGTCAAATACGTCAAAATCGGCCGAGCCGTTTAGCCGCTGTAGCTTTTCAAAGGTGGGATATTTTCATCAACATGGCCAAAAGGTTGATTATTTGACCAGTTTTCGGCTTAAAACTCCTAAATGACGCATGCTATACAAAAGTGCACCTGTAGTTAGTTTGGAAAACACAAAATTCTGCGTATAATGTTTTTTTTATTATTCAATAACGGCAATTGATTGTTACCTACTTTGTATGGATGCTAGTTCATTGAAAAAAAGTATTAAAGTTAATGTTGGAAAATTTTAATGAAATTGGTAACAACATACATCCTGTCCTTAAATGGATTATGAATTATTAGATAGTGGTTTATTCCATCATGATGGTCATCTAGAGGTTTATCTAATAAGGTGTAATGAGAGTAAGACCCCCTATGTAATTTTAAGTCTAATATTGTTGTCTGAGGTTCCGAAAATTCTAGGATTCATCCCAACCAGCCATTATACGATCTATCTCTGTATTCATCTTTCAGTTTTTGGCTTACATCTCCTAACGCATGCTATAGAAAAAATGTTCCTGTTGTTAGTTTGAAGAGCATAAACGTCTGCGTAGAATGTTTTCCAATTCATTAAGATCGGCTTCACCATTTAACCGCTATTGAAATGAAATGAAATGAAATGAAATGAAATGAAATGAAATGAAATGAAAATCGTCTTTATTCTTGAGCGTTTTTCATATTACAACATATGTTTTTCAAAACAACTCACGTCAACATAAATAAATAATATAAAACAAAAGCAACTCTCAAATCTTAAGTTAGGCTAATTAAAAATTAAAATATGTTCTCTATTCCTAATTATTTTACCATTCTTCAAGCAATTTGTTATATATTTTTTGAATGACTTTTCACTGTCCAACACCCCTGGCTCAGTCCTGGATGACAATTTATTCCAGATTTTAGGGGCAAAATAAGAAAACCCACAACGGTCGGACTCACAGCGCACACGGGGCATCTCCAGCATGTCATCCTGCCGTGTGCATCGGGATCGCATCTCAGAGCGAACTCTCAGTCTTACCTTCAGGTACTGAGGTCTCTCCTCTGACAGTACCCTCCGGATGATGCAGGAAGTGCGTAAAAGGCACAGGTCAGCCATAGGCAATAAGCCAAGAGATGTGAGGTCTGATGAAATTCGATCAAATTTTCGCAGATCGCAGACGTACCTGACGCACATGTTTTGCACCCTCTGCATCCGACTCATGTCTCCCAGTGATATAACATTACCATACACCGGAAGACAGTAATCAAACACAGACAGTACAAGTGCCTGCACAAGCCGAAATTTGGTGGGTTTGGGGAACAAGTCACGATGCCTGTACAGAATTCTCAGACGACCTATTGCTCTCTGGCATGCGTAACTCACATGATCAGAAAAGGAGAGCTCAGGATCGAAATGAAGCCCAAGAAGCTTGGGAGCTTTACACTCTTTGAGCGGAATTCCGCCAAGGCATACTCCAGACAGGGGCTCGGACCGAACAACCCTGCTGGCAGAAAAAGTCACCAATGAACATTTGTCTCTGTTCAGCTTGATGCCATGGGACATAGACCATGCAAAGACAGAATCCAAATCAGAATTGAAATCAGAGACTGCCTGATTTGCTGGGTCAGCGTCATGCTGAAAAGCCAGCTGAGCATCATCAGCGTATGAATACAACCGACAATGACGCAAATCTCTTCCCATAGATGCGGCAAACAAAGTAAACAGGACAGGTCCAAGACAGCTGCCCTGTGGGACTCCTTTGGACTTTTGCATGGGGACGGAGATCTCAGATCCAACTTTGGTCTTTTGGCATCTTCCGTTCAAGTAGGAGTGAAACCACGACACTACCTGCTGGTCAAATCTGTAGTGATACATCATGGCCAACAGTAGATCGTGATCAATAGAGTCGAAGGCTTGCGAAAAATCCAGCATTGCCAGAGAAGTACACCTCTTTTCAGCTCTAGCTTTTATGACATCATCACAAAGCAGTAACAGAGCAGTTGAAGTACTGTACCCCCTACGAAAGCCAGATTGTGTTGCTGGAATTATTGACTCCAACTCCAGGAACTCAACTATTGATTGTTAACACTAGATCAGATGCTTGTCAAGTTTAAAATCTTACCATTGAAATCTGGCAAACAACCAGCCTAATTACCAAAAACATAGGGGATATGGCAGTGAATCTATCCACTAGTGTGACGTCATGGATCGTGCAGCATGGCCTATAAACAAGCTCATGAGAGCAACATCTTACTGTGGAGAGCTTTTTCCGAGATAGGGGAATCAATGATGTGGACCTAGCCCGATGGTTCGCTGGCAGGCCCATCGCAGTGAATGCTACCCATCAAGTTAAGGTATATTGTGGGATCACCTCTTCAACATATTACCAGCACGTTGACAATATAAACTCCACAGATACGGTGGGATCAAAAAGAAATTCATCAAATAGTTCCAGTGTCAAGGACCCATTTACTGAAAATAGTTCGCTCATGTCAATCATCTCAGCAGTTATCCCATATGATAGCATCAACGCGAAATATGTATAAAGCATAATGGAAAGGCCCAGCTTGCAAGAAAATCGTAAATAGGCAAGCCTATAATGACCATAAACTGTGCAGAATAAAAGGAAGTTTTGACATTAATCGCGAGCTGTGATGGCAACAGCAAAGGTTAAAGAAGAATCTGCCCCCTCAGTCAACACGTGATATTCAACATTAAATCCAAGCCTCAATTTGAATCATACTTTAGATTAAAAATAGGTACGTACCCACTAGTGCAGTTTGATGAAGAAAGCATGATGTAGAAGAGTCGAAAATCTAACTATTAATGTAGCCTAAAACTACTCATGCTGTTTACTCCAATCAATGTGGATCTCACTGTGTTCTGACGGGTTACAACGCTTGGCGAAGTTGCAGAAGCAGGTTGGCCCTATACATGGTTGGGAGCAGAAGATATCCAAATCAAGAGAGGGTTGGTCTCTTCTAGAGGACACTTTCAACTAATTTTGACTTTGATTCTAACAAAAGGGGCTGCTCATCCACCAATCCTATAGAGCTCATTTAAAATTGTACTTAATTCAGAGAGATAGGTATGGAAAATTAACGTCAATGGGTTAACTCCCATCACTACGGCTTAATCCACCGGTTCGACAAGAACTTCTCAACTCCGTCTACCTCTCTGTGACGGCATGGCATATTTGCCTCATTTTGTTGTAATTTGTTAACTTTGAGCTTAAGCTGATTGGCCTTACTCCCTAAACCTGGCCCTCTGGCTATCACCGAATATTTGCTAGGTTGATGTGTCAACCGTATTTAGCAATATTGAATTTTATTCAACTTCATATAAGTCTCCAAGTGAACCTTGCAACTCATACTCCAATTCATTTCATTACTTTGTAACCCTACAATAATCCTAACCAGACGTCGTGGCTTGGCCGGATATGCCTTGGAATGTGCTGAATCTGCATGCACGTGTGCCGCGATAAACAATGTTACACTTCTAGACTCGGTTCCTCGCTTCAGTTAGTTTCATTAATGACAGTTGTGATCGTTTGGCTGCAGCACCAGACGGGCGAGTAAATTATGGGCTGAGCGCTCAGCGTGTGCTGATTGGCCGATGACGGTCATGTGACCACGCTGACGCTTCCGCTTGGGCGATGCTGAAGCCTCAGATCGTGCCGGAATGTAGCGAACGTCGGTAGGGTCCGCGCGGGCGGTCTCCCCTTTCTTTTACTCTTACTCCTTTCTTCTGTAAATCCGTGTACGTTTTTAAATTCATTATTGTAATTCGTATTTTATTCGGTTAGTCGCGGTTTGTTTTGTAAATTGTAGTGTGTTATTTTTAATCGAGGAAATTGTTAAAGATTAATTTTTTTAAGTAATAAAGTGTTAGCTGATCCCTATTCGCTTGTTTTAATATTCGTTCTTCCTGCTCCCAACCGCTACGAAGACTAGAAGAGAGGCTGCTGTGACATCTCGACCATCGTGTACATGTTAAAAAGGTTTACATTTTCTCGCTCCATATGAAATGCAGGGATATAATGCACTACTGTCTGAAAGACTTGCAAGGGGCACGATTATCTCAATTAATATCTGACGAAAAAGATGGTACCGAATGTCACAATTTGTGGCAAGACCAATAAGAGCAAAGAATGAATCCTTATTCTGAAGATTCCAATGATGAGAAGTAGAAAAGTTATATGGTAAATCTACGAAAAATCCCAATCGTTTTTTTTAAATAGGCTAAATACATAGTAAAACTATGTACATCCGTCCCATTATCATCTTTCGTTTATTAAGCTAAAAAATAACATTTTTGCTATATTTAATAAAATCTTTCACGTTGTAATATCTTATTATATATTAGAATCGCTTAACATCATTCCGGAGTGTCCAGAGATGGGATCATATATATGGGAGCTTAGGACGAATCCTAGAATTTTTGTAACCCCCTCAACAATATTAGATTTAAAATTGCATAGGGGGTCTTGCTACCCTTCCCTTCACACATTCTTGGATAAACCTCTAGATGATAACAATGAAATAAACAACTATCTAGTCATTCATATCATAATTCTAAGCAAAATTTTGTGTTTTCCAAACTAACTGCAGGCGCATTTTTGTATAGCATGCGTCGTTTAGGAGGTGTAAGTCGAAAACTGGTCAAATAATCAACCTTTTGGCCATGTTGATGAAAATATCCCAACTTTGAAAAGCTACAGCGGCTAAACGGCTCGGCCGATTTTGACGTATTTGACATCAATCGACGCGGAATTTAATGCACTAAAAGACACCTTTGAACAACATTTTCCTTAGGATTCGTTATTTAGGAGTTATAAGCAAAAAACTTAAAAAAGTGCAAGATTTTCATAGTTTTTCGACTCCCAAAACTTAAGCAGACGTCAGAATCCGTCGCAAACTCACAGGAGTCTTATTTGGGACCCCCAAAAGGTATTAAAACACTTTCCAGCTTTAGACGATTTTTTGGGGAGCATATGTCTAATTTGCCTGGGCTAATATGGAATACTCTCGTTTTAACCTACGTTCCTATCTACGTACTTTGTAAGGTTTGTAATATTTCTGTAACATTTTTAGTATTGTCCTCTACGCATATTATCGATATCTGAATCGCCACAAAATACATTATTAGTAAGAAACAATTTTATCTTAAACTTTCTGGTCAATCCCGCACTTCTTTTTTCAAAAACAAAACAAGTTTTTATAAGGATATTGAACAGCTGAAACATCATCCTAGCTGATTAGATATAATTTCAAGCGCATTATATATTACTCTTCAACAAGAAGACATAAGAGAAAGTAATTTATTGAATTTCCTTGTATTAGGGCATAGAATTTATTTTTTCCGTATTCATCGTTAAAAGATTACGTATCTTTTACACAACGTTTTGTTCTTTTACAGCAACGAGAACTGAGGTTTATGAAGTGAACATTGGGTTTTCTAATTTTTGACCCTAAAAACAAAAATTCAAAATCCCTATGTTGTTTTCAAGGAGGATAAGTAAACTGTTGTATTTTGCTGGGTTTTTGACATATTTTTATCAAACTTGGCAAATTGTTTTAATTTCCTACCAAGCTAGAATTGTGAATATACATTTTATATACATTTTCACAGAATATACAGAATATACATTTTCACAAAAAACTTACTTAAATCCCCTTCTATTAGCAGAAAGCCTAACTACTGCGTAATCCTAATGATATTAAAATAAAAAATAAATCTGTCAAGTTTAAGGGCATATTAAGTGAAATCGGATAAGGCTAAATTAAATTCGCTTAGTCTGCAGGTTTTCCGGGGCAGGAGTATTTTTATCTGTCGCAACAATAGTCTAAGCCATTATAATGTTCATATAATATTTAAATCCATATAGTATGAACTCTTTTTACATAAACAAAACATATTTTATAGATTATTTATTAGGAACATTACCGATGGTAGAACATAATAATAAATTAAACTCACCTTCATTTAAACCAAAGCCTAGTGTTGTAAGCTCTAACATTTGGACATTCAATAAATCTCCAACTAAGTTACACTAGGGATCCAAACTGGAGTCGCAAAATCCAACCATGGTGTCCTGAAGCATTTTAGTTAGCAATCCATTCTGATAGACAAGTTTCGATCGGTCAACTTTAACCACCGCTAAATTTGACCCTTGCTTGAGAGTCCATCTGTACTGTATCTCATGAATAAGTATTGTTTTCTAAAATACGAAAGCTGACATGAGAAATTAAAATACTCATGGCAAACTAACAAAAATCCACAGTTAAACTTTATTTAACTGTTATCCTTTTATTTTGATTGTTTCATATAGGTTGATTGAAGAATTGTCTTTATTTGAGAATGGTTAAGTTTGTTTATGGCAATAATAAAGCCTTATATTTTGTGGTATGAATTCCTAAAAGTATTATATTTCATGCGATATCGTTCTTGATAATCGAAAACAAAACTGAATAAAATTAAATAACTATTAAAATATTATTTACAATAACAGGTTTTTTATGTGAATTTATTTAGCAGTTTATGATAAATCTTTTATGTCAGCATTTAATGTAATAAACTGATGTTTGACTTATTCTCCAGCTTAAACAATAAACGAGCCATATAAATTGATAACAATAAATAGAACCCAGGAATAACAACCTAAGTAAACCATAATACCCAGCTAGTCATAAATGTCTACGACCTAGATGTATTTGAGTATGAGTTATTAGATACTGTTTTATGGAGCTGCGTACTCTTTATACGAGTTCTAAGTTGCATTTAATAATCTTAAAAATTTATTGCATTTGCCCAACACACCTATACATTTATAAACATACTTTAGCATATATAATGATTGTACTGCAGGTCCTATTATTGGTTCAGTAATGTATACCACCTATCTCACAGATTTTTCATATAACTTGATTTTATTCCAATGGTTGTTAAGGAAATTCCAAAAACTATAAATTAAAATGTCCAAAAATATGATGCATTAACTTACTTCTTTATGGACAAATTCTGATCAAATATAATAAATACTTTTATTTTATACTGTAAAAGTTAATCTTTAGTGCTGTTACCAATTTAACAGTTAGATTTATTATAACCGCTACCACATGGGAGTGAAAACAAAGAAAAAGGTACACAGAATTATACAAAATTCAATTTGGAATTTCAAAACAAATATTTGAAGAACTGCACTAATATTTATTTAATAAGTTAGATAAAAATAACAATAACAAGGACTAAGTATCAAGTGTTATTAATTAATATGCAATAGAATTAGGTATAGATATAATACGTTTGTGTTTGATCAACTCTGCTTGCTAAAAGATTGTCTTTATATAAGAATATACTAATCTGTCTAACTGTCTGTAATCCAAAGCTATCTGTACTCTAAGTCGAAACATACATATATATATGTATATATATTTCTTTCAATAAAAGATGTATACATGAGAATATAACGCCAAACTACATTCAAATTAACACAAAATATATATATATATATATATATATATATATATATATATAATCAAAAGTAAAGAGGGGGAAACAGCTTTACCTTTTCGTCGGGTCCAGAAGGGCAGAATAATATTGAAATAATACCACTTAGTTAACCACTAAGAGAGGGTAAGGCTGTGATCAGGAATTTGTTGTACATACCGTACATACGACCTACTGAATGCAAAAAGTAGCGCAAAAAGGTTTACATTCAGCGGTCAACTTTACGCAATTAAATGCTGTTACGGTCCTGAAATTAGTGCGATACCAACAGTCTACACCACAATGAATGATTGAAAATCATTTACAAAATATATTATTGAAATTATTATGAAATTAAACTCTACTTTATTACGTCCTACCATTACAATATAAAGATATTAAGATTTTTACAAAAACACACTTCCCTGTATCAGAAAGCCTAAGAACTCACTAAACCTAATGTTAATCGTATTATTTCTCCAATCTAACATGTTTGAAAGAAATATTTTCAAACAAAATCCGATCGGTATAGTGGAAATTCAATTAGAATGCAGGTTTGCTACAGTGGTGGTTTTTACCTTCTGTAGCAGCCAAAACGAAAAAGTTTACAAAAACAAAAACGAAAAAAAAGAAAAAAAAAGAAAAAAGAAAAAGTTTACAAAACGAAAAGTTTTTATTTGGTTTTTCTCGTTACAATTAATGTTATTAAAATATAAAATAGATCCGACAACTAAGGAATATTATACAAAAAATCCTACTACGTTAAAAAAATCTCTTAGTCAGCAGGTATGATGCGAAGGGGGTATTAAGGTCACTTGTAATACTAGATACAATATCAAACGTTAAAGAAAACATAAAGCTTTTACAATTTATTATTTTTAATGGCACAAACATGGCGAACACAAAACAACAAAGACGTTTTCAAATAAAAAACGTCGCCTCTGGCCAAAAATAATTAGTCGCGTAGGTTGGTACTGTGTTTTACAGGGAATTTTAATAACAAAACCTTGATTATTTCTTGTAACCTCCAACTTGGATTATTATGTTTTATTTGATAGCATTGGAGCTATAACAGTTATTCCACAACCATGTAAGAAATATTCTAAAATGTGTGGTTTGAAGTGCATAGTTTCTGTTGCATATTATTTGAGGGAATTTTAAAAAATATCACGAAAAAACACATTGTACAGAAAAAATTAATATATAAGTTGATTAATAAGCAACTTAAAAATAAGACAAATCCTTCAAAAATGTTGTGATGGAGAACAACTTAAATTAAGTATAAAATTGAATACGAAACTAATTATTTCAACAAAAGGCGTTCTAAAGTAATATAGATACTACGCAAAATTTCCATTGGGAATGAAAACGAAATTAGGCACACCAAGTCAAAACAAGGCATTATAGAGAACAGGGGTTTGAATTAAACTAATCATATTGCAAGATGCAAGTTTTGGATTTTTTATAAGTAAACTGCAATTAAAAAAAAGATGACACATAATTTATCATTTTACAAAATATAGACTCCAGTGAAAGTCTGCATAACAACAAGTTAATGGTCAAGAAGTTATTTAACAAGTTAATGTTACTAATAACACACATGTCCCTGAAACTCCGAGATGTCAGTTAGTTTATGTCAGTGGCAAATATCAAACTCTAAACAAAGGTAGAATATTCGGGTTGGACTAAATTAACTGACCTTTGTTTAATTTCAATTCAAAACTAACTTATTAACCGCAAGCATTTCCTTTGTACAGTTAAAACTTTAGACGAAGTTTAGGCTGTGTTTGTCCCTTTACATTGATTTAGTTAGTGATGGCAGTTTATCAACTATAATATTTTAACAGCACAAGGAAGTGTTGCTTAAATCATGGCGAAATTTTAGATGGAATAACAATATGTTATGGAATGTGTTGGGGTAGGTCTTAGGATATTACCGATACGGAAAATGATTTTCAAGTTTGGTATTTCTATATTTATTTCGTGTATTCGTGTCCGTATTGATAAGAAACAATGTTTTTTATACGGTTTGTTTTGTTTATATTTATATTTAGAGGTTGTTCTCAAATGTTATTATTTAAGATGTATAGAACCTACCAAAACCTATTTTGTGTTTTTTTATTTAATAGGTTCAGACAGTAAAAAAAAAACATAGTTTAGTGTGGATCTAAGAGCTTGCTACTGTGCATTTCTGAAAATGGACTGGTATAACCGTCTTAAAATAGAATAGAATATATATTTATGGGAATATAAATATTTATTTTCATTCCTTACTAGGTTTTACTTTCAGGCTATTGAAACAAGCTGTGTAAAGAACACAATTTTGTTTTTACTATGGAAATTGAGATCAATAATGTCTTAAGAGTCGGTAAATGTCATTAATTTTGCATTGCCGTTAAACGTCAGATGCCAGGCCTAACAGTGGTTGTCCGAGCCCCGATTAACAAAAGCAAGCATGTTGAAGCATGTTAATCATGCACCGTAAGCTTGATTACCGAGCATAACATTTTATGTAATTCTTAAATAATACATTTTCCGTGTGAATTGCTTTTCGGATTTTTAAAACTTTTGTTTTAGAGGTTGAAAAAATCACAGTTTAAGTCAATATATGTATGTAGTTTGACAAAAAAATATTTTTAAAATCGCAAACCAAATTTGCAGTTTCAATAGCTCCAAAAAAAATATTTTGCAGCTTGAAAATCTTTCAATTCGTTAACAATTTATTGAATGTAAAATATAATTAAATGGATGGATTACAGTTCAAATGGTCACTTCCTTGCTACTGTTAATTACATTTATCTTTAAACTGTCGAATAAACTGTAAGCCGAACTTTAAAAGAGATTGACAATTCTTCCGTAAGTTTGGACCGAGACAGGTTGATGAATATTTGAATTCTCTGCTGAAATAGACTGATGATGAAGTCTTCTCTCTTCTATAAAATTAAATGCTAACGTGATTGGTTAATTAGCACATAGGATATGCGTTACTATTGTCAACATTATAATAATTTTCTTGTAATTAAGGTTGGAAATATTGTTTTGTAGCTTTTAATGTAATTTAATTTTGACTTAATTTAATTATGGTATGTGACATGGCGTCGAATTGTTAATATTTTACTTTAATATCCTCCATCCATATTAGCGTTAGTTTGTCTTGCATTAAGTTTGATGTACTTTCAAGAACATAATTTTGTTTTTTCTTATGTCTATTATGTTTTTGTAACCTTTACATCCTACAACGCTAGGTTCTAGCCCAGAGTCATTTTACACATATGGGGTTACGACATTATCACGTCGATTAAACCCACTGGTGAATGCTGGAATTTGAACCCTGGACCTCTGGCTCCAAAGTTCAGTGATCTACCACTGGACCAGCTTGCTCCCCCAAGTTTCTTCTCAGTATGAGTCTATAAATATTTGCCCAGTACACATTTAGAAAGTAAGGTATTTTGACTTTTCCATCATTGCTTCCGTTACTTGACGTTACACTGAAGAAAATGGTTATTTAATTAAAAATATGTTTATTCATTAATTTTTTCTGTGAAACACTGATCGGTAGATCAATAAATATGTATTTATGGAAAGGAATCAACCTTAATCGTAAAATAAATAATTATAAAACTAAACCTGGTTTAAATTATCACTTTTAATAAATCTTTAGGTTTAGTAGAAAAACCGGATATAGAGGTTTGAGGCATTTAAGTACTACACAAGTTTGCAAACCTTATTGATAGAAAATTTGCAATTGGTTAACTAAACTGTTAATATACAGTTTAATAAACTGTTAAAACAAATTCTGTTTATAGTCTCCCTTAGGACTGGACGGTACTAAACATCATTGAAATCTTTACCAGGGGGCATGTTGAATATATTATAAACTAGATGTTTCCCTTGTTTTTTTTATACACAGAAATGATTTGTCTAATTCTTCGAATCGTCTGAGACAAATTTAAATAAAACTTTTCAAATAATCTGTTAAACTACGTTATACAAAGTATTGCTTTGTTAAGTTTTAATCAGTTGAATCGGAGTAGAGTAATACAACAAACGTCGTTTAAACGTAAGCAAAATACGCTGCAAAAGTCAACATTGTTGTTTACTTTATTTTAGTCATGGCTAATTAAAACTGAACGTCAACAAAGAGCAGCCTGAAGGGACTTGTAAGGTAACTTAGATACCGTATTTTTTTTTCAATTCCTTTTTTATTATTTTTAGTTAACTTTGCGTTTAATTAGATAAGGTAAAAAATATCACGCCAAACAAATCAATGGACATAAATAGTAGGGAAATTTAAACATTAATAACATAATATCAGTTTAGGCTTACTCGCATTTTTATAAATTTACAAAATTAGTTTAGCTAAATTGGACTAAAATGTTTACAAATTTTTAGGTTATAAGAAAGTTCTTGAAAAAACTGCTTTGCTCATGAAATATGAAACAACGACAGTTATATTTAACGAGAGTATGGGAAATATAATTTATCATAATTAATCGTGTTTTAAAATCTGTTGACAGGCAAAACTAAAGATAATCGTTGTAAAAAACGTTATTGCAGTAATTGATATCTGGAAGTTAGCATTTGAACTTTAAAGTAAAGAAACACATATTAGTTTGAACATGGTTATATTTTTCTTTATAAACCTTAACCTAAAAAGTAGTATATTTAAATTGGAAATCTTGAGAAAAACTTATTAACAAACTGTAATTTTATCTATGCTAGTGGCTTAAAATCTTCTGTTCCGCTTAGTTGTATCTAAATTAACGTTAAAAACCACTTTATCAGTTTAAAGTTTTATTTATTATCATACGTATACGAAATATGTAAACAATTAATAGGTGAACAAAAATTATACCCTTTTTTCATTGCAATAAAAGGTCAATAAAAGAAATTTAAGAAAGGAAATATATTTTGAGAATTTAAAAGATTTGCATTTTATCATTAAAATATTTAAGCTTCGGCTCCAAAGGATTCCTCACATTTATCATCGTCTCAAGAGTTTAAGTTGATGAAGAGACTGTCGGGAATATTTAATTATTGAGCCTGATCGATGGCAATGAAGGTGAATCAGGACAGCTTGATGAATATTTCAAAAGAGATTCTAGGGCTTTGATAGATTCAATTAAATAATTTACCATTGATGTACCGTCATATTTGCAAGAGTCTTTAGAAAATCTTATTTTCTAAAATATTTTTTTTACTCATTTATATATAGTTATATTAAGTGAGATAGATTAGAACAGAACTTATTTTAAGAGATATTGGCTAACCTTCGGCATTTTTAGTTTACAAAATTAACCAAGGTAGAAATTTAACATGTCAGGCGTTCGATAGATAAATGGTTACTCGTTTAATGGTTTAGACTTTACAAAGATTAGTTTTAGCACGAGCAAGTGGCTTGTTAGTACAACACATGGATCTAGTTATGTCCATATGTACAGCTGACAGCACAAGCTAAGATAGTTATGCAGCCTAACAACACTGCTCTGAATGGACAATTATTAGCTAGTGAAGTCCCAGAAAGGCAGTGTTAGCCTACTCGCTATGGTTGTTAAGATACGAACCATGAAATGGTATTCACAGCACGGTAAGGAGGTACAGAACTTTAGTCATAAGGTATTATTTCAGTTTTATTTAAATATATAAGTTTAAATTGCAAAATATGTTAATTTTTATCCTTAATGTAAATAGGTGTTTCATCGCATTTTAGGACTTCAGGCTCGTTTTTCCTGTAATTGGAAGTCACATTAAACTATAAAATAAATTACTATTTTTTTAAGTGTTTTCAAAAATTTTGATTTATTAAGGGTTGGAATTGGTTCATACCAAAGCCCATGGTTATTTCATCCTAAGCGTTTGGTTGATACAAACCTTTATTACATTGCAACAGAAACTAACTGGCAGACTACACTATTTAAGAATAAAAATAACTCTACTGATTCATCAAAATTAAACTTACTTTCGGTTAATCAAATGGATGAATTACCCATTTTTTTTTTTAAATGTAAAAATGAAAAAATAATGAGTTATTATAATTACTTGTGACCCTGTATACAACAACATCGTCTCAAAGGAATTAAAAAAGATAGTTATTTTAATGAAGTAAACAGATATCATGTAAAAACGACATTTTCTAAGAACAAACGTCGCATTTTGCAAAGATAATTGGGTGAGTTGTTGTTTTGTTGTAAAAGGATTTGTTATAAAAGAATATTTTTTTACTTGTTAACCCCTACCACGAGGACGATGTTCTTTTGATGTTTAGAACTTTGTGAAAAGGAAACACTTTTATTTACTCAACAAGTTATTATACTAACGTTTTTACCTGCTAGAATAAATGTTAATGATTTTTGTAGTAATTTAATACCGTTTAGTTAAATATAAAAACAAAGCATGTCAAATACACATAATTGATATACTAGGAAAATATTAATTATTATCATTGGCTATATGTACTTATAGGTATATATAGTAGATATATATATAGTCTATAGGTATATATAGTCAATGTTATTATATAATAAAATGTAAAATGTCATAACAAAAAAAAAATTACCATACATGATTTTTACTAGAGGAAAACTTGAACTACGTACAAAAAAATCTAAAAAGTGAATAATTTAATTAAGTTTTTGTCCAATATTTATTATCAATATATACAAGAGTAGAATACAACTTTTAAGGCATTATTTCGAAAAAAAATAAGCAACGATCAAGTACTAAAAGTATTAGACAAAAAAATTGATACCACATTAAGAGCTTACATTTTAAATAGCTCCGTAATAACAAGTTAGCTGATGTCAGTAGTGACGAGACAACTATAAGGTAACAAAACTAGGATGTTCCGTTGGAGCTAGATTATCACTTTAATCTGTTTCAATCCCAAACTAACCTATTAGTTTAAAGCCTTCCTTTGTATACTTACAACTTTAGTTAAGGTTTTGGTTGTACCTGTTCCTTTTCACTGATTTAGTTAGTAACTTCTGTTTGTATACTGTATTATTCTAACATTATAGTGACTCATTGTGAATTGTTGCTCAAATCATGCGAAATAGTTTTAGATGAACACAATCGTACATTATGTTTGAAACGTGGTCAGTAAATTAATATTTTCGCACCGAACTATACAGGGTGTCCCTTAACTCACTGGACACATGCATTTAGCAATATTGCTTAGGCCAATACAAACACATTAATGGGTCTGTGGTGCCTATTTTTCCGTTGTATTTAGGTGTTTTTACAAAATAATTAATAACTCCTCAAAGGTTTGAGCTACAGCGTTGAGATTTTGAAACAAATGTTAAAATTATTGAGACCTATACTCGTTTAAAATTATACTAAAAACTTAGCTACCTTTAAAAAATGGCAGCCATTTGAAACATATGATGCGAAATTTCACGAAAACCGTTTATAAAAAAAAAATGCAAGAGACAAAAAAGTTACCTAGTAAATTTTATTTCATTTTTAGTGATATCTTACTTGTTAAAAATGAATAAATAATAACCGAGAAATGTGTTATTTTTGTAATGCATGACCACTTTTCTCCATTTAAACAATGCTAATTTCCCTCTAACATTGTCTACATAGTTTTACAATCATCTGTTATACGTGAATCAGGAGTTTTAAAACATAACAGCTGATGGAATAATTTGTTTTTGTTATTTAAAATTTACGGTCGTCATATTCAACAGTTGTTGTAAGTAAAGGAGGCCTCTTGTAAATAAATAAGGGCAACACGGTATTGTCCAATTGTATTTGAAAATTACAAAAAAATTTACATTGTAAATGTAAATTTATATTTAGTTTGTAATTATATTGATGATGTTTAATGAATTCGGAACACAACTTTTGTTTTTCATTATTCATAGTTTATAGGTCATTATTATCTTTAATCTTAAATTATAATGTTGCCTTTAACGAAGACAACACAGGTCTTTGACCTACCTTGACAGATTGCCATAACATACATTAAAATTACGTACCTTGGTGACAAGATTTTTACTCTCGGAGGAGTTTTCCAGCATATTCACCAGTCATTCTCTCCTTCATGCTGTCAGAGCTTCCATTAGAGAAAATTTACTAATCTTCACTCTTTAGAGTTTTAACAATCATCATTATTGTTTTACCCGTCATTTAATAAATAAAGTTGAATGTCCACAGTGTTAATAATTCCATCTCATCGTATTGATGCTTAAGTTAAATTGGTCTAAAAACTTAAAATTGACCGTCATTTAAAATTAAAGTTATTTAAACTTTTCTGCTGTAAAAGCCTATTATTCAATACTTAATAGTATTTTGTGTGTGTATGGGCAATTGTTTCTATTTTACTAAACATTCCCTATTTTAAACTTCTTCAAACAGATGTAAGTTTATTTAAGAGTAAAGAACTATTTTATTTGTTTACTCGGTGGGGAACGAAATGGAAGAACACAAACTGGTCATAGTGTCCTGAAGCATTTATGCGACACTTGTGTAGCAAACTTGTGCTTGCAATTTTCACTGAGAGGCAAGTTGTGATTGGTCAACTTTACTTTTAATACCAATTCAGTTTGTGGTCTTCCTTAGGACAGGACATAAATGGAATTAATGTCAGTACACTTATTGAATATATTGGAAACAAGATATTTCCTCATTGATTTGAACTAAATGTATAGAAAGTGGTTGATTTGTTTTTTTTCGGCTGAGTATTGTTCAAAAGTCCATTACTTTTTTGTCAAACTCTTTATTGTGTTGAAATCTAAACGAAGTAAATATATACGTTACTAAAGTCATAGGTTAATTTGAGTTTTTATAGTATCTTATCATGTTAATTACTTTTTTGTGGCTGCACTCTTGAGCCAGTATTTTGTGTTCACCCAATGTACATTTACCAGCTTGTGTGACATCTTCAGTGGGTTACTGTCTTTTACAAAAACTAACGTATTAAAAATATTTACACTAGTTCCTGGTTAGGACAAACGGGTGACGCATTCTCCTAAAAAGGAATACTACACCAGCTCTGCAATTTAAAATTCATCTACGACATTTAAAGTAACAAAAGTGGAAACGCAGCAAAAAACACCCCCAAAATCAAAACATCTGTCACAAATCTATTAAGTCCCTACCCTCTATTACCAATGCTCCAAATCCCTTGCCCCAAGTTCAAGAAATGAAACGGTAGAGGAAGTTTTCCCGCCAAATTGACTGCATCGATAACTCCTAACAGCGATATCAGTGATATGTGGAAATATTTGGTATATTATCAACGTTAGTATTAGCAGAATTGAGTATACACGATTTCAACATGATTCAATTTTATAGTATGCGTATATCCAATATTATTAGTGATGGGAAGATAGAAGGCCCCTTGAAGATGTCGCAGAGACTAATAAAATACTGCAAATACACTCTTACAAACAACTAGCATATAAACGCAGCTAGGAGCAAATTTGAATTAACATGATTCAATTTTACCAAGCAATGATAACACAACCGACACAATATGTCAGTGAACCTCGTTTCAAATTACAGTAAACATTTTGATTGCTAAATAATCAATTTGAACTTTCAGATAGACTGTGGAGATCTTTACGGGAACGAATAGTATCCGTGTTAATGACCTGGCTATTTCCTAACGGTCTGTTAGGTAAATCTTGCATCTATGCGGAACGGTTGTAAAAGCATACAAGAAAATGTTTGAAAAGCATACATGAGCCGGAAAACAATGAATGACAAAATTTAAGAAAGAATGTTTAACTTAAAAGTGTCTTTGTTAAATAAAATAAACTCCAAGGGAAAAAAACCCAGAACAAATCATTCATAATATTAAATACAAGTTATAAAGGATTGCTTATATTTATCATCGTCTCAAGAGTTTAAGTTGATAAAGAAACTGTTGGGAATATTTAATTATTCAACCTGATCAAGAGCAATTAGGGTGAATTGGCCAGTTTGATAAATATTTCAAAAGAATTTCTAGGGCTTGAGTAAATTTAATAACTTACCAAATTTTTACGTCTTCCTTCTGGGAAGCTGGTGGAATTTTACAATCATGTTACATAGGCTAATATTATTTATTAAGACTGGAATAAAGTTAAGAGCTCGCTATACTGTGTGTAAATTAAATATGGAAACAATTTTGATTTTTTTATACCAAAATAGATATACCTATTTTGTTTATGACACTGATTGTAAACAAAGTTGCAATGGGATATTCTCAGGTTTTTTTCTAAAGATGGGAGACAGAATTTTTTGTACACTTTCTCAGCCCCAGACTGCTAATAGTACGACAAGAATGGATAAATCCGTCCATAAGGCCATAAGGCCACACGATAATTATTATACACGTTTTTGAGCTTTTTCCTTGGATATGTGATCTATTTTGTCATAAAAGTGCTAAGACCGAACCAAGAAACAGGTTTTACAGAACTGCAAGAAGATATCTCATCTTCCCAAAGCGAAACCGTAAGCCGAGCTTGATTTTTTGAACTGTTGATATAGAATTAAAACATTGTCGTTTTATTACAGTTTAAAAGAAGTTTGTTGATCTGAAACCCTTACAAAATCTTGTTGGAACTGTCGACCGCCTCTAGATGGGCCAAGCACATGGCTGAAACAATAAAGCAAGGTTTTGTCGGCACAGAATCAAACATCTACATTTGAATTTGATACAAATGAGAGCAAGTCGTCAATGAAGTGTAAAAACAGGATTGGTCCTGAGGAACTCCCAGAAGTATAACAAAGGAAGCAGAGGTAGCATGACTACAAAGTTCTTGGAGGTTGACGAAGGGGTATCTGGACTAATTGAGTTCTTCCTAGAAGAAAGGATGACACTTTTTCGCATGATTAAAAATTTCCTGTCTGTTTACTACGTTATTTGAAAGCTTATATAATATTTTATATTAACTCTAAACTGCAGGCGGTAGTGAAAATTCTCTCCAAATTCCAGAACTATCTTCTTTATTGGCATAGAGCTGTTGTGTTGTGGGGCTATGAGTGGTTAGATCTTAAACAATCCAATTCCTTTCCAACTAAATATGTGTTCCAAATGCTAATTAACTTTGTGTAATTGAAATTTAATTTAAATGTGTGCATTCATAATACATTTGAAAATACGAATGATACATCTTTGGTCACGTGACGATTCGTGATCAAAGATAGATATACCTGGTTGCCAGGATCTCGCACATTGTATCAAGGGCCTAAAACCAAGCTAACTTTCTAAAATAAATAATCATAAAAACTAATTAACAAACTAATACGAATTCTTTTCATACGTAGAATATTATTACTTGATTTGTATTTAGTTGTTTATTTACCCTATTTACTTTATCAACTATTTAACCCGTCTCAATGTGGGATCTACACGACTTTAGTGATATCCAGATTATTATTGTGTACTGTTATGGGTATTAGTAGTACAAATTCGTACAAATTAATATTATTAATAATTAATATTATCAATATTATAATAAATATTATTAATTAATAAATTAATATTATCTGAAATAAAATTAAATATTCATAAAAGGGTTTAAAAAAGTAGGATTGATGAATGAGAAGTACCAGAGATAGATGAATCCTGCTCATTATTCAAATAGTTGAACTTCCTTTTTAAAAGATTCCTCACATTTATTAGCAGCTTAAAAGCTGAAGTGATTGTCGGAAATATTTAATTATTGAGTCTGATTGATGGAAAGTCAGGTGAATTGGGACAGCTTGATGAATATTTCAAAAGTCTTACTATAGATTTAAAGTGTTAGATTATCATTTAAGATAAAATAACCTAAAATCTTTTGAAGTCTTCTCAAATTGTGACTTTTTCCATTGTCTTCCTTGTAACATTCAAGTGTGTAAATGTTCTGTTATAGTGACACATCACCTTACTTGACGTTCAGAATTGTTTAGTGCTATTGGTTTTGATATCTTCAATGAATAGACATTGTTTTGTTCCTGTGTGGACATGCACAGTTAAAAAGACAACATAAGATAAAATTAAGTTATAAGTTGTTCACCCTGTATAGTTTAGGTATATTATTTTAAGATAAAGGAGACAATAACTCATGATAAATATTAGCTTGATGTGCCTTCAATCATGTGCATGTTATCACAACCCATCTAAGGGATTTGGATCAATAGCAAGATAATTAGTGCTCTCTAGAATTTATTTTTACTTACTCCCCCTATACATAGTATATTGAGAAAGTATCGTTTTCGTAAAAATGTTAGAGTTTGAGTTTTTAATGGCTATATCCATTTTGGGTACCTCTGAACCCAAAAAAGTGGTTTTAGAAGTAATGTCTGTGTGTGTGTGTCTGTATGTCTGGATGTGTACAGAGCTTCATACCATGATTAAATTTGGTATGTAGGTACTAATCCATAGTATATATAGGCATTTTTATCATTTTTTTGAAATTTTGATTTTTAATGTTGATTTTCCCATAAAACTCATAAACAAAAAAATTTGGTTTTCTCAAAGATGGCCCGAACAATTTTGATAAAGATATAGTAAGTTGTAGTCCTTTGAATTCTGAAAAAAATGGTATGACTCCCATTTTGTAAAAATTAGGGTTCAACAGTTGTTTTAAATTAAGTTATTTTCCCATAAAAACCTCCTTTATATAACGAAAAATAGGAATTAAGGGATTAATCCGGTTTTGAATAAATAATCATCCGGGCGTAATCATCCGGGAATAATCCGGACTTAGTATGTTACTTAAAGATTTGAAAGTTTATTTTTTTATTTTTGAAATTTCAATTTTTAATTGGGTTTTTTCTATAAAACTCCATAAATAACGGAAAAATCAGATTTTCTTTACAATAACCTGAACGATTTTCTAACAAATAAAGTATGTCCCTTGAGTTCTGTAAAAAAATGGAACAAATTTCATTTTCGTAAAAAATACGGTTAAAAAGTTATTGTAACTTTGTTATTTTCCCATAAAACCCCATAAAATAACAAAAAATCGGATTTATTTTTGAAGAGCTGGGTTTGATCAAAACTATTATGTTATGTTCTTTATAATTCTAAAAAATAGTTCATCACCCCATTGCTGTAACAATTACGGTTCAAAATTTAATGTAACTTTTGTGATTTTTAAATATAAAATATAATATATATTCACACCGCTTAACCATGATAAATGTTGTTGACAAGATTATGGGAGAAGGTATGTGTCAGAATAATGATGCCATTTATTTAATTCTATCACGTGCATTTAATTAATAATGCATTTAAATATATAGTTTTATTAATAACAAAAACACAACAACCAAAAACACATACAAATTGATAAAGAATGAGTAGTCAAGAATGTTAACACCACAAATCTATCCACATTTAATCAAAGTGATTAAAATAAATATAAATCAATACAAATAAATGCAAATAAATACAAACTAATACATTATTGATGCTTCTATAATCAACAGTGATTAAATAGATATGAAGTAGTTATGGATGTTTTCAACACAATTTCCGCAAATATTATCGACGTGGTTAACGTGTTTATCCAACCCCTGTTGAGCTAAGTATTATCAATTTAAATATTTAAGGAGACCTATGTCAATATTAGGCAACAATGTTTCCAACTTTTTCATACAAATGAAATAAATGTATATACGAATAATAGTGTACTAATCATATTGATCAATGCTTCAAGACAGAGAGACATAAGTTTCGCCATGTCAATAGTTTTCACCATGGGTTACTATAAGTTTTGCCGTCCTATTGTACTCCTAGGATACATTTTTGGACTCTTTGCTGTAAACAATATTCTAGTAGAAGACGTAAACAAACTAAGAGTCCGATACATTTCACCTGTTGGTTTCATTATTGTGCTTCAACACTTAATCGCATTGTTTGCAAATGTGCAGATTTGCTATTTTTACATGAAGCGATCCATTTTGCAGGGCACTTTATTTTGCTGCAACTACATTGTTACCGTTTCATTAATGGCTTACTTTATACTTAGTAACACAAATATTGTTGGAGCTTACAAAATTATTCAAAATATTGAAGTAAAAATCTTATGCTTTTTACTGCATCGTCGCGAAAAGCCTATATCTAATTGCTCTTGTGCTATGGCAAATCTGGGACTGTTTATAATCGTATTCGGTTTTTTTGTGTTGCTAGCAGTTCTACATATTTTTGTTAGTGATTACAACTGGTTATTGTGGCAAGTTCTTTTTAACTCTTTATTATTTTGGAACTCAAATGTTTTGCAGTTGGCATTAGTAGGCAGCGTATTTCTCAATAGAGGATTTGTTGTGAGCCATATTATATTATTGGTTGATTATATAAAAACAATCGATTCCAGAAACTTCATACATTCACTGAACATGTTGGTAAAATATGCAGCCGATCAAATCAAATTGATGGACAGCCTGTTAAGAAGATATATTGTGGTAGTTTTCTTTTATCGCTACTACTTTTATCTTTTCACTTTTGCAATACAGGACGAGGAAGGACTCAGAACCAGTTTTAGAAGGTTTGCAGTCGTTGGTGTTTTATTTCAACTTTGGATTGTTTGCTTCAACGTAATGGCTAACCAGGTATTTATAAGAAAAGTTGTAATTTTCCCAGCTTAACTTTAACTCTTTAACTTTTTATAAGTTATCAGCAAACTTAATTGACCATAACATTGATATTCAGATAATTATTTAATACAAATTTTTATGTTCAAATTATAATGCATATAAATGACATTAACCCGATTTATATGTGTCCATAAAAAAGTTTTAGGTCTTTGAGATATGAACCCTCGCGTTAAAAGGAAGAAATGATGTACGTGAAAGTGTGTCTGAAAATGCATATTTACCTAGATATCCCCCTTTTTGTTTTGCATACAAAAATATCGTTATCTTTGAAGTTTTTTCGCCAATGATTATGAAACGTGGTAAGCATCTTAACGTACACAAGAACTATTATAAAATAATATATGGTTAGTCTAATTATAAATTTGAAAATGGCGGACGTTTATTAATATTTATTCAATAACTCCAAAATGGATAGTTTTATAAATTAATGTCAAATATTGTTTTTAGAATTTTAAGTCCCCTATCAAAAGATACAAAGATTAAAAATATCTGATGAAAAATAACTAAAATATAACGTTTGTGGTGTAAAAAATCAAAGTTGGTCGTGGTGCACTTCATTTTGCCCTTATCTTAAAACTAAAAACTTTATTCGTCGTCCAACTTTTTTTATCATGGTATAGTTCAATATGGAGTTAAAAATGCTAAAAAGGTATTCTAGAAATTTTTTTTTGTTACGCATTTGAAAATTATTTTAATTATATGAAGTAAAACTGCTACCATTTTTAAATTTTCAATATGACCAACTTTATTATTTTTTTTTTATAACAGGTCTTGTGTACCTTGACTTGCTTACCAATCATTGGTTTTAAAACTTAGGTTCAACTTAAACCTCAGACATAACTTCCCATAAACTTTTTTCCTTCCTTTTACTATGAAGATTTATCTCTTAAAGTCCTGAAATTGTTCTTATGGACACTCTGTATATTGGTTGAGTAATACATTTGTATCTAAAAGTTTATTATGCCTAAGTAGCATAGGCAGAAGCTTAAGGGCTTTGAAGAAAATAACGCCACTTACATCAAAACCAAACTATTTGTTTATTCAATATAACCGTTCAAATGATTTATTGTACTAATGAATCAACACTTGGTATTCATCGTAAACTAAAACGCACTCGTGTTCTGTAAGTGTTGTTGACGGTTTTGCGTTTAAAGTGAATTTGAATTGAGACTTAAATGTAAGTAAATTCTAATAGCATTAAGTTATACGTATTTTTTCATATATTTTTATTTTACAGTTTGAAGAGCTGACAAAGAGAATATTGGCCCTTTCTACAGCTACATTAGAAAAGAAAGATGTCGTCGAGGTAAGAAAACATTATATCTTACCTTATAAATAGATTATCGCGTTATAAAATAATTAGCTTGAAGAAAACATGAAATAATCCTTTTAAAAAAAAATTCAGATATATTTTGTATTTAATTAATTAGATCTATCACGGACACACTTGAGAATTGGAGCAAATTACATTAAAATTTACAATTTTTATGTCCACAGATAAGAGTACTACTATCTCAGACACACTTCAACTCAAGCCAATATTCAGTCAGTGGGTTTTTCACCTTAAGTCCATCTCTAGGTTTAAGTGTAAGTAAATAATTGTAGGTTTGAATATAAAGTATCTGTATAAACTTTTTGCTAGTTTTCACACCATGCAATTAATAAGAGCAAACGCTTACTATCTCAAATTGATATTATTTATAATCCTAGGTATAATTGACTAAAATTGGACTCTTTTTTTTAATACTTCTTCGAAACTTTGACTCAAACTAAAATGGGTCCGAAATAGTAAAAAGGTCACGACACTATGTCGCAGAACAGAACACGATTGCAGCAATAAGGCAAAAACTTCACAAGAGAATGTAATAGACAAAAAGACAACGTATATTGAATTATTTAAAACCTATGAAATTTAAGGACACAGCTAATATTGTTTTATAAAAGGTAAATTGTCAGAACAAAATGTTAACTACATATATCATATATTTTTTATATTGTATATTGAGAAAATAGAAATATATATATATATAAATGCTGTGTCAACAAGGTTTACATTTAAAGTAATAGCTAACCTTTGGCTCCAAATCAAATAATGGATTCCATAGTTATGAACTCATAGACTTAAAGTAAATAAGTTTATAACTATGTGAACTTTTATTGTATTCAGCGTATTGCATCTGTGTAATTTATTTGTATGGAGTTGAAGGGGCAACCAAATCGATGGTCCTTGTACTTTTTTCATGGTCGCTATTGTTGGCTTCCAATTTTTTACTTAAAATTTCAGAACGATTTTAGGGGTAAGTGGTCCAAGCTTTCAAACTTGGAGGCCTTGTGTGTGAAGCCAGAGTTATATAGTACTATAATGATTTAAGATATTTGCATATAACCAATGATATTTTGTTGCAGTGGATCGCTTTTGGGATTGACTGTGTTATAGTCGCTGAACAGAGCAGAGAAAAGATTGCACACTTAATGAGGTCTTTTTAGATGAAAGTTTCATAATTGCTATTTCATATTTATTGGGCATTTTGAGACATGCCAAAAAGTTATAAGTGGTTGAAAATGTAGAGTATTATTTTAGCGAACTGATATTTTGTGTACAAACGTTATTTTTTTTAAATGATATTATAAATAAATGCAATTTTATAATGAAAGATCTGACAATTTATTTTTCTAATGCGACTTTCACATGATGTAGTAAACATATTTTTTCTTCTTTTTTCTGGTAGGAAATCTATATGTTCCACCCATTTCAATAATGATTGAGTTGGGTGTCCCAAAAAAACAGGGAAAATTTTAAAATGTTATTACTCAGCTGTTATAAAGGCTGTTGAGTTAATTGATGCGTTAAATGAATCTTTATTTGATGCCATTTAGTGTATAATTACTATGGATCATCAACGGTTACCGCAACATCGTGCCTTTGTCCTAGATACTTTTAATTTGTCTATCACTTCTTCTCAAGTCAATTTCGTGTTCATTTCAACGTTGGCCGTAATGGTGCAACCCCGCACCGAAAAACTACTCAAAGATAGGTAAGCAATTTCCTGAACACGGCTTCTGTACTCAAAATCAAACCTAGTGGGAGACCTCGAACTGTTCAAACGTTAATACTAGCACTACTTTATAAATACTATCATTGGACATTTATGATTTTTGAAATTACAATAGTTAGATAGAGATTACATAATTTTGTGTATTGTACGACACATCTTACCATAATATTATTGGCGTGGTTAAAATGATTACGCCTACTACGTAAAGTGCTATCGATTTAAATATTTAATGAAAATAATATCAACATAATACACCAATTTTCACAACATTTTCATATAAAACAAATTAATTATATATTAACATAATAGTGTCGTTTTGTTTCTAAAAGTATCGATCAATGCCACAAGACAGAGAGGCATAAGCTTCGTTTCGGATAGTTTTCACTATGGGTTACTATAAGTATTGCCGTCCTATTGTTCTCCTAGGATACATTTTTGGACTCTTTGCTGTAGACAATGTTCTAGTAGAAGACGTGAACAAACTAAGAGTCCGATACATTTCACCTGTTGGTTTCATTATTGCACTTCAACACCTAATCGCATTGTATGCAAATGTACAGATTTGTTATTTCTACTTAAAACTATCCATCATGAAGTGCATTTTTAATTCATTTAACTACATTGTTACCAATTCGTTAGTAGCTTACTTTATAGTTAGTAATTCAAATATTGTCGTAGCTTACAAAATTGTTCAAAAAATTGAAGAAAAAATCTTAGGTCATCTATTGAACCGTGATAAGCTAAGATCAGAATTTTCTTGTGCTGTAGCTAATCTGGGACTGTTTTTAATTATGTCCTCGGTTCATTTGTTTCTAGCAGTTTTACATATTTTTGTTATTGATCACAACTGGTTAGTGTGGCAACATATGTTTAGTTTTTTATTCATTTGGAACTCAAAAGTTTTGCAGATGGCAGTGGTGGGCAGCGTATATCTCAATAGAGGGTTTGTTGTGAGCCGTATAATATTATTGGTTGATTATATAAACACTCTCGATTCCAGAAACTCCATACATTCACTGAATATGTTAGTAAAATATACCGCTGATCAGATAAAATCGATGGACAGCAAGTTGAGAAGATATATTGGGGCAGTTTTCCTTTATCGGTACTACTTTTATCTATTCACTTTTGTAATACAAGAAATAGCAGACCTCACAATACAATTTAGAAGGCTTGCAGTCATTGGTATTTTGTTTCAAATTTGGATTGTTTGCTTCAACGTAATGTCTAACCAGGTAAGTTTAGGATACATTTAAGCTTATAGCTGATCTTATAAGTAAATAAGCATACCTAATTGACATTACACTGATCTTCATATATTGGTTTAATACCAATTTTTATGTTCAAATTGGAATGCATATAAAGGACTATAACCTGATTTTTGCTATATTATATATACCGGGTGTCCAGCCTAAAGTTTTCCAATAGCTAATTTTTTAATTTTAAATCTGACAAACAACTTCTTATGGGGGACTTCCCTTTATTTTTTATTCTGCATTTTGGGGTGGTTTTGAAATGTTTCTAAATGGCCGCCATTTTCCAATATGGCGGACAACTTTGTTTTTTCTTACGGAACACCCTGTATTTTATGGTGTTTTGGATACTACAGGTTATTTTAAGACATTTTTGTTCTTAGGTATTTTTTCATAAAACCAATGGTTAAGGAGATATGAACGGTTAAAGTTTATTTTCCGCCATAAGAAATGCCTTAAGTTTTCCAAGAAGAGTTTGCTATTGGAAAACTTAAAGGCATTTCTTATGGCGGAAAATCAACTTTAACCGTTCATGTCTCCTTAACCATTGGTTTTATGAAAAAATACCTAAGAACAAAAATGTCTTAAAATAACCTGTAGTATCCAAAAACACCATAAAATACAGGATGTTCCATAAGAAAAAACAAAGTTGTCCGCCATATTGGAAAATGGCGGCCATTAAGAAAAATTTCGAAATCACCCCAAAATGCAGAATAAAAAATAAAGGGAAGTCCCCCATAACAAGTTGTTTGTCGGATCTAAAATTAAAAAGTTAGCTATTGGAAAACTTTAGGCTGGACACCCGGTATAGGCTGTGTAATTAATTTAAATCTAAAAGTTTCTTATTCCTAAATGTATAAATCAAAGGAAGATTTTTTCCGTCATTTGTATGTATATTCTGTTTCGTATACGAATAGTTTACAACGGTAAATGCAATTAGAAATAGTTATTAATTTTTTTTGCTCAATATGCCATACGTATCTTGAAAAAATACATAACATTTATTCGTTCAATCCGCAAAAAAGTGTTTTTTTTTATAACATAAATAAAAAATGCTCAAAGAGTTATTCTCCATTCAGTGCAGTGGGTACTCGTAACTACAGTTTGGGCCACTTGAAACGCCACTTATTAGGTTTCAGTCGGTAAAGTAGATAGCGTTTTAACTCTGCACCACTAAAACGCCACATCCTTACGTCGGTATTGAAGAACGTAGTTGAAGGTAATTTTGGAACTCTATGACACATACGGTCTGAATAAAAGTACAGTAACCAACTACATACCACGTGAAAAATGTATTGTTAAAAAAAATATTAATCTCTTGAACTCACGTTTTTTAGCAGATGTTATATGATACAAATTTAGGGAAAAGAAAATGTGATGGAAAATGTTCAGCCTTTTATTTAGTCTCTTAATTACCCATTCTCTTATAAAAAATTTCATTAATTTTAATACTAAGTTAACACAGGCTCAATTTTATTTTTTTCATGCTTTACAATTTTGAGAACTTATCAATGCTTATCAATATTTTCCTATGTTAAGACTCATCAATACATAACTATTATCCAACTACAAATGAATTTATATAATAAAAATAATGCTATACCATACAGTACAAACTTACAATGCATTTTTACAACCTAGAATCATTGATATGGTAGGGGTGTAAATGTTTGAAAGCGATCTTTCGTTTTTAAAACAGTAATAAATTATTACCGCTTGCAATATCGGAAAATCATTGTTTCTCTATACTCATGCGTTTTAAAAAATTCTACAAAAATATTTTTATATAAAAAAAACTAAGAATTTATGTATTTTTATCCCTTCTAGGTAAAATTTAATATGAAAGACAATCTAGAATATAGTGTGTAAATTTTAACCTACCTACAATGCAAAATAAAAAAAGGTAAAGTTACCTAGTGTCCGCCAAGTGATCTAAGAGATGCATTTCGGTGACTACATCACCATCACCAGTCCTTAAATAAGATCTTGCTCTTCCCCATAACAGACGACACACGACCGACGTGCGTATACATGTACCGCGGCAAAGTGTAGGCCTACCGTTTTATTTGTTTTATGTGTGACTTTTATGTATTTACCTCATTTAAACTGGACGACCCATCTGTAATGGGTAAGATCAAGATCTTATGTCAATACTGACGCTGGTGATTTAGTGACCGAAATGTATCTCTTGTATAGGATAATTGCTTTGCTCTGTTCTGCTATCTTGTTCGCCAGCTGCTCGAATATGCCTGCCCAGTTTGGTCTCCTCATTTAATCGGCCAGATAGGCCAGCTTGAGAGCATCCAGAGGAAGTTTTTGAGATTGGTTGGAGTTCGCCAGGGTCTACAGTATCGGGATGTGCCTGTGGCTCAAATGCAGGAAAACCTAAATCTCCAGGATCTTCGGGCGAGGCGCTGTGCATCTGATATGGTCTTCCTCTCCAAGCTCGTAACCGGGTTGATTGATTGTCCTGCCTTGCTGTCTGAAATGGACATTCGTGTTCCATCTGGTACAAGATCCCAGGACCTATTCGGAAGGAGGCACTATGCACGTGGATACCTGTACCATGGACCCCTTGCAAGGATGCTTCGGAATGGGAATGTCTTCTGTGCCACTTTCGACATCTTCACAGACAGCCAAAAAACAATCCGGAAGAGGGTACTGGCTGACTTCCACCGCTCATCATAGTTACCACCCAAAATTATTCTATTTTTATTTGTTTCATACCAATGAATGGTTCTATCTTCTTACAAATCTTGTTTTTCTTGGTTCTGTTGAAATTATATTACTGTTATTGGTGAAATTCATATTATATTATTGTTATTTAAAAACTCATATATTTATTGTATTGTTGAAACTCATATATTTATTGTTATTGTTGAAACTCACATTTATTTATTGTTTGTCGTTCATTTATTTTTTCACTTAATTTTCTCATTTGTTGTTCTTGTCCATTGGTTGTATTTAAAGTTCTGCTGCATGTATTTGTCAAAATTATTCTGTATGTTATGTTTAAGTCAGATAAGTCATCTACAAAACACATTGTAAATTGGTTCTTGACCGTTGGAAGGTAAAATAAAATAAAATAAAATAAAATAAAATTGGCGGACACTTGGTAACTTAACCTATTTTGATTGTCTATATTAATCAGGGACAACAACAAACAAACATGAAGTACCTACAATAATTCTATAATAATAACCTATAAGATAATTATTTAATAGATTTCGGTTTGTAGTGTACTCATACAAACTTAGTAGGCCAATAATTTGAAAAGCTCAAGGAAGTGTTACACTTCACCACGCTTACTATTATTGTATCATTATGATTGTTATATTATTTTTTAGTGAATCGGATTATGTTGGCTCAGTCAGTGTTGAAGAATAATACAACCGACCATTTTAAATGAACATTAAAATTAATTGAAATATAAAATATTGAAATATAGTGCCTTCAGCTATACGATATTTTATCCATCTTTATCAGTTAGAAGTACAAGAAGAGTCGTTGAATTTCATTTTCACCATGGGTTACTATGAGTTTTGCCATCCAGTTATGCTAATAGGCTACATGTTTGGTCTTTTGGCTGTAACTAACATCTTAGTCCAAGATGCAAATCATAAGAGTTCAATTTATTTCCCGCATTGGATTTGTTATATTATGTAAACACATGGTTGGACTTTATTCATACCTTGACATGTGTTACACGTATTTAAAAATATCTTTTGTCAAAGGAATTTTCAATTTTTGTGACTATATTTTAGTTATATCGTTAATTGCCTGTTTTTTACATATCAATTTCAGCATTGTTGAATCATTGAAAATTATACAAACTATTGAAGAGACGCTCATAAAAGCGATGCCATATCGAGGAAAACTTGGTTCAAATTTAAATTCTCTCTATTTTCTACTCTATCGGGGACTGTTAATGGTAGTGTTTGTCACTCATGCTTGGTTTGTGATTCATCATTTCTGTATTTAAAATAATTCTATTGATTAGCAGTACTTTTTCAGATTTTTCTTTTTTGGTAGCACAATTGTTAAACTTTTAGCGGTACTTAGCTGTATACATCTCAATCAAGGTATTTCAACAAGATATTTAATACTTATGCTCGATTCGATAATAACTGAAAATTTAAGAGAAGACATACATTTACTGAATATATTGGTGAAGTATACAACTGACTTAGTCAAATCAATGAACAAACATTTGGTAAAATATATTGTTATAGTCTTTGTGTACGGATTTTATTTCTATGTCTATACTTTTGTAAAACAAGAAGAAAATAATTTTTTGGTTAATTGTAGAAGATTTGGAATCATCGGCGTTATGTATCAAATAATAAGCGTCTGCATAAACTTAAAGGCAAATCAGGTAAATAGATAATAAGGTATTATAGGTTGAATATTTTTTAGTTCAACATTTAACCTATGAATATGTTACACTGAATATCTACGTTAAGGCTGTCATGTTTTGTATTCTGATAATAGTTAGTTAACAACCAGAAAGGTGCAATCAAGCCCACAGTATATCTTCATAATCATTTTCTTTACGATTTTTTGCATTGAAACGTAAGTAACTCAGCCCGTGGCTTAAAGTAATAAAAAGAAACAAATAACATAATGGTTGGCAGAACTTCGAGTGCTGGTTCATTACTAATCAAACGAAAAAATGTGGGGTATAAAAAAGTTCTTAATTGTCGTTAGATTCTTAACCCATTATAAAATGAATAAATAAATAAATGAATTTATTTCCCATATTACAAAACACTATAAAATAAAATAAAAAATGTTGAGAAATGTAAACTGGTCACTTTTTCAAGTGGATATACAATACAATACAAATAGAAATACAAGGTGTTCTAAAAGAAATGTTAAATAAGGCTGTATTTTGGAATATGGTGGTCATTTATATTATTATTGTAAGACTTAATAAAATACTTAATAAGACAATAGTATGTTACAACACGATATAATCGACGTGGTATAAATTAATGAAAATAAATTGTTGGTTTGATGATTTTCAAACCAACGATGATTAGATAAATATTAAGTAGTTATGGATGTTATCGAAACAATAGTTTACATTTCCCATTGAATGCTTTCTCTATATCTTATAGTTTCTGAGACACCAATGGGGGCACGTTTAAGTTGGTTAGTCTTTATAGTTTATCTGAAGTAGAACTATAATATTTTTTAATAAAAAGGACAACAACTTTTAATGCAATAATTAACTCTAGGCGCATTCAATTATTTGCATGTTATCTATCTAAAGGATTTCAATTATTGTAAAATGGCTTCTGCTCTCTAGAATTATGTATAGTTTTAATTTTGTCACGTGCAATGGACAAATAATAATATAGCCCTAAATATATTTTTGTTGTTATTTTTTAGCTAACAAAACATCAATGTTTATGTGGTGTTTAAGCAGTCTTGTGTGTTACCAACACGATATAATTGACGTGGTATAAATTAATGAAAATAAATAGTTGGTTTGATGATTTTCAAATCAACGATGATTAGATAAATATTAAGTAGTTATGGATGTTATCAACACAGTTTATTCAAATATTATTGATGTTAAAGTTATTACGCCTGTTGACCAAAGTGTTATTGATTTTAATACCTAATGGAACCATTTTCAACAAAATACAGCCATCTTCAAAGTTTCCTTGTAAATAAATTAAATATAAATTACGATAATAGTGTTATATTTTTAGTACTGTTATTGGTATCTAAAAAGTCACAAGGACACAAGTTCCGGTTCATACTGTTTTCACCATGGGTTACTATAAGTATTGCCGCCCTATTGTTCTCCTAGGATACATTTTTGGACTCTTTGCTGTAGACAATGTTTTAGTAGAAGACGTAAACAAACTAAGAGTCCGATACATTTCACCTATCGGTTTCATTATTGCGCTTCAACACTTAATCGGATTGTATGCAAACGCAGAGATTTGTTATTTCTACTTGAAACGATCTATTTTTCAAGGCATTCTCTTTTTCGGTGACTACATTATTATGATTTCAATTATAACTTACTTTTTGAGCAGTAATTCAAATATTATCGGAGCTTTCCAAACTGTTCAGAATATTGAAGAAACAATCTTTGACTATTTACTACGTCAAGAATGGACAAGTTCAAATATTTCTTGTGCTGTAGCTAACTCTGGACTGTTTATAATTATATTTGCTATTCATGTGTTCTTAGTGATTGTGCGAATATTTTTTATGAAACAGAATTGGTTAGTGTGGCAAACAATGTTTAGCTTTTTATTCATATGGATTTCAATCGAAAGACAGTTGGCAGTAGTAGGCAGCGTATTTCTCAATAGAGGGTTTGTTGTGAGTCACATAATATTATTGGTCGATTATATAAAAACAAACGATCTCAGAAACTCCATCCATTCACTGAATATGTTAGTAAAATATACAGCTGATCAGGTCAAATCGATGGACAGCCAGTTGAGAAAATATATTTTGACAGTTTTCCTTTATAGATACTACCTTTATCTATTCACCTTCGCAATACAGGAAAATTCAGACCTCATGATTAATGTTAGAAGGCTTGCAGTTATTGGCATTCTGTTTCAAACTTTGATTGTTTGCTTCAACGTTATAAACAACCAGGTATTTATCAGACATTTTGTCAAAAGATTAGCTGGTTTTAGCTAATCACCCTTAGTTTGACTTCTGTAGTTCCATACGTTTAATTAGACCAGGTGATTAGGCTATATAAGCATACATTTAGTACTTCTTAACTACACGTAAAATTAAGGCCCGAAGTGAAGTCACAACTTCAGGTGGTGCATAATAAAACACAAAAGTATGTCGGGTGAAGCCGTCGGGCAACAGCTAGTCTATATACATTCTAACAGCAGAACCATTCAAAAAACATCAACAATGACTAACAACAAATATGCTAACAATGTAACAATCAATATTTAAAATACGTCAAAATACATTGTGAAGTGAACTTTTGCAAAATAGTTTGGTATTTACTATCCTAAACTGTATTTCATGCTTGCTTGATTGAGTGCTTTGTTGATAAAATACTTTTATTTCATATAACTTGCATTTCACATTAGCTTTTTTACACGAATTATTACGTATTATATGTTGTTGATTTCTTTTTTATAATTATGCAATTTGTGTCCTGATTAACAGTTATAGACGGTGGCTTTCTAACAAAATGTAATACAAGTTTTTTTTCTTTTTTTATATTTCTTTTGATAAATTAGAAAAATTACCTTATCCAACCACAGTTAATGATATGACAACTAGTTTCGTTCCTTAGAACTTCGTCAGGTCATTGCATGCAACCACATCATCAATGTATTAATACATTGTGGTATGTCAAAAAATTATTTAAAACACTGTCAAAATCACAATAGTAAAAACTAGTCATGTTGATCAAATTATTAAAATAGAATAAAAAGCGATGAAACTGGTTAAAAATGTAAACGCTGGCAAGCACTGTCTTATTACTGTTACTGAGAGATGAAGATGAAGACACCTCATGATTCAGTCAGTTTTATTTAGTCAGTGACAGTGATAAGACAGTGCTGGCCAGCCTTTACATTTTTTACCAGTTTTATCACTTTTTATTCTATTTTAATAATTTGATCAACATGACTAATTTTTACTATTATGAATTTGACAGTGTTTTAAAGAAGTTGTTGACATACCACAATGTATTAATACATTGATTATGTGGTTGCATACAATGACCTGACGAAGTTCTAAGGAACGAAACTAGTTGTCATACCAGCAATTGTGGTTGGATAAGGTAATTCTTCTATTTTATCAATAATATATTCCAACCAAGGGTAACAATGAATAAAATTTCTTTTGATATTTACATAATGAGCTTCGGGTAAAGATTTCTGAAAATGGTTCAGTAGTTAGGGTGAAACATATAAATTTTATGTAAAATCAACATAAACAATTTTTTTTTCTCTTTACTTCAGTAACCCATGTTGTTCGATTGTTTTTTACCTATTCACTTAATATGTACGTTTTTAAACTGAATAAACTTTTAAGTAAGTGTAACATATGAAAATTTAAATCGTATAGTACACTTTCTCCATACATGCTTTAGTGTCTTATATATGTCTTACTTGATAGGCTTATAAGTTAGCGTAGCTTTAAAGAAACATAGTTTTGCAAACTAAGAGGTTACATTTTTACATACTAACAGTAGAGCTATTACTATTAACAAATATAGAACAAGTTAGAAATCAATTCAAAAATAAACAATTATTAATATCATGTAACAAAAATTATTATTGATGAGAGAATAACACCATCAAGATATGTACATATAATTCAGAGATCCTAATTGACAAGTCGTTGCTCGAGGAACTTTCTTCGACCCAGTTTGTAGCCGTCAAAGAAGAATTCCACATCGCTAGCCACCGCGTTTGTCAGTTGAAGGACTCTTACAAGTGGACTGTTAGCGTTATAAGATGCTGATCTGAAGCGCCGGCCAAACAACGCTCTTGATATATTCCTGCTTGGAACCCTGATACCAATCTCCCGGAGAAGTCATGGACAACTGGGGACGCCATTCAGAACCTTGTATGGAGTACATAGGTTGGCAGTATCTCTAAAATGTGCTAGGAGATGCTATCCCAGTGCTTGTGCACAGTTGGACACAGGCGCGTCGATTATATTCAGGACCTTGTCTAATGAGTAATGAGCAATAACGAGTTTTCAAATCCTGGGGATTACGGATACTTAGCATACAGCGCATGACAAATCCTAGCATTTAGTTTCCTTTTATAGTACTATATTCCGATATTGTGTCTAAGTGTTTTCTTTGCATTATTTTTCAGTTTGAAGAGCTGACAAAGAGAATATTGGCCCTTCCTACGACTACAGTAGAAAAGAAAGATGCCATCAAGGTAAGAAAACACGTACATGTTTTTGAAAACCAAAACAGGTTTATATGATCATTCACGACGCATCTAGGCCACCACCAAATAATTTTGAATTTCAGATTGCAGAGTATTTAGTACAGCGTGCACTAATTATTCTATCCTTTTCATGTGTATTTGTTAGTTATTTTTTTGCTAACCAACTGTTGAGATTGATCATTATTTAAGCGAATCCCCCTATGGGGAAGTAGCTATTACCGTAGAAGGTACGGTAAGACATTGACCCAGGAACAAACAGTTTAATCAAATAGCATAAAGATTTTTTTTTATTTCAACAGGTAAGAGTGCTACTGTCTCAGACATACTTCCACTCCAGCAAATATTCAGTCAGTGGGTTTTTCACCTTAAGTCCGTCTCTGAGTTTAACAGTAAGTAGATAATTAATTTCTTTAAAAAAAGTTTATTACCAGCTTTTAAGCTACATTTTAAAAAGTTACATCGGTGCTAAGAAGTTATTTCTACTAAAGTAAGGCTGATGAATATTCCTATATGTAAAAAAAATTGTCTTACAGGTAAGACAGCAAATTTTTCTGGGCATTCGTTGTTAATTTCACCTCTTTCATTGGCAAAGGGAGCTTATTATATAGCTGTAATGGGAGATACCATTATCTGAGTTTGTATCTATTATGAAAAAAAAACAACATGAAATACTCAATGATCAGACTATGTAAGTTGAGTCTAATTTTATTTTCAATGTTTTACAAGAGTTTTACCTAGTATGAACTGACTTCTAACGGGTTGCAGTCAATCCGTATACTTTTTATGCTTTGAGGCTGTGAAGAAACTGGCAATAGGATATTGGTCTGACATTTTCGAGCATTTGTTTGTCTTTTTTTTCGTGAATTATTAATATAAATGACGATGGTGTTTGACAAAGCTCTCCAATTCTGTCAATAATGATGAACAATTCTGACCAATGCTGCATTTATAAACTAAAAATGTAAAAGTAGGAATGCCTTACGATTCTGAGGATCAGGCATTTTTTCCCCTCCGATCATGGACATAATCTTACTTGAGGTGCTTTATTAAAAGCAATATAAAATTCAATATATAATATATATAATCTGGAACACAATTATTTTAAAATTAACCAAAATCATAACAAAATGTTCCAAAAATTTTAAGCGGCATTAAAAAACTATAAAATACCAAGCCCACCCATTCTAACATTCTTCTCTAAAATGAAAACAGTGAGATAGTATTGTCAACTACATATATAATATTTTTTTCGAAATTATATATTTCACATAATGTAAACATATGTTTATAGCGTCAAGTGGGTTAAAATCAGAACTCCTTAATTTACGATTAAATTCTTTTAATGAAGATCAGCAATAACAGATTTACTTTGAATTCTACTTCCTTGAACCAGCGGCCTTATCTAACAGATAATACATAATATACAAACAATGTTGTCTTTTTATTTGCTATCACATTTTCATACGTAAGATTTTCAGAAATATAAACGCTTTTAGGAGGAAGTGATCCCACTTTTTAAATGTATAAACTTGTGTGTGTAGGCCTAATCCAGGGATAGCTCATTATTATAAAGCTATTTAGTACTTTAATCAATTATTCAATAAGAACATGATCAATGCCATTTTATTTGCTTCAGTGGATCGCTTTTGGGATTGACTGCATTATAGTTGCTGAACAAAACAGAGAAAAGATCGCAGAATTAATGAGTTTTCTCAAATAAAAGCTGCATACTGGCTGTCCGCATAATTGGGTCTTTTGATTTTTGAGTCAAGCCAAAGAATACCACCACGCACGGACTGGCGTCACACCTAGACCACACTACCACTACTCCACATAATGAGCATTGTAAACTCTGTCACGTTGCCAGTTATGTATATAAATATACCCATCTCCTATGTTCTGAGTGAGTTATTTGCCCTGTTACACTACTGTCTACACCACTCCTACGATGACAGCTACCATCTACCTCGTTGATGCCGGTCTCGGACCTGCTTCGGACAACCCTGGACACCACCAAGGCCTCCAAGACCTCGGTATAGGATTTGGTAGCTTCACAATTACCTTTGGTTTCATCTTTTGTCTGCCCGCATTATTGGCGCATTATGGCGAACCCTAATTAACAAATATTTAGTGGTGGAGTTTTGACTATCGGCAAAGTGGTTGGGTGTATAAATGTTGCTGTTAAAATATGTTGTTCTAAAAAAAAAGATTTTTCTTATATACCACTTTCAAATACGTTCACCCTAGACTCTATGCTAAAGTCATTTCACACAATTCCTACAAAAACTAGGCCAAAAATATTTCGGATAATAATGTTTACAATGAGAACATACAGGAAAATTAAAACTAAAAAAATTCGTGTGTGTTTGATGGCAATCAACATACAAACAATATGAAATATGAATTATCAGAATCATTTATAACTCACGTTATATACATTATTTAAAAAAAAACATTTTATCACAGGTCACGTGTTTTAAATAATGTACATAGTAACCGCGGTGATCGGTGCTGCGGACATACGTTACACCGCTCAACCAAGATCTTGTTTACCGACTAAAATTCGATACTGAGATCTTCTAAAGAACCAAAACGATGTACTTCCTTACCGATATTAGTAGGAAAAAAATTTTGAGACCTGAGCGCGTTATAATAAATTACAGTTTACATTATTTTTTAAGTCAAAACAAAAGTTATTCAAAACAATTATTTTATAGGTACTACAGCAAAAATTTAAAATTCTTGTGTATTGGTGTTAAAATTGTTTTATTTCTCCATAACACCCAACGTACAATCTTGAATCTACAATCTTGGATGCCATCTGTAAATTTTAAAATCAAGTGCTCATTTAGAGGGCACCAATTACCAAATATGTTGTTGTGTCATTAAAACCTGTTTATTGTTTTATCGTCCTGTTTTATCGCATAAATAACTCTAATTTAAAATGTAGGAAGATTTCAATAGTAGCATATGCTTTTACAATTCTGCAGGCGTATGATAATTTTAAACATATTTCCTGCAAACAGTACCCAATACTTTTGTAAAAACAACGAGGAGGAAATAAATGCTGGGAAGTACTTGATAAATATATTTAATAAACAGCATTTACGTTTTGTTAAATATTTTGCTTGAGAAATTTAGTTGTATAGAAAAAGTATCACACAGCATATAGTTAAATTTCTACAGTCATCCAACAAATTGGGCTTCCTTACACAAAATATAGTACAGACAGCCTTACTTTGGTCCACAGTTTTTACTTGGTCGCAAACCAGTATTCCAACCAAACAACACAAAACAACGTGCCATTAGGATTACTGTGTACGCTTTAAAAAACCAGCAACAGTCATTAATAACAGTTATTATATTAAGACTACAATCATATTTTAAAAGAATAAATGTATGGTTTAAATATAAAATATAGGGTAAATACATGCCAATAAATAAATTTAATGGCATTATATTACGATATTCTACATGAATTTTAAATCCATGTTTTAATGTACAGCTAAATAACTACAGTCTTTATTTGATTAGACTCTATTTAACCTTATATAAATCAAAAATATAGATAATAAACAATGATACTCAGAATTCAAAATGCAGCATTATAAGTCATTTAGCAATATTGCTAAATAAATATTTCTATTATAACATTTAGATACGCAAAATTAATAGGTTTAGGATATATAAAAAAATAATGTCATGCATTTATTCTTATTGAACAGATTATGAAAAACTGAAATTAAATTGGGCAAATATTTCTATTATTAAATTGTACTCATCATTAAAATGCAGTATTTGAGTTAGTAAACAAATTTCTCATAAAACTATCCTAAGCTTCGATGTTCATGTTAAAATAATTTGTTAAACAAAAGTAATTGAAGCTGTTGAAAATGTACGTTGATGAAGCCAACAGTATTGACTACGAATTTAAATATTCAATGAAATAGTAATGACTGACAACAAATTATATCGTGTTACACATGACTTGACAATATAAATAAATTATACCATACTGAGGTAATAGTGTTTCTTCAGCAATAACGCAATTAATCTATATCATATGACAGAAGTACAAGGCATTTTGTTCGGTTTGTCTTAACAATGGGTTGCTATAAGTTTTGCCGTCCGATCATCTTCTTAGGCTATATATTTGGACTCCTGGCTGAAACAAACGTCCTCGTTGAAGACGTTTACGAGTTACGAGTCCAATTTATTTTACCCATTGGGTTAGTTATTTCAATTGAACATGTTGTCGGGTTCTACACTCATATAGGTTTTTGTTATCTGCAATGGCAAAGTTCTGTTTTTAGGGGATTTGGCTACTTTTGTGATTACATGCAAAGTTGCAATAGTTGTGTGTTGCAATAGTGTATGCAAAGTTACATACAAGAAACTTTGATGATAATATTTTTGCTAAATAATCCAAACATTGTTGAAGCTTTTAAAGTTATACAACAAATTGAAGAAACTCTCACTAAAGCTATTTTATCTCGGAGAATTATATGTTTAAATCAGGATCGTTTCTACGTTTTGTCTCATTGGGGAATGTTCATCATGGTATTTTTCAATCATGTGTTGCTATACATTGTTAATTTAATGGTTTTTTTAATGAGTTAAGCTGAAATATTTTTTTGAATACGATGTTCTTTGGAAATAATATGGTGAAACAAATTACAATCATTTGCAGTATTTTTATTAATCGAGGAATTGTCATGACATTTGTTAATATTTTTAGTAAAATCTTTAAAACAAGATAATTTGAGAAACTATATACATTCCCACATAGAAAGTTTATATTGAAAATATATGAAAAATATATTTGAAATATAAAGCTATATATTTGCTAATATATATTATCAATAAATAAATTATGGGACCGGGGAAATATATTTAACTATATTTCATTTGTGGTATTTATATATAGCTTATATATTTCAAATGTGTTTTTATAATATATTTTAAATATGGAAAAGGGCTAGTATATTAAAAATATATTTAATATAATGTATTTCAAATATATGTTTAATATATTATTTTACATATTTTATATAATTAGAGTCGGTAAATTGTGTACACATTTACGCCGACTATCTTTGTTCGCGTTAATGCCCACAATCGTACTACCCGATGCACAGGCTATTGGGCCTAAGAAGGATACTCATTGGTTTGATAATTTTATGAATTTAGCAGACTAACTTATTACAAGTTATACAGTAAAAGCAATGGCTATCATGCAAATATTTGTTTAAACAAAACCAGGTCTATAATTTAGGACTACTTAGACAGCTCTTTTATTGACAAATGTTATGCTTTTAATTGGGAGAAGCTTTATCCAAAGGTATTATCGTAGTATTTTAGGTTTACTAATTATACAGATTTGCTGCATTCGGGATGTAGGCCGGCCTGATATCATTACTATAGTAGTAAAAATTCAGACTCGCGCACATATTTACAAAATAGACCAGAATGCTGTTTGTAAAAAGATATTGAATAACGTACATTTTTATTGGTAAATGTACAGTATATATTATATACAGTTGATCCACTTACCGTAGAATCGTGCAACTAGGCCGTATCCAATTTACTAACACTCTTGTTTTGAGGTTACGTCTAAATTAGCACTCATTTTTATTGCCTAGCCTAATAATTACACACATTTAAACACTAGACACTTTCACTTATACTCTTTCTTGTTTCTTCAGCAAAAATTCTACAGATACGCATATTAGGCATATTGCCTTATGCTAGAATCGTGCAACTAGGCCGTAACCTAAATGACTAACACTCATTTTTGAGGTTTGGTCCAAATTAGCACTAATTTTTGTTGCCTAGCCTAATAATCACACACACATTTAAACACTAGACACTTTCATGCATACTCTCTCTTCTATCTTCGGCAAAAATCCTGTAGATACGCATATATCTGTTAAGTCCACAACACATAACCTAAGGACGCAGTCCTACACCCACCTATCGCCGGCACTGCTCAACTGAACATAATTAAATCAATATAGCCGCATATGTATGTGGAATATATTTGTAATATATATCTATTTTGTATTAGAAATGTAAATGTTGAAATATATTTTTAACATATTAAACATGTACATTTAAAATATAAATTTAAAACGTTGAATAACCTTAAAACATATTTAAAATATATTACAATATTCTTAATTATTATTTTGGAATCAATATTGCTGGCTTCATCAACGTACGTACATTTTTCAACAGCTACAATTAGTTTTGTTTGTGTAACAAATTATTCTAATATGAAAATCGAAGCTTTAGAATAGTTTTATTAGAAATTTGTCTATTAACTCAAATACTGCATTTTAATGCTGAGCACAATTTAACAATAGAAATATTAGCCTAATTTAGTTTCAGTTGTTCATAATCTGTTTAATAAGAATAAATGTATGATATTATTTTTGTGTATCTCCCAAACCTAATCATTTGGCGTATCTAAATGTTGCAAGTTATTGAAGAAATATTTATTTAGCAACATTGCTAAGTGACTTATAATGCTGCATTTTGATTTCTGAGTATCATTGTTTATAATCTATATTTCTGATTTATATAAGCCTAAATAAAGTCTAGACAAGTAAAAATTGTAGTTATTTAGCAGTACGCTAAAACATGGATTTCAAATTCATGTAGAATATCTAAATATAACGCCATTGAATGTATTTATTCCATTCTATATTTTGAATTAAACCATACGTTTACTCTTTAAAATATTTTCAAAGAATTATAATAAAGAATTATGAATTAAATCTGTTGGGATAAAGATATAATTCATTCATTCATTCATTTTTATCAAAGTTAAATCTGTATAAATGGCAGACTATAACGTATATGATGTAAACAATATTTTAACTCTTGCCACAGTACTAAAATTATCTAAGGTAACAGACAAAACTGGCAATTAGAGGTGAAAATATTTAACTTTTTTGCGTGTAATGTGTCACTTCTTCTACAAGGATAATAAATTTAGACAAATATTATCCGGAACGAACTATTACAGTGTTAAATAATGTAGAAACAACCAGAATGTTTCTTTAAAGTTATGGTGAACCTGCACATACCTGTAAACCTAAAGTGAACCGTATTTTATATGTTCTCTTGATTATACGTTATGCATAGCCTTAGGCTAAACATAGAACTTTTGTCACTAGATTTGAATTTTACTCTTTTTCGAGCACAAAATGTACGGAAAATGAGTGAGAGTTTAAAATATACTTTTAAGTGTGTAAATATTTTCGTCGTACTGCAATATTTTTTATTAATTACTTTTATAAAGTACTTCCCAACTATGTTTCCTCTGTATTGTTTTGCTATTTAGTATTTAGAACTGGTACTGTTATTTGGAAAAACATTCAAACTTATTCATCCACCTACACAAAAATGAGATCACCCACTAGTTACGAAACAGTTATTTATGTAAATAGTGGGCGAAGTGGCACTTTCCTGCAGCTGGGTAGTATGAGAAACGCTGTACCAGCTGATCGTAGTCGTAATATCTTTAAGTTTTGCCAACTTATTTTGAAGCCTACATGGATTACGTGCATAATAAAAGCACGCTGTTTTGTGTTGTTGGGTTGGAATACTGGTGTGCGCCAAAGTAATACCTGTGCGCTAAATTAAGGCTTTCTGTACTATAATCCGTGCGAGGCCCAATTTGTGGGGAGACTGTAGGAAAATAAGATTTGCTGTGTGATATTTTTTTCATACAGCTAAATTCTTTAAGCTAAATATTTTACAAAACGTAAATGTTGTACATTAAATATGTTTAAAAGGTACTTTCCAGCATTGTTTCCGCCTCGTTGTTTTCCCAATAATTAGTACTTTTACTATTATTTTCAGGAAAGTTGTTTAAAGTAATCATACACCTACAGAATCGTAAATGCATATTTTACTACTGAAATCTGAAATGTTCCTAAATTTTAATTAGAATGATTTATATGATAAAACAGGACGATAAAAACAAAAAACATGTTTTAATGACACAACAACATATTTGGTAATTAGTGCCTTCTAAATGAGCGCTCGTTTTTAAAATTTACAGGTAGCATCTTTGACTCAAGATAGTACGTTTTGTCCTAAGGATAAATAACACAATTTTAACACCGATACGCAAGAATTTAAAACAAACATTTCGCTGTAGTGTGAAAAGTAATATTGGTTTGAATAAATATTGTTTTGACTTTGAAAACAGTGTAAACTGCAATTTATTAAAACGCGTACGGGTCTAAAAAATTAATTCCTACTAATATTGGTAAGGAAGTACATAGTTTTGGTTCTTTCCTCTTGGAGGTCTTTGTATCGGATTTTAGTCGGTAAACAAGATCTTGGTTGAGCGGTGTAACGTATGTCCGCAGCACCGATCACCACTGTTATTATGTACAGTATTTAAAACATGTAAACCTGTGATAAAATGGAATTTTAAATAACGTATATAACGAGAGTTAGCTATAAAAAAATTCTGATAATTGATCTTTAATATTGTTTATGTTTTTATTGCCGTCAAACACAAAACAATAATATAAATTATTAAGTAATAATGTTTTTGTTTGTTCCCATTGTTAAAATTATCATCTGACATATTTTCAGCCTAGTTTGGGTACAAAATGTGTAAAATGACTCTAGCATAGAGTCTAGGGTCCTCGTATGTGAAATTGGTATACTGTATAAGAAAAAAATATTACGGTGGTATATAAGCAATATTGTAAACCCAATCAATTTGCTTATAGTCAAAACTCAACTACTATTTGTTAATAGTGGTTTGCCAAATTTAAATTTATAAATGCGGGCAGACAAAAGATCAAACAAGAGGTAATTGTGAAGCTACCAAATCTCATACTGAAGTCTTGGAGGCCTTGGTGGTGTACAGGGTTGTCCAAAGCGGCATCAACGAGGTAGATGGAAGCTGTCATCGTAGGAGCGGTGTAGACAGTAGTGTAGCAGGGGCAAATAACTCACTCATAAATTACATAGGACATGGGTATATTTATATATATAACTGGTAACGTGACAGAGTTTACAATGCTCATTATGTGGAGTAGTGGTAGCGTGGTCTAGGTGTAACGCCAGTCCGTGCGTGGTGGTATTCTTTGGCTTGTCTCAAAAATTAAAACACCAAATAGATATGGATCAGCCAGTGTGCAGCTTTTATTTTAGGAAACTCATTAATTCAGCGATCTTTTCTCTGCTCTGTTCAGCAACTATAATGCAGTCAATTCCAAAAGCAATCCACTGAAACAAAACAAATAGCATTGATTATGTGCGTATTTAATAATTGATTAATAATTGAGTATTTCACTAAATAGCTTTGTACTAATGAGCAATACCTGGATTACACACACAAGCATATACATTTAAAAGGTGGGATCACTTACTCCTAAAAGCGTTTCGAAAATCTTACGTATTAAAATGTGATAGCAAATAAACACAACATTATTACTATATTATTTATTATCTGTTACATAAGGCCACTGGCTCTTAAAACGAATAAAAGATATAGTTCTATGTTAACCTGCAATTGCTGATCTTCATTAAAATATATTGAATCGTTAATTGTCGTTATCTGATTCTAAACTATTTGACACTAAAAAAAATGCGTGTATAAAATGTTTAATATATAATTCCTAAAAATGTCAATTATGTAGGTCACAACAATACCTGCCTATTTTCCTTAAAGAAAACAATGAAAAAATGAGTTACCTTATATTTTATTGGTTTTTATTGCCATTTAATATTTTTTTTTTCGTGTCTTTTAAAACAATCGTGCTCCATATTATAATTATACTGAATGATTGGATTGTTTTGAATAAACTACCTCAAGTGAGGTTATGTCCATGGATGAAAAATGTCTGATCCTCAGGATCGGATGGCGTTCCCTCTTTTATGTTATAAGTTTGTAAATGCAGCATTGGCCAGCATTTGAGAGCTTTGTCATACATCATAAAAATTTATAGTAATAATCCAGTAAAGATGGGATAAAAAATGCTTGGATCCTATTGCCAGATTTTTGTCACATCCTAACAGCATAAAAAGTAAACAGATTGACTACAACCCGTTAGAAGGCATATTATGTCAAATTCTTGCAAAATTTTAATAATTAAATTGGAATCAGCTCTAACATAGTCATTGAGAATTTGTATGTTACTTTAGTCTATTTTAAAATAATAGATAAAAACTCAGATAATGGTACATTTTACACACGTGTACTCTAATAATGCCTATAGTATTGTTCTTGGGGAAATAATACCGATAGTAAAACACTCCAATTCCGAAAGAGAATAATAAAGTTATCGCACAAGTTAGTCCAAGAACATATTGCAGAAATTTGTTTAAAAGAATTGAGGTTTTTACCTGAGCCCAATTTGTATATGTTCAACCATTTAATCTTTTTCAAACACATTTCGCTATTTTTTTTTAAGAAAAAAATACTCCCATTTCAACTTTAGACCCATGAGCTCTGTGTTGTAATACAGCATACATAAATTTGCTGATTATGAAAATAGTACTTTTTATATGGGTCTTAGACTATATAAGCTTCCTTGCCACTGAAAGAGGTGAATAATTAACAAAGGTACAGGCAAATTTACTGTCTTACCTGTAAAAAAAAATAATTTATAACGCTTAGGAATTTTTATTAGCCTCTTTTTAGTAGACTCTTTAACACCCACTTACCTTTTTTAATGTGATTTAAAAGCTGGTAATACACATGTGATATATATATAAATATTTTAAAAGCAATTAACTATTTACTTACTCTTAAACTCAGAGACGGACTTAAGGTGAAAAACCCACTGACTGAATATTTGCTTGAGTGGAAGTATGTCTGAGACAGTAGCACTCTTACCTGTTGAAATAAAAAATAAGAATCTTTATGCTTTTTTATCAAACTGTTGGTTCCTGGTTCAAGGTCTTACCACACCTTCTACGGTAATAGCTACTTTCACATAGGGGAATTCGAGTTTGTTAGCAAATCAATTCACAAAAAAAATAGACATAAAAAATTACATAATAACTAGTGCATGTTGTACTCTACCTAATACTCTGCAATCTGAAAATAAAAATTAATTGGTGGTGGCCTATCTGCGACGTGAATGATCAAGTAAAACCGTTTAGGTAAATATATATGTGTTTTCTTACCTTGACGGCATCATTCTTTTCTAATGTAGCCGTAGGAAGGGCCAATATTTTCTTTGTCAGCTCTTCAAACTGAAAATTAATGCAAAGGAAATACTTAGACACAATAATGGAATGTAGTATTAGTAGGAGCCAAAGGCGAGTATATTCTATAGCCTAATCGCCTGGTTTGAATAAAAATATGGAACTACAGAAGTCAAATTAATTGTGATTAGCTTATAAAATCAGCTAAACTTTTGACAATATTTCTTATAATTACCTGGTTGGCCATTACGTTGAAGCAAACAATCAAAGTTTGAAACAGAATGCCAATAACTGCAAGCCTTCTAACATTAATGGTGAGGTCTGAATCGTCCTGTATTGCAAAGGTGAATAGATAAAAGTAGTATCGATAAAGGAAAACTGTCAAAATATATCTTCTTAACAGGCTGTCCATCGATTTGACCTGATCAGCTGTATATTTTACTAACATATTCAGTGAATGTATGGAGTTTCTGAGATCGTTTGTTTTTATGTAATCGACCAATAATATTATATGACGCACAACAAACCCTCTATTGAGAAATACACTACCTACTACTGCCAACTGTCTTTCGATTGAAATCCATATGAATAAAAAGCTAAACATAGTTTGCCACACTAGCCAGTTATGTTTCATAAAAAATATATGCACAATCACTAGCCACACATGAATAGCAAATATAATTATAAACAGTCCTGAGTTAGCTACAGCACAAGAACAATTTGAACTTGCCCATTCTTGACGTAGTAAATAGTCAAAGATTGTTTCTTCAATATTCTGAACAGTTTGGAAAGCTCCGATAATATTTGAATTAATGCTCAAAAAGTAAGTTATTATCGAAATCATAACAATGTAGTCAGCGAAAAAGAGAATGCCCTGCAAAATAGATCGTTTCAAGTAGAAATAACAAATCTCTACATTTGCATACCATGCGATTAGGTATTGAAGTGCAATAATGAAACCAACAGGTGAAATGTATCGGACTCTTAGTTTGTTCACGTCTTCTACTAAAACATTGTCTACAGCAAAGAGTCCAAAAATGTATCCTAGGAGTACAATAGGACGACAATACTTATAGTAACCCATAGTGAAAACAGTATGAACCGAAACTTGTGTCCTTCTGACTATTTAGATACATAGACCAATAGCATTATTAACAATATTACTCTATTATCGTAATTAATATTTAATTTATGTACATGGGAACTAATGAAGATGTTTATACTATAGAAATTGGGTCCATTAGGTATTTGAATCAATAACACTTTGGTCAACAGGCGTAATAATTTCAACAACATCAATAATATTTAGATAAATTGTGTTGATAACATCCATTACTACTTAATATGTAATCATCGTTGATTTTAAAATCATCAAAACAACTATTTATTTTCATAAATTATACCACGTCAATTATATTTGGATGGATTGTGTTGTTAACTACAAGACTGCTCAAGCACAACATAACCGTTGATGTTTTATTAGCAAGAAATAAAAAAATATATATATTTAGGCCTATATTATTATTGTCCATTTTAATGCACGTGGCAAAATTAAAACTATACATAATACTAGAGAGCAGAAGCCATTTTACAATAATTGAAATCCTTTAGATAGGTTGGAAAGCATGCAAATCATTGAATGCTTCTAGAGTTAATTATTGCATTAAAAGTGTTTGTCCTTTTTATTAAAAAAATATTATAGGTCTACTTCAGATAAACTATAAGACTAACCAACTTAAGCGTGCCCCCATTGGTGTCTCAGAAACTATAAGATATAGAGAAAGCATTCAATGATAAACTTCAAATATTTTCTCATAAAATTAAAATAAAGAAGATAACCCAACCCTTATAATATTTGTTTCCTTTTAATACTTTAAGCCAATGCCTGAGTTACCTACGTTTCAATGAAAAAAGCGTATAAATTATAAAGAAAAGGATTATGCAGATTGACTGCTTGCTAGATTGCACCTTGCTGGTTGTGAACTTGCTACTATTATCAGAGTACAAACCATTACAGACTAAACATAGATATTCAGTGTAACATAATCATAGGTTAAATGTTAAACCAAGAAAAATTCAATGTAAAATACCTTATTATCTATTTACCTGATTTGCCTTTAAGTTTATGCAGACACTTAATATTTGATACATAAAGCCGATGATTCCAAATCTTCTACAATTAACCAAAAAAATATTTTCTTCTTGTTTTACAAAACTATAGACATAGAAATAAAATCTGTACACAAAGACTATAACTGTATATTTTTCCAACAGCTTTTCAATTGATTTGACCAGGTCAGTTGTATACTTCACCAATATATTCAGTAAATGTATGTCTTTTCTTAAATTGTCAGCTTTTATAGAATCGAGCATTAGTATTAAATATCTTATTGAAATTCCTTGATTGAGATATATACAGATAAGTACCGCCAACTGTTTGACAATTGTGCTACCGAAAAAGAAAAACCTGAAAAAGTACTGCCAATCAAAAGAATTCTTTTGAATACAGAAATGATGTATCACAAACCAAGCATGAGTGACAAACACTACCATTAACAGTCCCCAATAGAGTAGAAAATAGAGGGAATTTAAATTTGAACTAAGTTTTCCTCGATGTGGCATCGCTTTTATGAGCGTCTCTTCAATTGTTTTTATGATTTTTAATGACTCAACAATTCTGGAATTGTTATGTAAAAAACAGGCAATTAACGATATAATTAAAATATAGTCACAAAAATTGAAAATGCCTTTGACAAAAGATATTTTAAAATAAGTGTAACACATGACAATGTATGAATAAAGTCCAACCATGTGTTTACAAAATATAACAAATCCAATGGGTGAAATAAATCGAACTCTTAATTGACTTTCATCTTGGACTAAAATGTTAGTTACAGCCAAAAGACCAAACATATAGCCTATTAGCATAACTGGATGGCAAAACGTATAGAAACCCATGGTGAAAACGAAATTCAACAACGCTTCTTGTAGTTCTGACTAATAAAGATTGATATATTATAGGCACTATAAACTATACTTAATGTAATATTACTAATGTGGTCGATTGTAATATTTTCCACCACTGACTGAACCAACATAATCCAATCCACTACAAAATAATTTAACAATCATAATGATACAGTAATATTATGCTTGGTGAAGTGTAACAATTTCTTGTTCTTTTCGAGTAATTGGCCTACTAAGTTTGTATGAGTAATAATCCACTAAAAACCGAAATCTATTAAATAATTATCTACACACTTACACTTTGTAAAATTATAAATGAGAATTTAGAATATTAAAGTTAAGTCTATCGTTCATTGTAGGTACTTCATATTTGTTTGTTGTTGTCCCTGATTAATATAGACAATTAAATTAGGTTAACCTTTTTATTTTTCATTGTAGGTCCATTAGAATTTACACACCATATTCTAGATTCTCGTCTTTCGTATTACAGTTTGCTTAAGAGGGATACAAATAGATAAAATCTTAGTCTTTTATATAAACATATTTTTGTAGTATTTTTGAAAACGCATGAGTATGGAGAAACATTGATTTTCCGATTTTGCTAGCAGAAAAATTTACGATTACTGTTTTAAAAATGAATTATTGCTTTCAACATTAACACTCCTATAGTATCAACGAATTCATGTTATAAAACGTTATGTAAGGTAAGGTAATAACTTTATGGTATGGCATTATTTTTATTAAAAAAAAATGTTGTAGTTGGATAGTAGTGATGCATTAATAAGACAACAACAGGAGATTTTTGTTGGAAAGCATGAAAAAATAAACATTTAACATGTATTAACTTAGTATTGCAATTAATTATATTTTAAATCAGAGAATGGGTAATAAAGAGACTTAATAAAAAGCTGATCAGTTTTCATCGAAGTTTTCCGAAGTTGTTTATATAACGTCAGCTTAAAAATGTGTGTTTATGGGATTGAAATTAAAATATGTATGGAAACAATACATTTTTCACATGGTGTGTAGTTGGATACTGTACTTTTATCGAACCGTATGTGTCATAGAGTTCCAAAATTACCTTAAACTACGTACTTCTTTACCGACTGTAAGGATGTGGTGCTAAGTGAAAACACAATCTTCTTTACCGACTAAAACCTGATAAGTGGCTTTTCAAGTGGCCCAAACTGTAACTACGAGTACCCGCTGCACTGAATGGAGAATATTTCTTTGAGATTTTTTTCATTGTTTTAATCTATGAAAAAGTAATTTTTTGCAGATTTAACGTAAAAACTTAAAGGTTTTTTTTTCGGAATTGCCAATTAAGCTAATTAACGAATCATACAATTCCTACACGAAACAGTATTTATATACAAAATGACGGAATGTTTATTCCTTTAATTTATACTTTGCCAATTAGACAAAACCTGGCATGTGCCAAATTAAATTGGAAGCTATCAATTTTATCCCTATTCCACAAAAGAATTTTATGAAAACTAGAATTCCGGAAAAATAAGTTTTATAAAACTAGAAAGCCCTGTTACTATTATTTAGTATTGTGACTTTTGTTGTGACAAAAGACAGATATCCGAAGTAAGATAAATGTCATATTCAAGTTATATTACTTTATTACACATATTAATTTGAATTGATAAACAGATAAGCCCAGGGCTGGTAGGACTTATTGTGTTTCGTATGGTACTCTCAAGTCACATAACAATGTCTTGAATGTCTTCAACAATGTCTTCAAGGAGGTAGGTAGAGGTACCTTATTAGAGTTACTTTCGTACACAATAATATTTTCTCATTAAAATACACATTGGTATAAAATTGAGTCCAACAAAGGTTTTTGGGATTCCAATTTAGAAGAAAACTCTTTAGCAAATAAACGTTAGAGTCATTAATTTATTACGTAAATTCGAATAAAACACATTCAGTTATAAAAGAGTTTCTGTTTAGTGGTTTACGTATCCACTTTCCTTTGGCTGACACCTATCCACACAAATGTATTGTGTATTCAAGATACATCCCTGCCAATAATAATAGCGTTGCTGACATCTAATTTCCGTTAGTAGTCGCACGAGATGTCAGTTTGTATTCTGTAATGTCACTTGTCATCTGATGTCAGTTTAGCTAGAGGTGACAACCTTGATGTAAACATTGCGCTGCCTCAAGTTTCGCAAGAGATGCATGTTCAATGCCAACATTAGGTAAGATAGCAGATGGTTGTTTTATGAGAGTGTACTTCCTTGAATGTAGTGAAAACATATACAGATTTTTCGTATTTGAGTTGGAATCTGTTGACTTCATTTTTAAATTAGTGTAAAAGGAAATTACTCTACTAACAAAACATAAATACAATTTTTCATTTATGTTTCGTATTTTACATGTATGTGTATGTTTGAACCATCAACAAAACTGTTCAAGCGTATGTTAATCCTGGACTCTCTGTTTAAACATAGCAGCTCACCGAATATGCTGCCCTCTGAATGTTATAATTTTAGAACTCATTACAGGTATGTAATATAAAACCAATTAATCAATATTACAGTTCCGGGACTTTACAGTTAATTTTAATTAAAGTAGATAATTGTTCACTAGAATTTAGCCTTGAGTTGGTCATGGACAACGATGCCATTTTGTATTGTTGGAGACAACAATGATCAACTAATACAGCAGTTAACTATAACTATAATGTTGACAATACATGCATGTGCCAGAGCCTGTGTATGCCGTCCTACAATGGGATATTGGAATCTGACACTTAACCTCAGGTGACCTGGTTTGAATTTTTTAGACAACGGAATTGGTTTAGAGTGACATTTAATATAGGTTTCCCCTCAAAAGTTATACTTATTGATATTGATCAAGAATAACACACAATTTTTATTTACTAAGCAATTCGTATGATCGTACGGGTTTCTAAAAAAAAAATTTTATGTTTGTATATTGTCCCCCGTTCTAAACCCTGGAGAGTTAAAGATAAAAGCCAAGAAAGTTATAAAACACTTTTTATTTTAGAATATGTATCCGAAATGTTTAGTTTTATAAGTAGGCATTGTAAGTAATGTTTTTACATTACTTTCGTAATTTATTTTTACAATGTTAATAATAATACTAAAAGTAAAATAACATTTTACCTTGTCAAATGCAGAGAATCACTTAAGTCGAAAGCTGTGTGTTTACTTTAGTACTCTACACAGACTGCCCAAGACCATAAAAATAAACATGCTAAACTAGGTCCTACAAATCGTAACAACAAACGTAAACTTAAGTTCAAGGCACTACATTTTCTAGAAATTGTTATGTGTCATTTATGGCTGACCCTATTTGAAAGTAGATCACTTTATATTTAATTTTAATACAATGAAGTTATTATCAGTATAGTATTGCACGGATTCATGATTTAGCTTGTGGTTGCAATATAACAAATTATAAAATAATAATCTTATTTTTAATTGTAAATTTAACAATTTACTTGGCACAGGGTTATTCGATTAACAATTGTGAAATGCTCTGAAACATGTTGTCTTTAAAAAGACGCAGTTCTAAAAGTTAGTGCAAGAATTTGGAAAAGACCAAAAATGATAAAGTTTTAAAGTTATATGTTATTAGTTATAGCTGAAAGGGGGGTAAATAAAAAGACAACAGTTTAGCTCCTCAGATGAAATCAACGTATGCACTTCGTACACGTTGTACTTATGAAAAAATTCTAAAACACAAGAATTACATACATGTCCATTCTAGGTGATTAGGCATCAAACATGTAAATTCAATTTGACATTAAGTTATGTGTTATGTAAAAAAAAACAAGTAAAACTGCAATACGATAACAAAGGCAGTTTAAAAGTTCAAAAATAACACTCAATGACTTTTCAACTGACAAGAGCACTGTTGCCGTAGGTGGTTGTTGTTTGTGTTGTTGGCTGTGGTCGATGTTTGTCAAATATGTTGCTCTTTGCTATATCTATACTTGACACGAGTGTTGTTCATTTTGACTAAAACTTTTGTGGTTGTCTGACTCAATACCAACATATTTGTTTATAGATTTACCATTACAATTGGCTTAAAAGTATAAAAATACTAAAGATCCGACGAAATATGTTGTTAAATATATTTCATAAACGACAATGTACAATGCGCCACTTCATACCAATATTTTGGAGAAAATATTATGATCAATGATGCCTAGGACGTTTGTTGACGTAAAATTATATTTTAGGACCTGAGCATCCCATAAAAGAACATTTTTTTATCCAATTAACCAAATGATTAGGACATTTTATGATTAGCAAGAAAAGTTGTTTCAAAACACTTGACTATGAATTAAGGTTGGATTTCATTCTCACATTTTTTTTTATATTTTTTAGGATTTTGCGTACAGAGTCTATTACGTTAAGATTTCAAGGGATAAGAATGTTTGAGTTTTAAGCCTTATTTCTGACGGTAAATGTTTTAACGTCCATGTTTCCAGCAAGGTATACGGGTGGTAATTGAATTACCCACGTAGTTACGATCTAATCAAATTAGCTGCATCGTGATTGAGGGAGACTGTAATAAAAAATTGAAAAAAAATTAAAAACAATGTTATTTTTAATATTTATTATTTTAAATTGGGGTTAAGTTTTGCAAAAGTAGCATATTGTAGGCTAAAATTAAGAATGAATTATGTAGACCCATCTTATTATTATTATTATTATTATTATTATTATTTTTGTATTATAACTAGAATTACCCAATTTTAACTAAGGTCAAGTGGGGTAAGTGTAGGCTCCAAATCAAATAGTAAAATTTTGACCACAGATCAGAAAATGCTTGTAGGTGCTATAAAATCAAATTTGCTGAGTTTTTTTTCTGGAATGTTTTGTGTGAGATTATTTATTTTGTAAAAAATATGAATTTTGTGTTTTTGGAAATTTTTTTTCGTAAAATGATGTTTGGGGTGTACACTTTCCCCTTGATCTGGGGTGAGTGTAGTAGACCCCTACAACTCCCCTTATTGCCGCTTTCCACTACATATACTTGACGTTGGGGCAAGGGGATTGTAAAAGAAAAAATTATTTTTCTTTAGATTTCTTATTTATAAAAAAATTCTTAAACGGCTCGGGAGTTATAAACTTGTTTGTAAACCTCCGCCAGGGTAAAAAACTGAAACCCCAGCTTTATTAGAAATTCTAAATAAGATAAAAACTGTATGATTCTATACGTTTTAAAGAAAATGAGCTTTATTTTGGTTTTTTAATAGTTAAAATATCTTAAACTATACAATAGTTTAGAGTTATTTTCGTAAGCCTCCGCTCGGTGAAGTAACTTAAAGCCATAGTATTTTAAATTGTCATTTACTTAGGCCCTGAATCCCTATATTAAACCTTAAAAACTAAATTTACAAAGTCCAAGTTTTTTTTAATTGTCATTCAAGCAAGAGATAACAACGTTGTCTTTATTCTTAGATCATTTATCAGTTATTGAGCGGCGTACACTTGCCCCATGGGAAAAAGTAAACTTTTCCCTAACGAGTTTTCACACAGGGTAAGTGTACGTCCCCCACCTAACTCCCCAAAATTGACTTTTAGGGCCATTACCTATGTTTTTTTTTATCCCCTGCACATAAAATAAGTAAGATCACAAAATTTGAGTTAGTTATCATTGTATTTCAATTTTAGTATTTCTTTTTTTTTCAGAGCGGCGCTTGTGTTTTGAGTAGAAACTTAAGAGTTTCTTGAACACGTCTAAACTCATAGAAATCATAGCAAGAGAATTGTTTAGTGATTGTAATTTAAAGGTGCATAGTTTGAAATACCTTTGGCCAAGTACCTAGCTGGAAGTCCACGTGCCCTAGGCGTACACTTACCCCTACTTGAACTTATCATACAATACATTCTGATACTAAAGTAGCCATTAAAATGGCTTAGTAAGCTATGTCTACTCTCAAGGTAAGGTTATCATAAAAATCCTAATTGATTAACTATCTTTTCTAAAATCAACACTTGAAAAATTGTAATATGTAAGGCTTTTTAACAATGATTCGGTTATCTTTAAAATGAATGAGGATTAACAGGTTAGGTATTTTTTTAAACTAATGTAAGACCATTGTATTATAAATCATCCCCAAAAGCTTTAAATTGGCATTATAATATTTAAGATTAGAGTGTATGGATTATTCTGGCTTTTTTCAGTCATTATAATACTATTCAGTATGATAATTTAGAACATATAAAACTAGAATAAGTAGGAATAAGCCAACACAGCAATATCAAAAACATTCCAATTTTAAATATAGAATCCTTTTAAAAACTCACCCTTAAGGGGTTTGTACAGGAAACTACATTTAATTGTTGAACATTTTGTACAAAATATAACTAATCACACAATATTAATTATCAACCTTTGAAAAGAAAAACTTGGTAATAGGGTTGTATAGAAAATTATACATTTTATTTACATTGATTATCAAACAAATTAAAACAGTACAGTAGTACGTTAAATATTTTAGCCAAGGCTCAAATGGCTTTAGGATATCGAAAATTTAAAGCTGGTAATTCCCGTTTGAGGCTAATGGGGCTTAAGCTTACACACTCGACCTATGGGACGGGAAATTTACATGTTAAGCTTCATTGCATAAATTGGCAGTCGGCTGATGTGATCAAACTACTGCAAGGATTAAATGTAAGCTTTGGATAAGGTAAACATTAGTATAAGCCTTAACGTTAAACTGTTTTTACTACTCCAGTTTCAAGAAGTTGAATTACATTAAATTTACCTTTGTTGTAGTTGCCTAAAATCGTGTGGGTAAGGTGTTGTGGGTAAGATGATTCATTTCGCCATCTTGTTCAACTATTATATTATAGACACGTCATCTCTGCAACCGAGAGTATTGTGATGCATATACTAAGTTCATTTGCGAGGTACACGTTTATTCTTACACCATAAATGGCGTCTCATACTAAGAACGAATTACCCACTTTGTCTAAGTGCTCGCACCTGTTTTCTGATACGAAAGTTTCCCACTTATGTTAATACAGGTTCAGAGATAGAGTAACAATCGATGTTCACAATGTTTTCTATGTTGATTGACTTTAAATAAGTATACATTTTGGAATACGAATCCCTTAAAATTTAAATAAATATGAACGGTTAAAAAATATTATATTTACGAGTTGGTAACAGTTAAAACTCTTCAAGACACAGCTAATGCACATTCTCTCTAAATATTGATCGTTCCAGAAATATTCTTTTTGTAGTTCAGGGAAGATATAAAAACAATTTGTAAAATAACTTAACTTCTAAGCATAATATATTAGGTTATGATTTGATGATTCACTTTGGTTGGTAATTTGCTATGGAGTTATGGTATGAGCTGTTAACAAACGCGGTAACCAAGAGAGCGTGTATTGTTGGTGACTGCAATGACAACCTAATACAACAGCCAGAGGCCCAGTTGGACATAGAATGTTGACAATACATGCGTGTGCCAGGGACTGTGTATCTCGTTCTACACTGGGATATTGGAATGTTACTGTGTATCTCGTTCTACACTGGGATATTGGAATGTTACACTCGAGCCCCAACCAACCTGGTTGAATCTACTATTTATTTTAAAAACATATTTGTCCTGGTGATTTGTAAAAAATGCAACAAATATGTTTTATGTTTAGTAAAAGCACAAGTTTAACAAAGCTGAAATAAAAACATTTTCAACATTTAAAATACTACGCAATATTTTATTAGGCTTTAAAATACCCTTTATACGACCTTTTATATTGTAGAAGGACACTTGTAAACTTACATGTTTAAATTTTACTAGGTTAATTGGTAAATGAAAAACTTTGATAAGTATAAAAATACACACTATAATGAATATTTCTAGCATAACTCATTTCCTATTGGCTGTGATCACATTGATTAATAGGACTTTGAACCTACTTTATAAAAAGTTAAGTTGTTATCGTAATATATATAAAACAACTATAGTTTTTTTTTTTTTACAGTCTAAGCGCTTTTCCAAATAATGAAATAAATTCAAACAATTCACAAAATAACTATATAAAAATTACAAATAACACAATATGTGACAAATTACATTATATAAATGACAAGCTTTTATAACGACAATGTACCGTCTATTTACCTTCTACATTGCAAAATACATTTGCCGAATAACAAAAATACATTAAACGAACCTTTGTAAGAGTATAACGGTTAGAAAGCCATAACAAAACGTGTGCAAGCTTAAAACAATTTCCTGTCAGCTGCAGATATTAAATTTTTTTTTATTGCCACACTTCTTGTAATAACTCTTTTTACTCCCTAGTTTGGTTTGCTCATATAATCAAAGGTTCATGTATGCATAACATACTTTAACATTTTTTTGTTGGATTTGGAGAAAAGTGAATTTCATTATTGACTTATATACCTATACCTATTGAACTGTATATAAAAAAATCCTGTAAAAATTTTCCTGTTTAGGATTATAATAACGCTCATTTCAACGAGCAGACATTGAGATATTGAAAGCAAAGAGTATATACTTATATGTTCACAGGCTATTTAACTATGAAAGTATCAACCTTGCTTCACTTTCATTGTAAGAGAGAAGAAGGAAAATGCTTTTAAGATTACAGGTTGCCGGTCTGTATTCCAACTCCCGATCAACTTAAAATCCCCGTTCTGTTTGTAACGTATATTTAGACCATATTAAAATTTAAATTAACCCCCCTATTAGGTGGAAAACAACTTAAAAATGTATGGTTTACCTAACTGTAATAAATGTAACGAAAAAATTGTATTGGAATCTTAATCCATTAAATGCTAGCCAATTTTGTATTTTTAAAGCTTGTGTTCGAACAAAACAACACAAAACATTGTATCACAACACTAGGGACAGTTTTAAAATTGAAATAACACCCTATAGCTTCTCCAGCCTAACACGTGCACTGTTGCCTCAGGTTGTTGTTGGCAGTAGCCGGTGTTGTTAGTTGCTCATGGCTATCAATGTACTTGACCCGAGTGTTGTTAAATGTGTGGATGGGTTTTTCCTACGACAAAAAACATAATATTGCCAGATGAGTTGCTTTATGTATATTGGGTGTTAGGTCTTTTAAGTAGGAATTAAAAATATTTCATCCTTATTAAATCATAACAATCCATGAAGTATTTTTCTAACAGTCTTTATATTGCGATTCAATAACCATATAATACTACCTTTTTATATTTCTAGTTCTTTGTTTTTGGACTATGTTATATGTTAAGTGTTAGATTAGAGCTAAATGGGTGTTTTCTTTTACGAACTAAATTATAAAGAACAAGTTAAGATGATTGAAAATCGTAATATTTTAACTCACTCAATCCAACCTGTGCTGCAATATCACTCTTGACTATTAATACTATTTTAATAGTGGCTAATATTTCTTAATAGATAAAGTAATTGGTTTTGTTTATCCATTACCAGCTATTAACATCTCAGATATCTACTCATACAAAAAGTTTTTGTACTTTTATTAACTTTATTGGACATTAAGACAAAAATTGAGATTTTTTGAAGTTTTGAGCTAAAGTATATAATTATTAAATAAATAATCATATTTCCGTCAGAAAAGAGTAAACGTTAGTATAGGATTTTATAATTATTTTTTTAAGATAAGACACGTAAGGTTTAAAATATCATTGCATAATAGTATTTTTTATGTTTTAACAGCTTTAGAATATCGATTATTTGAAAGCTGGTTACCCTAAACGGGGGCTAATAGGGTTCGGCTAACACACTCGATATGTAAGGGATGAGGAATTTACATGTAAAGCTTCGTTGTATAATTTGACTGTTAGCTGGTGTGAGCAAACTATTGCAAGGCTTAACTGCGAATGTTAGATAAGGTATGGAGTAATATGGTAGGAATCGATTTTCATTCAGGTTTAGGAGTGTTGGTTTTAGGGTCATATTTTGATCAACTAACTAAAGATTGTATGTTGAAAAAAGCCGATACCGATTTTACATGTAAGTAGTAGTGCACTATCATGAATTTTAATGCAATTGAGTATAAATCCTACAAAATAAAATTAGATAAAACATTTAAAATATATATATATTTCATATTAAATACGTTACATTATAGTATAATGCCTTGACAAAAAATATATTTAACTCTATATTTACCCTCAACGATGTAACAGAAGCTAAACAGCAGATTAACATCAAACGATCCTTTTGGAAAACCTTATGAATACAAACACTTAACAAAATGTTTGTCTAAAAGGGTTGCCTTGCCACATCAAATATTGCATTTTATTATAATGAGAAACATCTATTTACACAATTTCTCTATACAACTGCTTAATTTTCGATTGATAATTAATTTAACTATGCAATTCAAAATATGTAATATCAATGAATTATCAATAAATAGTTTGAAATAAGACGAATTGAAGAGTTGTTTTATATGGAAAATATTAAATAATTTATATGTTACAAAGCTCAATACCGTAGTTACTAACTAACAAGGTTATTGCAGTGTATCTGGCAGATACATCTCATCACGATGGCCTCCGGAGGTACAAGTTTTCAACAAAAATAAATCTTTGCTTGACGTTAGAGGATATATAAGTTACTTATTAATCAACCATATAAACAAACCCAGGTGTTGTCTTTTAAGTTAGAATCGTAAACTTGAGCAAATTCCAAAGCACTTACACAAGTACAGAATATAGTTTTGGTCTCAATATGTCACAACATGATTGTGGAATAACCAAAACAATTTTGCAGTTTCAGGTCAATGTTATAACTGTATACAAATATAAAAATCTACAAACTTACATCATGTATCGTATGCACATTTATTAGCAGCAATTAAGTAAGTGAGACATTTTCTATTAAGGGCACCAGAATAGATAAGATTCTATGGAAGTATAGATACCTCGATTAGAGGCTTGCGATATTTGTGGAACATCTGAGGGTTTTAGATGCATAATTAATTTAAACAATAAAATTGTGCATACAAGTTAAACTTATAGATAACTAAACACATTTCTTTAGATTTGGCTAAATCCCTAAATTGCAAAGCTTCATCTTCTAATGTGTTTCATTATTATTCAAAACATTTTGTTTTCCGATAACAATTTTACAGAAAAATTGGTAATTCTGTGAATTTAAATTGGCTATACATATTTTTTTATTGAAAATTATTTTTTTTTGTTCTTTACAATACTTTATTTTACTAAGTTAAATACACCATATATGGTATATACATATCAAGCATTGTGGTTTTGCTGTTTTGCCTCATGTAAAAATACATGTGAATGAAAGTTCAGGAAAGCACAAATTTACTTCACAACAAAAAAAGTATACTGAATTCATTCCATGCACTGATTATTCAGCATTTTTCATTTAGCACAAATTTGCAAAGTTCATTATTCCAGCACATTTCTATTACAGAAGGCTTCATGTGGTAATGTATGTAATAGCATACACGATTGATTAGAAAACAATTCATTATTTTATATTTGGATACTGTCATGTTTTTAGTATGTTTATAATGTTTACGTTTAATCTTACACCTCTAATGGCATCTTACGGTAGAAACGCAATATCCACTTCGTTTAAGTGCTCGCACCTGTGTTTATACGAAAGTTTTCCTTCTCATAATAACACTGCTTAGGAAATAGGTTATCGAAAAATGTCTTACCTATTAAGTAAGACATGGTAAATATGGGGTGATGACTAAATACGTTCCTCAATAGGTAAACGTCATATTCATCTAGGTTTTCTATCTAGAAACATTCTAAATAAAAATGTATTCTAAAATCAAACCATCAGAAATTTGTATACAACTATTTTTTTGTAAAATCTCCATTTTACGATTATATTAAAGTTGGCATACTTTAAAAAAGTGTATACACATTATTCACCACTTAATTTTGGATTGGGATGGAATAGTGATGTCCAGCATTTTCCATAAACACTTACACACAACCGTCCGTGGAATGCATCGTTCCATGGTCACTGCGTGTGATGTATAAATTTGATGTGTGTGTATGTGTGTTCATGACGTGTTCTGGAAATTGATAGAAAATTAATGTCAGTAAAAGCCACAAACAATCGTCTTAAATGAATAACACCTCGCCTAAATGCAGGTAATTTAAAATTGATATGTAAGCTAAACGTACTTCTACAACTAACATAGCTTTTAAAATATCGTCAGAAATATACTAGACCTATACTTTTGTTAATTAGTGAATGTTAGGCATCATGTAAATCTTGTAGTTGAGTTGTAAAATGAAATTTGACCTACAGCTTAATAAACATGAGAGCATGTATTGTTAGGGTCTGCAATGACAAACTAATACAACAGCCGCAAGCCCAGTTGGACATAGAATGTTGACAATACAATATGTGCCAGGGACTGTGTATGTCGTCCCACAATGGTATATTGGAATCTGAGCCTCAGGCAACCTGGTTATTATTTTTTTATTATTAGAACTGTAATTGTTGATGATTTGTAAGCTTAGTAAGAATAAATTAAGTATGGTTTATGAATTTATTTTGTTTATACTTTGATATTATTGTTTGTAATATTATATATCATTTTGACAAAGTAGCTAAGAAACATTTAGGTAATACCAGGAGTAAAGGCTATTCACGGCTAACAAACTATTTTTAACTGTTAAATTTGAGGTGTATAGTGGTTGGAACGATTATGGGATTTTTCTCACTGAAGTACAATAAAGTACAACGTAATCATACTTTAATCATCATACTTTAATAAACTTAAATAATATATCTGAACAAGAAGTAAAAAGGGATATAGACTGAAATCTGTAGTAACGGTCAAATATCATATGGATACTTTAAAAAACAAGGTCATTTTGTACTAGTCATATAAACAAAATTGGAGAGCGAGCTAATTTGGTGGCTTGTGGGACTTCGGTCCCTGAGGCCCCGGGTTCAAATCTCACCAAATCACCAATGTATTTTATGCAAGTAATATTGCCACAACCCCTAGGTCCAGCCTGAAGTAATGTGAAAAGCAATCACTGATTTGCATAAAATTGTGGCAAAACAAAGGTGTGAATAATTGGTCTATAATAATTGACGTGGGACACCCAGATGTGAACTCAAAAAAAATTATAATATGACAAGTAAATATTATATGAATCACAAATTATAAATAAAATAATAATACATTTTAAAAGATAAATTTAAAGTTTGTTGGTAAGATAGATCGAAGTTTGTTCATAATACACCATTTTGAAAAGGTCCATTAATATTAATCAAAACCCTTTTAACTTACTGTATACAAATATCCGAAAAAGATTTACGGTTAACTGACATAAAACGTTATAAAATGACACCGAAGGCAACATGAGGGGGGGGGGTAGGCGTTAAAAGTAAAAAAAAAACTTAACAAGAGTGTGAGTAATCACTTTAACACGAACGCTGTTTGTTGCCTTAGGTGGTGTTTGTTTTTGTTTTGTGGTCATGGACAGTGTTTGGCGAGCATGTTGCACTTTATTTAGGTTTTTGTTTCGTTTTTCCTGGCTGAGCTATGATGTAAGGATTAATATTTATAGCATGTTGTTCATTACAAATACGTCAAGGTTAACAATTTTTGTCTCAACCAAATACTTCTATGAAATAAAATTAATAATACACAATTACTGTATCTATGTGATTGCAAGGAATATACTATTGCATTTTTTTAAGTGTTTTTCAAAAAAGCATTAGTGTCGGATCTTTATTACATTGCTCGAAATTTCGTAATAGATCCCAAGAACGTATTCCTGGCAAAACAAATGGTTTAATCTAGGACTTCTTAAGTATTTCTAATTTAAAATCAAAATTCTTTAATATTAATGGATGGTTAAAAAAAGTTTTTATAATAAATTAATTACGGAAACTAAAAAAGAGACGTCTTATAACACTTAAAATCTATATTTACGCTTATACTGGTACTCGCTAGAATGTAAATATACAAAAAAGATAATAAGTGTAGATAGATTTCGATTGGACACTCCAATTATCATCAGACCCAATATAGGCGAATGACTCATAACATTTTCCTTGTTAAGGAGAATCTCTGATGTTATGATCTCGTAACCATATGATATTCATTAGCAAGTGTAGAAAAACATAATCGATTATCGAGTCAAAGGCAAAATCTAACTTTTTTGGAATCCAATGTAAATATTAGGCGTTAGACGTGTCTACTTCAGACAGCTTACTTCAGACATGCAGTAGAAATGATACATAAATCCAAATAATCAATTATCTGACTCCTATTTTTTTGTCATGGGGGTCATAATCTGTCAAAAGCCTTCATGTAGGCTCGAGTTCCAGTAGACTCCCCGGAGTGTAAGAGTGAATAAGGGTTGTATATCAGTAAAAGGGAGTGTAGCGGGCTGGATCTGGGGAGCGGTTAGAGTTCTTAACTAAGCTATTCTAAAATCTATTGAAAATATCGATTCGATTAGTAAACCTTCATTCGATGTTTTCATAATAAGAAAGTTAGGTTAGGTCATTAAAACAGTTTCATTTTATCCCTCAAACTAGTTTTACTCATCCTGCCCCCCTGTTTGACCTTTCACACCCCCATACCCGCCGCACCGTGGAACCGGTCACTGATACCAGGCTGGCACTCACACCAAAAAGCCTGAGGTTGTAAAGCAACTGTAAAACTGTAAAACTTTTAAAGCAACTAGCATTCGGCCCTGCACTCGACATCACTTACCAGTCATCAAAAAAGAATAGTATGTTATTCTAATACGATATAGTTTATAGAAATTTTATTTTTAACTACATGTAAAACATATGAAGTAATATCTAGTACTACTCTCCAGTACGGTGTAAATTTATGGGGTATAATTAAGTACTGAACTTGCAATAAACACGCGGTACACAGAAACACACTTTGAGCGGGTTGTAACTGAAATAACTACAATTATTCTAATCTGTCCTGTCAGGACAACTGGATGAATTAATTAGGAAACATGGAAACGCTGGTAACTCTTGAAAGAGAAAAATGTTATTGCTTATGGTTTTATAACTTTTGTATTTAAAATACATGTAAAAACGTCTGTTTTTTCAAATAAATCACATACATGGTTATGCTAGGACATACTTTAACAATTTACATATTTTATGTACAACAACAAAGGATATTGTTAAAATAACCAATAAAAAAAACGAATGTTTTCATTATTCATGTGAAACAAACTGAACAATTTGGCTTTACGTCCATCTCAAATTTTAAATCATAAATATTATTAAATATAATGATGATGAAAACATGTTTCCTAAGTTAAAACGAAAATCTATGAGGACTGCTCCTGATTTATAAACTCTGATTAAATTTAAAGATCGTATTTAAGTATATACGAGTGTGTGTACTTTTGAAATTATACATCTAATGATAATTTTTAACAATACCATTACTTTTTACAAATATTGTACTTCTAAACAATATAACACATATTTAAACAAATACAGAATTTTGAACTTATAAAGAAACCCAGTTATATTTTAACCTAGATCCAGGCTTAGTCACGCTCTTTGCCACCACATTACTTTGTTGTTGAAACCTTGTTAAATCCCTTTTCCAGGATATATAAGTGAAAGTTTAAATACACGAAATTGCGTTAGTTTATAATTCCTTATTACACAGCCTTCTTGTTTTATTCCTCTTAAGCTTTAAAACTTTCAACTAATTGAAATTGCACATCAAATCTAATCAATATTAAAAGGAGTATTTCTCAACGTATCGCAAACCTTAACAATTTATAATATTTTTTAAAACGTAAAGTACTGATTTCTGTTTGATATAGGATATATAATGTTGGTTACCACTATTCTTAACTGTAATTATGGATTGAAGATAGTTTATCTACACTAAAATGCGATTAACACTTTGAAATATGGGCATAAAATCAACCAAAAGCAACGAGTTAGCAATTTCTCATCGCTATTCGTCGCACTCGGGTTGAACTCAGTAGCATAATGATTTATAGTTCGTACAATTTAGTGAAAACATCTTTCATTGTGGTAAGGCATATACTTTTACCTTATCATGATATTTTAGCCGTAATTATCTTGCATACATTACTTTTAGATTTCACTATGTCTCAAGCCGACTGAATGGAATTTTTAAAGCTAAATTCTAAAACCTCTAACTAACCTTTTAATTTATTTATGACAAAGTCTACAAATAAAATAATTATAACTATTCACATTGAAATGAAACCCAAAGACACTTAAAAATTCATAGTAAGCTTTTAATTAAGACAACACTTTATTTTAGTATTTCAAATGGTACATAACAGCCAAAACTTGTTATTTAAACCAAGGTTGTTTTCTCTGTTTGCGCTTTGTTGCATACATACACATAACAAGTCGAGCAAAATATATCGTCTAATCAGAATTGAATATCCAACAGACCTTTTGGGATATACAAAGGCTTAAACACATAATAGAAATGTTTGCGTTCTTAAAAGGTTTTCATGAATGTTACAGACAAACTGTATATGATTTGGTTGAAACACGATACCTACATCCTTTTAGAAATATAACTCTGTAGTTGGATTTGTTCAGATAATTGCTGGGTCTATTTGTGTAGTCTGTATGTTTCACCGTTTAAAATATCTAATAACATTTCTGCTTCCATTGATATAATTTTATTGACTTGTTTAAATAACTATGTGTCAAGATGTTTACAGACAAATTACCAAATTATTAAAATAATAAATATTTAAATATATTTTATAAAATATATTAAAAAATATGGTAATTTATCTGTAAACCTGTGTCCAACTACAGGGTTATATTTTTAAATAAAGGATGTGTATATCGTGTTTAGACTAAAAATAAAAAAAAAAAATAAAAACTTTTGATTCATATAAAAATTATTTCCTTTTTGTGTTATTATCGTAGACCTTTTACTGTTGAGCAGTTGAACTCACCACATGACGAACAAAGGTATAATATTGGGCTAAAAAGCCAATCATTTCTAATTGAAAGCGGTGCTTACAACTTCTCATTTTAGTCACCACCAGATTGACCGTGTGACATCAAACATGAATTCTTATTGTTTAGAATACTGCTTAGGCAAGCGAGACAGTGGTGACGAGCAGCAATATCATTATTTGAAATACAAATTTATCAAATTGTAAAATGATGTAAAATGATGAAAAATATCTATTATTATTAAAACGCACAAACAAATTACACAATAATATTATGTTTCATCCACAGGTGGCACCTGTTTTTTACAATTTGATTAATTTCTATTTAAGATTCCGACGAATATTTTTCATGGGAAATTACAAAATTTAGTTGTTTAGTTTTTACAGCATAATTTTACTGTGGGGAGCCAGCTGGTCTAGTGGTAAATCGCGAGATTTTGGTCTCTAAGGTCCTGGGCTTAAATCCGGCAAATTCCCAATGGATTTTATCTTAGTTACAATGACACAACCCGCAGACCATCCCGAAGGACAGTAAATTAAAGAAAAACTATGTCGGGCTAGAGCCGAACGTCCTATGAAAGCGAAAAAAAACAACAAAAAATAAAAATAAATTAAATTTATTGGACGTAGTATCTTATTCAATCTGTTTCATATTGCACTGCATAGCACATAAATGTTACAAAGCTCTGTAACTATTGATTACATCAAGTTTGTTTGAGTGTAACTGACAGTAATCTCAGCTCTGGATAGTCTCCGAGGGTTCAAGTTTACAACCAAATGGAACTTAGTTTGATGTTGGAGAACCTATCACATCACTCTAGTACTTACTAAGTGTAACTTACCACAGCTGTTAACTGTATGAGTTAGAAATGCAAACTTATGCTGATTACAAACTTCTAGCTTGTTCTGTGATGCAGAGTTATATTGTAATTTGTATAATATTACAACATTACATCAAACAATATTTTCAAATTATATTTTAAACCAAAATAGTGAGTACATTTCATCTTCTCGTGTACTAAATAAAGATGGATGAATAGTGAGGGCTAAAGATTTAGTATTAAAAGCTTAAAAGGAATTAATTTGGCCGTTAGATAAGAGTAAAAAATTTGAGTCAATGCCATTTTGTTTACAAGAGAGTCTGAAAAATCTGCAGCTGAATTTACTATGTTAATCATGTAAAAAAGGAAGCATTATGTAGAGGAACGAGAGTCTAATAAGCTTATTAGTACAATTAACGATCTGGTTAACAAATAATGACGATTGAATTCTTGAATGTGAAGGTTAATCATAATGACTGTTGGCTACAGTGCTGACAAATATTTATTGTTTTGTTTTTGTAGTGGGTATGCTTGCGGACCATAAGGATTATACTAATTAAATACGCTATGTAATAAAAATTTCAAAAGTTCAACTTGACGAAGGTTTCATCCTTCCTAAACGTTTTAAGTTCTTAATTCGTAGATAAATACAAAACACATCGTAATCTGCTTCATTTATAATGTTACTTGACATCCTGGCTTTACTAAAGACTTTCAAAGGAAACCCTGGATAAAATTGTGACATGTAATTTATGTTTTTGATTAGTAAGAACTGCTATAACAGAGAAAAGTTCCTATTAACAAAAACTCAAAATAAATTATTTTTCGTGGTTGAAGGAATGTAAAGCAAACTTTCGAGTACATAAAAATGTGAACTATATAAATTCATATAAAAATTGATCAAATATAAAAATATGTTTGATATTTTTTACAAAAATATCGTAATCTCAAGGCTTTTACAATGTACCATTACAACTTATTGTATGGATACAACACATTGTAATATAAACTTGATGACGACGTTAAAAAACCTTAATCTCGATTCTGCAGATTAGTTCTTTTAAAAGTTTAGTGAGATAAAAAGATAACGCGGTAGTTTAACAAACAGTGCATTTTACCTATTTACAGGAGTCTTTATTCTGTTCGGTTCGTTTATGATTTTAGTAGACTTGGAGTGGGTTCCGGGTGCAAACTGTTTTATCTCCGCACATGAAACTGGTAATATGCCTTATGGGAACCCAGTTAGAAATTTCCTAACTGATCATCTTACAAACACAATTAGCAAGTTACTGCTTGCAAGTGCTTTGCAAACTCTCTACATGTTGATCACTTCTGATTAAAGTTCACAAGATCTGTTGATACACAACTGAGATCTGATTGTTGGTACTGTATATCAAATAAACACCACAAATATGTTTAACTCTCTGAAATTACCAAATTTCATTTAAATGTATGTTTATTTAAATTGCTGTTAGTTTATTTGAAACTTTGTTAGGTTTTTATTATATTTTCCTTTAGTGAATTTCCCTATAAAAGTAGATACAACTATAGGTGTCATGGTAAGACTTAGATTCGAAGGCAATTTACTTTTTCTTTACACTTTCACTGGTTATCTTTTGGCCTGGTAAACCAAGACTTTTCCCTAAACGATGTTATTTTTACATCAATATACAACATTTTGTTTACAAATCCAATCTTCTTATCTGGGCAATATTACATATCTGTAAAACAACAACTATTGCTAAGTATTTTTGGTTTAATATTTTGTTTAATAAAATGTTTTCAACCATTGAAGGTAAACTCAATAACCAATAATGTTTGCATACATTGCTAACTAGGTTTATTTATATATCAACGTAAATTAAGGCAACGTATAGATTATTTTCACATTTACTCCTTAACAACTGAACGGTCTATTTTATGAACTATTTGTTATTATTTTACTGTGCGTATAATACCTTCCTCGTTGTGATTTTACAGTGAAATTTTTTAATGGTTTCATTGCAATTGTTATCGCATTTCCCATTTTATTTTACGATTAATTTAGAAGCAATCTCTTCTCATGACATTTACCGTCTTGAGATAGTTAAGGTGGCGTGACTGGTGTCTAAAGTCAGTTAACTGTGCGACGAAATCATGGCATCTGAAATGCAACCTGTGCAAATAAACCATTTAAATCTTGTGCCCGCTTTATTACTTTTAGATAGTTAACTTATTACTTATTTTTATTCACACAAATGGAGCTACTCATTCTGTTAACTAAGGAAACATCCTACTTTGTCTCGCTCTACAACTAAGTTCCTTAACAAGTTTTAATTTCACCTAGTACTTAAAACTAGTACTAGGGGTTCAACTCATTTTTACTGTTACTAGAACGTTATATATGTTTTAATTTGAAAACTAAAACTTTCTCATGGATATAATAGCTTTGAATATATAAAGAATGTATTTTATGATAGAATAATCTGTACCATCCTGCATTATTCTCAGTCGCATTCAACATCAATTTAAATCATTGTTATGAGTTTTCTCAAAAAAACTAAAGAAATGCGTGGACTAAGATGGATTCCTCATATGTTAGTCAATGTGTTGTAACTCTATATCTCTGCTATCAACTCACTCTGTAATACTATATCAGCTGACTATTAATACCATCAATATAATCAACAGCTGTCAAACGCATACCTGTCAACGTATAACAATCCACTCAGTTAGGTACAGTGAAAGGTAGAAGATAATTAATTATCTCATTTGTGAAAGTGAAAGACTTATTATTAGATTCCTACAAACCAAAATAGCTAACAATGCATTTAATTTTTCAAGAGAAATTAAAGAATTTTAGGTTCCATTAATTCATAAAGTAGATCAGCAAAACGTTTCACTCCTATACAAAAAAATCTTCTTTTACATTATTATTATACACTATTATCGGTTAAACAATAACACCGTCTTTGCCTGTTAAATATCGAAAGTATTTTTAATGGTGTAAAACTTCTAATACCTTAGGGCTCAAAAGGAAAATTCAGGTAACAAAAAGGTTAAATCAAAAACATAATTTCATCATAATACTTTATACTAACGCAACTTAAATCATTTCCCTGTTGATAACAATATTAAATTAATGAATTTTACTAGTAGTGTGTTTGGCATATAATCACATAATATAATATCGTAAAAACTAATTGCATCAAAACTTTTTGAGAATGTTGCTTTGAGTTTGATTAAAACATATTCTACTTGTTATCGTATAGAATGCACTGGTGTCGAAGCGATATGTTTTGCATTAATCAATACATCTTAGGTTTCCATGTGACATTCTTAAAGGCACTAACGTGAAAGGTAAACAACCACACACTTTGGCTAAGTGCTCGTCCTTGTTTACTGAAACTTAAGCTCTCTTAAACCCAACATGGCGGTCTGTTGTAAGTGGTAACCATGACACAAATGTTTAAAATCAAGCTATTTACTGTTAATTTAAATCCGTATAAAAATCTCTCTTTAGTGAAATATATAGCTGGCATACTTACTATAAAATTGCAGTCAAATAGCCTAAGAATGGGACATACTAAAAGATTTAACAGATTTTTATATTCATTTATTGATTGAACTTTTCTGTGAGCTTTCTATGTTGTGTAGGTAAAGCTGTGATGATCGTGTCAATATTTACTTGCAAGCTGATCCAATCTGTCTGGATAACCGATGTGTCGACATTACCTCCAGGCTTTGCTCAATCTGTTTTCAAATCCACGGTAAATCCACACCTGTTCTTTTTCACAGTTATTTTAATTTTATAAAAGTGCATTACTATGAGAGGTGATAGGGTATTGATAAAAAATATTATTTATTTTTTACTGAAAATTATTTCAATGCGATTACAATTGATTGTTTCTTTTATCAACATATAAAAAATAACTGTTTTCTGTGGAATTTGTCGGACTATAGCTTGTGTAATTGCTCAGTCCTAAGATAAACGAAATTATAAAATAAAACTATTGATTATTATTAATATGCTATCCTTTATGTATAATAACTTTTTAACAATCAAATAAGTTCAAATTTAAAATACAAAAATATTTATTAAAAAAGATACGCATGAAAAGTACTTATCGTGATTGTATAAACGATTCCTCTACAATCTAAAATCAAACAATAATAATTTTGCTCATTCAACTAAAATAAGTTTACATTTGAGTCTACTGTGTGAAGCTGTGACGTATTTTGTCAATACACTTGTTTACTGATCCAATCACCGACCAATCAGCCAGGATAAGCGATTTGTCGACTTCACCCAGAGGCTTTTCTGGAAGATATGTAACTTTTTCCATGGCATGCCTACTTATTTCAAATAAAAAAAATTTTAAATAAAGAAATAAAAAATAAAAACCCCAAGAGATACTATGAATAAGTTAAGTACCCATGTACCACATTTCATACAACAAGGACCACAGGTGTGGTCTGTTGCTCTGTACACATTTGCATGTATAAAAAATTATAGGTAATAAAATAGTTTTTTTTTGTAATTCAAGGCTACTTACCTTAAGCAATGTAAAGAATCAAGATGCTTGTTTTAGTTATATGTATTGTAAGAAAGGGGATTAACCCCGTACCCACGGTGCTCATCTATGCAGACACTCTGTTCACATTACACTTAGTCGACCAGTTGGTGTGAACAGTGTTGAACAGTAGCATGAGCATCGATTTACAAATTCCTTTCCCAGCTGATGTGAGCTAGGCGATGACCGGTAGGGCTGACTTCCTAGAAACATCGTTAACCTATAAGCCACACACCCTATCGGTAATCAGCCAATGAGAAGGGCTAATGAAGAAGATGGAGGGGTGACGAGTCTTGGAGCTGGAGGATCTGAAGGAAAACATCGAGGAGATCACCACGGGCCACCGGAGAAAGAAGATCAGGAGTTTGGGAGTGCGTGTATCGGTGCGTGTGCTTCTGGGACAATAGACAGTATGTAGAAAGAATAAAATATCTAACTAAAACTTTGTCAAACATAAAAGTCATGTAATTTGTCAGTAACTAATTCTTTTAAATTTTCAATTGATTTTCTTTTCTTGTAAATTTAACGTTGTAAATTAATTTATCTTATTATTGTTGTTTTTTGCATTTTCAAAGTTTTCTTTTGTTGTTGTTACACTTTGTAACTTTTGTAACTTTTGTTGTTTTCCTAAATTTAATTTTTTGTTCATTACACGTTGAGTAACACCCTTAAGCAGTCTTATGTCTCATTAACCTAACACCTCTTGACTAAGCTAAGCGAGTGAAACATTTTAGGAAACTTAAACTTAAAGTGAGGCATGGGACTCGCAGTATGTATGTATGTTCTATGTAGGGTTTTACGTAGTTTTACCACGGTTACTTACGTTAAGACGTTAAATGTAAAGAATTAAATTGCTCATTTCTCTTGCTCTATATGATGGTAGACTAGTATCAAGGTTACTCAGGAAGTGCAAAGATTAGATTTGCTCTTTTCTCACGTTGTATATGATGGTAGTCCATTATCACGGTTACTTAGGATAAAGTGTAAGGAATAAAATTATTCTCTTTCTGTAGGATGATAGTTCATTTTCATTGTTTAAGGGTGTTATGAAACACACGTTTGGCCTGTCTTGCATTAGATCGAAAAGATTTACTGCAAGTAGCAAAAGTGAGTTCTTTATGGACTTAAATATTACTGTCAGCTTACAACATATTATCATTGGTTTGGAATCTATTTTTGTACTTAATAGTTAAACTTTTCTAGGGTTTGGATACATTTTTACAACGGCCGTCGAACTTTATTTTAAAAGAACGTTCACAAAGGTTGTCCCAAACTATGAAAATATTGCTTTAGAAAATATATTTACTATTAATAAATCATCTAACGTATAGTAAACTAAATCTAGTTTTGTCAGATTAGGATAACGTATAGCAATCAAAAACCGTGTCAGGTATTCATTTATCATAATTAAATAATTATAATTCTATATATAATATGACTATGAAGTAAAGGTATGTGGGAGTAATAATGCAGTGAACTAAGTTTTGTATATATTATAAAACATAGCATAAATATCAAACAAACCTTTCAGAATAATGGAAAATATCTATAAATACAAATATTTGAACGCTTAAAAGGTTTCGCTGTCTCATCCAAATATTGTATTGGAGTTTATTACGTCTCTTTTACTCAAATCCTGTTATTTAGAAACGATTTGGTTGATTTTGTCAGTAATTGTGGGTTTATTTGGATAGTTTGTATTTAAAGTATATTCCTTATGATTTTGTATGGAACCAACGTTGTGTTGCTCTTGAAGTCTTTTATTAATAACTTATTACTTATAAATACTTTCAGTATTCGGCCAATGCAACAAACTTTGCTAGCTTAAACCCAGCTACTAGTATTATCAAATCACTTTACATCACTACAACACTGACATGTCCGTTTAACACTATTTGTGCTGTCGACATGTTTGAACATAAAAGTTGCATTTATTTCAATGTTAAGCAATTGCGGGAATTCCCGTCATCAGCACCCAACGTGTTAACATACTCAATTTTGGTAACCTTATTTAATTGATTTGATAGTGCAGCGGTGGTGATCTGCGCTTGAAAGTAAATTATCATTATTATATCTATTTGTAAGGGATAAGACAATTTAAATGTGTTCAACATAACTGGGACGAGTGGCGTCGTCCTGTAATCCAGCTACTGGGAGGTTACGAACTGTGGATATTTATAGGCATGGACTGTGGATGTGATACTTCCTGGTATGGATTAACGTCCGCACGAGTGAGTACTATCCGCAGCACTATCCTGAAAATTAGACCAATTCGTCTATACCAAGGCAAAAATATGGTTCGGATTCCATTATAAACTATAGGTCCCTTAGGTGCCATTAGTTGTACTATTAGTTAATAGCAGTGTTTAAGGAATAAGTTGGCCTTAGTCACTAACAAGACTACAGGATCGCGCCACTCATCCTACACTCATCTCTATTCATACTTGGCTTTAAATACCGACTTTGTATGATAACTTTTTCATTGAAAAGTATAAAAAGTATGAAAAGTACTTCAAACTGTTTAACATTTGTTTTGTTCTTATTACTGACAGTTACATAATACCTGAATACCAAGGGCAATTTTTTTTGCAAGTGTAGTTTTATTATGTTGTAATCTATAACATCACCCTCTAACAAACTAAAGATCTAACCTATAGTAGCTACAAATATCATGTGTTATTTGAGGTAAAAGCGCAAACCGAAGCCATTATGGGCAACACGATAAACCTACTAGCCATGAACTAAAATTTTGAATTTGTGTCAATAGATGTAAAAAAACCCCATATATAAGTAAAATACACAAAAATACTCCCAAGTAATCTTAAATATCACAACGCACTTTCCTAAATAGTTATACTTCTAAAAATAACATAAAAATAACAATGAACGTCAAAAATACATTTATATTAAGGTTTTGAAAAATTATATAAATTAATCGAATAAAAATATTAGTAAGCACTGAATAATGTAACCTTTATCGTGTAACTACTAGTCAGGCTGGTAATCGTGTTAAAATTATTGTATTTTTTAAGAGGTTGGCAGCCTTTTTTACCTTGCAATTCGCCCTTCCACATAGACTAAGGGTTTGTAAAAGAACGTATCCAGAAAAGCAAGAGGTGAGCTGGTATGGTATTGGTTAATCCTTGATATTTAATACCAATATCGAAAATAAAATAAAAAAGGTAAATATCTGATTGTTGCCTTTTGGTAGTTGAATCTTTTTATTTAATTGCCAATTAATAGGTCCAGAAACACCACAACCATAAATGAAAATTGTGTAAAGCATATTAGTGAACTATGAATTGTTATTGCACAAAAGTCACATGATTCTCCAATTCCATCAACCTATATTATCATATTCTTATCACCTGACTATTAAAGCTATCAATATCATCAACAGCTGCTGTCAAACACTAACCTATCAACTAATGGCAATCACGTCAATCATGTACTGTGATGGTAGAACATATAACTATCTCAATATAACTAACTCAACTAGCAATTGACTTTTTATAATGATAACACAACAAAATGTTGAACGCTGTCTTGTCTTTCTGGGAAGCTAAAAATTACCTTTCAACTGAGTTATGATTTAGAAAACAATATTTAACATTTATTTTAGTACTATGTTGGATCTTGGATTTAAATATAATATGACATACTCACATAAATAATAAGAATATCCCACCAAATCACTATAATCATTAAAAACAATAAAAATCCACAAAAACTGTTTTTATAGTCTACAGTAAGTTATCTAATATAGCTTTGAACATAACGTCGTACTTCTTGAACTAAATGGATTCGTCTGTAATGACTTAAGATAGTATAAAGCAAATGTATTTTATTTGTTACAATGCACATCACAAGTATTGAAGCGATACATTTCTTGTATTACTACTTCTTACATTTTCATGCGACATTCTTAAAAGCATTAACGTGAAAGGTAAACAACCACACACTTCGGTTAAGTGCTCGTCCATGTTTACTGGAACTTAAACTCTCCTAAAACTAACTTTGTGGTTGTTTACTAAATTTAGGTTAAAAGCGTGGTTAACGACTACTTATACATACTTAAGTAATATAATATAAAAGTGTTTTATGTTAATATCAGTTGCTATAACACTTAATGGACAGACTATTTTCTTAGTTAACATTTTATATCTATAACTGGATATAAATAATTCTAAATAAGATAAATATTAGGGTTAGTCGGAAATGTGTTTAACTCCACTTCGTTTTACTTTGCCTATGATTTTAAATTTGACATCTTAACTTAATCGTTTGTAGTTTAAATTTGTTGTCGTAAAATGTGCAATAGTATTAGTATTTATTTGAAAGTAGTTCGAATCAACAAAAAAACGTGTAAAAGAATACTTATTAATCACTATATGCCACCTTATATTATTATTAACCTCTAACCTTGAAATAATTTTACAAATCCGAACTCTAATGAAATTAGTTTTGCAAAAACACCATTAACTGCAAATCAAAAAGTAACAATACCTGTCAAGAACTTCTGCCAGCATAATGACTTTGTGATGAAGACTGAATACGAAAGTAATTTAGTCATTTGAACTTCAATAGCAAACACCTAATGATGGATGTTATTAAATTCATGGGTCATTAAATATTAACTGACTGATTTCTTCGATTTTGAAACTGTAAAGAAATTGTTCAAAGGAAATTATTACGAAACACGAATGTCTTTCCTAAATCACTTAATTATAAAGTATATCCATAAATAGTTTTAAAATTATATACAATAATGGTTGATACACTGGTTAAATTTATATTCAGGTCCTTTGAAATAATGAATAATTTGTTAATATAAATCATATGAATAAATTGCTAAATAAGACATTTATTTGCATAGTATTTCTGTACATAAATATAAAAAAATCTTGTTTAAAAAACATTCTTTAATAAAAAATAAAAACGTCACGTTCGCACATTTTACATTCTGAAAATTAAATATTGTTTTTGCAAAAGTCTTTGTGATGTGAATTAGCTTTAAATAGACTTGCCTAGGTGTTAATCATTATTGTACTATGTCCTTTGTACAATAATTAATGACTATCAATGGTGTAAGAGCATAACAAAGAAATATTCGTTTAAGTAATTGAACATTTAATTTTAATAAAACACATTGCCAATAACTGTTAGACAGATAAATTGAAACAAACAATAAACACAAGCAAAAAAATATAACAACGGAAAATGTATAAAAAAATCATTAAATTAAACACGTTCAATCAATAAGTAAAATCAGTTATATATAATATAATAAATATAATATTAATATATATTTTATTTATAAACAAGGTTTAACAAGTAAAAACATATGAAACATAAAAACAAAATGTAGTGACCTTATATTATTTATTATTTATTGTTAAAATTATATACATATTGTTATTCTACTGTATTGTTGATTGATTATTATACCTCTATGTTAAATTGTCTCTGTATATATAAACATATTCCGTGAAGCGATTCTAATCGGGTTTTGATTCCAGACCCTAAGAGGCTTGTGACATGAGTGCATCATAAGTAGCCTAATGTATGTAGCTAATTCAGGGGTATTATATCCAATTATAAGCTATTTAGTATATTATTTAAGCACCTATCTAATTTCATTAGACGAGACTTACAAATATATTTCAATAGTTTGAATTTTTGAATACGCTACGTCATTAGATCGATTCAACATTGATTTAGAGAAAAGTAAAATCGATCATTGGATTGGGATGTGGTGTAGGAAATTTGATTAAAAAAAAGGAATACAGAAACGTGAGTATTAAAAGATTGTAGCTCTAACTTAAATGTGAATTTGTCTAGACGTTCGTGATAATTCAAATTCAAAATTCAAATTCAAATTGTTTATTTGGCCATTAAACATTACATAACAGGCTATGTCAATACATAATTCAATAAAATAAAAATAAAACCATCATCATAGATTGGTTAACAATAAAATCAAACCATGCTTAGTTCAAGTTAAATAGCAGGCAAAATAAAAAGTTAAATAAATAATTAAAGTAATAAATCAGATTAAAACCATGCACATTTGGAGAAAAAAAAACAAAAAGCAGTTAAAAAAAGCACACACCATGCATTACCTAATTAGAGGTGGACCCCTGTCTTAAGAAACTCACTAGAGTCAAATACAGGTGTTTCTAAGAGCAAATTACTTAGAAAGGCTTTGAATTTTGGTAAAGGCAAACGCCTCACTTCAAGAGGCAGATGATTAAAATACTTGCAACCTGTAACAGGAAAACAATTAATTGATTTACTCAGTCTCTGCCTTACAGTAAAAATATCAAACCTATTTCTAGTGTTATGGCTATGTACATGCTGATTTCTAGGTAGGTATATTTCATTGGACTTAATTTCTAGGAGACATTGAAAAATATATACATTATATACAGTCACGACTTTGTTTTGGATAAACAGTGGTTTGGAGTGCGTGAGACAAATTTATGTATCGAGACAATTAAACCTTCTTAACTGAGTAGAAAACACTCTAAACCACCTAAAGAAGTATAATTTGTTTGTTTTGGTTTTCTAAAAGAATAAGCAATTTATACTACGTTGCAATTTTTTTATGTAATGTCTTTAAAAACGCCCCAACATTGTCATCTTAAAATCAATGATAAATGTATTTTCTTTATTCCAGGACATTGCATTTGTATACCTTTTACAAACAAAAAGACTTAGGAAACGTAGGTAGATTTACGTATTACATCCATTACATTGGAACAGCTCTAGAGTAATACTGGGAAACCTAACACAATAACCTGGAGTTCTTTTGTCTAAAATATCCATATACGCAGATATTGTAGCAATACAGTATTGTTGAAACAGCTGATGTGTGTTCAATCGTATTACGACTATACTAGTGGCTTTTAGGGGCAATAGCCCCTATATATGTATATATATTTGGTCTCATGGGTTGAACCTTGAACCATTGAGTTGATCTCCATTGGGTCAACTTGAATTATTGTTTAACATTTTTGTGTATTATAATAATTATTACATACCTGCATAATGCATTTTGTTGTCTGCTTTGTTTAAAATAAAAGTTCCAAAAGACTGTTCATGCGTAATTATAAAAACTTTCTAATCATAAATACAACTAAGGATCATTTTCAATTATAATCTTCATGACTATTAATTAAATATATGTAAATCTCTTTGAATACAGACAAATTCACTTAGATTAAACACATAGAGATAATGTCATCCTCCAGATTGTAAAATGCTAATTACAATGACAGAAAAATATTGTATTTTCTTTATAACAAAATCTCTCTGAAAACAACATTTGTTGTATGGTATCCATTTTGGTCGATTCCTTCGTCTTTATTTGATTCTATACTTGGTTCTGTACTTGATTCTTTGATTCTATACTTATTTGGTTCTAGTACTATTTTAACATCATCTGGCCGCTTTACCTGGCTAAAAGCAACATAAAGTTGACCATGGGTAAACACTGTTTTTTTTTTCAAATAAATGCCAACTTTTGTTAAGGTTTGGCCTTGTCCTTTGCTTTAATAATAAGTAATGTTGAAAGCTAATCGCAATGGGAATTGAATACTTGAAAACTTAAATGGCATATCAGGATCTATAGATATTAGTTTTATTTGCGGCATGGAAAAATAAGTCCCCTTTGCCTACTCCAGTAATCACTTCTAACTTTATACTTTGGTCAGACATACCTAACACAACCAATCGTACTCCATTAAATAATCCAGACCCTTAAAATTGGGAAAATGTCTATTTCAACTTTATAATAGTATGCATATTACAGTACATATTACACATATCATATGCTTTAAATAAAGTTAAACCACATGTTTTAAAGTAAACAAATCAGACATGACCTAGATTCCCATGTTATTTAAATGTGAATTATTTTATTCCGTAACAACCGTTTGGTGCATAATTAAGAAAAATGAATATTTTTCCCCAAAATTTCATGCCGAGACCTTTAAAATGAGACCTCTCCCAGATTTCTACGTCCTCCCGTTTGCTCACAATTTCATTGTAAAATTTTGGGCTTACAGAATTAGATATATAGATGGATGTATATTGGTTAATGTTTAAAACGTGTATTTACTTTGAAACACATTACAGTGTTCCACGCTTTGGTTTAACCTAAGAAATATGTCGTATGACTTTCAAAGAAGCATTTTTGTGTGCATTTGAAGGTACTTTACATATATAATTTTCTTTTTTATATTTTATCGTGAAACTACTTGTATGGTTCGTTGGCCCCTCATTAAAGGCTGATACAAAATACACCCAGTTTCGTTTCATATAGCAATTTTATGGTGATCCCAATATTGCCCAATCATTTTGATTCTCAAAACTATCATAATGAATGTTTTTCGCATCCCCATAAATGCGCTTGTAAATTCAATTGTTTTTTTTTTTTTATTCTTATGCTCGTGTAAATAAAATATGTATTTAAACCCGTTAGCTCCGATGTAAATGATCATGATAGACAGTCGGTTTCAAAGCATGTTATGGTTAGGTAATTTTGACAACGGTGTTAAAATCCAATGCAATCTTTATTCATAGTTTCTGAACATTTGTTGAACCTATATTCCGATGAAAGCTTGTTCAATAAAACACGTTTAGTATGTTTAAACTCCATCGGTCAACTTTCATTCGTTCGTAAAATGATCTTTAAGTCTCCGTTTTTCACGACTATATTTAATGCTTATCATATTTCTATAAAAAAATTAAAAGTCAATATTTATTTTAGAAAAAGTCGAGTGATATAAAATAGTCAGTTGGGTTTAAATTGTTATTTACCTCTCTTAAACATGAATAAACAATAAAATAGATAGATGACGATAAACTGAAAACACGAGAAAAGTAGCCTTAGGATATTAAATACTTTTTAATATATTTTCTAATTTATTGCAACCCCTTAAAAACGTGTTTTACATTACTACCCTAAAAACCGAATAAAAAGCAGCACTTTTATTAAATATGTAGGATTGACCAAAAATCTGTAGGCCTGACTATCAACTGTGGTCGTCAGAGTAAACTTAATCCTTTTACAGTGACTTTGAATACTAGTTTAGTTTGCAATACAGTTTACAGTTGATCACACAAAGCTACAGACGAAAGCTTGTTGAGCTTAATCTAGTCTAGTGCACGATTCTATGTGATTGGTCTTAATGTATATTAAAACATCTCCTTTCTTATATATAAAAAAAACCGAATCAATTTAGAATATTAGTTAATTACAACCTTAACCGTGTATATGTTTTATATAAAGGATTATGCATTGAATAAATGAGTTTAAGTTACTTTTATTCTGTCCAAGTAATCCTTATGTCTGTAGGGCGACCGGTTTTGACGTCTATGGTGACATTGTCAAGCTGGACATAAAATCACTCCTAGGAGGTCGTCATGAGTCTTGAAAAACTCGTAACATATACAGGGTGATTGATACAAGTGTGCCAGCTGTTTTCTTCGAAAGTTATAAGAGATATAAAAAAATTTTAAACTGTGACTACCTTGGATTTTTTATTTTACAAATTTTGGTCAAGTTTAAAACAAGATTTTAGCTGAAATTTTTTTAATATGGCCACCAACTTTGAATTTTCTCATTGAAAGCCCTATATTTTATGATTTATTTAGACAGTTAATGCCATTTAGGTTATTATTCTTTGCATTGATTCTCTAAAGCTACTTATTTAGGAGTTACAGCGTTACAGCGTGTTAAAACTAAGAAAAAATGACTTTAAGTGTACATGGCGCAGTGTACTTGACCAACAATTTTTATAATAACAGCAAGGACAAAGGCAATTTCCATCAAACTGTAATTGGATTCTTGAATGTCACTTTTCTTCCAGACTTTGTCGTATATGACTTTTGAAAATTCACATCTTTTTAAGTTTGAGATACAGTTGAGGGCTTAACTTCATCATTCTGAAGGACATAGGCCGGTTTAACTCTGTCAAGACTAACTTTAACATTAGAACCATTCACTTTTATTGTGATAGTTTTACTGTATTTCTTGATAACTGGATGAGGTCCGGTGTATGGATGTTGTAAAGATTTTCTCATAGCATCCACTCTCAGAAAAAACGTGCGAACATATGTCCAAATCACGTCGGGGTCACCAATTTTAGTGAAAAGAACCTCATTTAAATAATAGAAATACTGCTTAGAGAATTGCTGCTTAGGGACAAAAGAAGCTCATAAGTTGGCAGGCCTGCTTCAATTGTTCTCATTACCAACCAGCTGATATGCATTGTTGTCTGCATGGCTTAGTGTTACTAGGAATTTATTGTAATTGAGACCCATAATTTTGTTTTTACAAACTCAAAGATTATGCATTATATGAAATAGAGTCAAAGTAAATAATCCGTGCTATGAGGTAATTTTGTTTCTAAAAAGGTACTTGCTACTTTTAATTGTGGTTGCATTTTGAAAAAAAAACAGGCCCTGTATGGTCATTTTATTACAAAAGTAGAACCTTACATCAACTTGGCACTTGTATGAATAATCTTCCTCTTATTAAAATAAGACAATACAATAAATTAAAGTACCTGTGCCACATGAGGTTTGAGTCTATTGGAGTTAAATTATTAAATTGATGACTATCTGTAAACATCAGAATACGAACTCTTGAACATTAAATAACGTGATAGTTTTTAACTGTGCGATACGGATCCCACACTTTGTATTCGTGTGATCGATAAGGGTTATGTCGTGATATTAATTTAGTAGTTCTCAATTCCGTCCTTTAACAGTTTGAACTTTTGGATGTGTTTGGCATGTAAGCAATAGATGTAGTTCGATCATGTCCTAATTACAGAATATTAAACGATTTGTGGATTGGTCAACTAGAATAATAAATCGTTGACGTTTGCTCAACTTCATGAACCGCTGTGAGTCGAAAGTTTTATTTGATCGATTTGCAAATGTACTCCTAAAGTAGGCTACTACGAATACTAGTCATTTTAGGATATTTCTGCGTGTTAGTTATTTGTAACTGTTTGAACTAAATTAATAGAGTGATTTTTTTATTTTACAAATCTGTGTTCAAGTAATATTGGTGGTTTCCCTTTGAATAAAGATTATTCGTAAAAAATATTTTCATAGAATGAAAGGCTGACATACAGCTACATACAGTATGATACGTGCAATAAGTCATTAAAAGAATACAATAAATATAAACGTTGTTAGGAGTTAGGTAATTATAACAAATGTCATAAGGATCATAAAATAGGTCAAGTCTAAGAAAAGGTTGCAAAGATGAATCTATGTAAAGTTTTATGTATGTGAGGTATGTTATCCAAATCATTAAATTAGTTTATCTACAACAGCCTGTATTTTTTGTGTTATTTTTTCACATTTTTGTATTGAGATACAGTACATACTTCAATAATAAAGAAAGGAGTGATATATTAGCCAATAAGTCATTTATTGGGCCTAACGGACAATAACTTGCATTAGCCTAGTCAATACAATTAAAAATATAAAAAAAAAATATTGATAGTGAGAGTTCAGCTGTTGATATTGGAAAGGGATTATAAAACTCTACAGCGTCACCGGTTAAATTGGAAGACACAGCTCTTTAATAAAAGCCGGTTTTCATTAAATTAATATGTTATGGCCCTTATAACTCTAAACATAATAATACAACCCATTATTGCTGTAACAATTAGGATTCAAAAGATATTGCTAATTTAGTTATTTTTCTTCATAATTATCATTGTTATTCTCACCGCTTATCCATGATAAAGGTTGTCAAGAAGCTTACGGGAGAAAGTATGTGTCAGATTGCTGATACCGTTTATTTTTTTAATCTATTACTCAGGGTAGTAAAAGAATTTGAGATTGGTCTTCCATCTAAATTCAAATGAGGTCATTGTCTTTTATAAGCAGACATGCTTTATAGCTTTGCTACCATCTACTTAGTAATACTTTTTAGCTTCATATAAATATATGAAAATGTATGTAAGTCGAGTCATGTAGTAAATTCTTTGTTATAATTATCAATTATTTGAACAAATATATCCAATGAATTATATATTTTTAGCTACAAAAAATCAAGAGTTATCCGTTATATTAAAATTAAATGTGTTTTTGTGCTGGAAAAAAGTTATACTGTAAAATCAATAAAGTTATGATACAGTTTGTAATAGTTAATGAAATGGTTACTGATTATTTTACTTATTTTTTCAACCTACTCAATTTAAACTGTCATATGTGTTATAAGGCAAATAATTTGTACATGTATTGGTAAGTTATGTATATACAAGGTGTCCCACGAAGAGGTTTAAACGTTTAGTTGATTTCATATTCCCTGCCTATTTATAGACCAAACATTTTGAATTGTTACACTATTATATTATTTTATTACTATTATACTATTATATTATATTATATTTATAAAGTATGTTTTAAAAAAATATAATTCGAAAATTTCAACTCCCTACTAAAACAAATTGGTACCGTTTTGAAAAAAATACTTTAAAAACTTGAAAAATTTTGTTTTTGGTTTTGAAAAAACTTTGTATTATCACATTCTAAGGATCCTTTTCATCAGGAAACTAGAACATGGCCGAATAAAAACCTAAGAGTATGTTCCAAAATTATTGAACCTGTCATCCATCACCAGTTAATAATGAATAAAAAAGTTAAATTTAATTAATAATAAAAAAAAATTGCTACTACTTTGTTTATACAATGGTTAGGGAGCTGAAGCTTCTCCAGAATAGTTTTAAACCTTACTTTATAAATTGTTTTAAATTTCAAAATGTTCAGTCTATAAATGGGCAAGAAATATAAAATCAAACGTTTAAACCTCTTCGTGGGACACCTTGTATGTTTATATTTATTTAAAATTGAGTAAATCATAATGACCTCGAAGCTTGTTAAGTAGGCTGATTAACTGCTGAGTCAGATTTTCTGTCAGATCTTCGTCATATCCCGAGGGATCTCTGACTACAAAGGACCTGTTAAGCTTTCCATTAACTGATCTCGACATATTATCAAGTTATAGTTGACTATGTTGCAGCACTTAACTATGGTGTCTTAAACAGAGACAAAGAGTTATATTTATTATCTGGACAAAACTTGACAAAATTATAATCAGTATTGATTAAAATTAATACATTTATTTTGCAGCGTATGCTAAAAGCTGGCAGATTGACAGTGCTGATTTGTTATACGTATAGTTTTCTACAACTAAATATTGGGGAGAGGGGGGAATTTTTAGACTATATTAATTGAGAATTTAACCCAATATACAATTGAGGCAATGTGTATAATCTAGTTATTTTAACTGAAGCAAGAAGCAGCAGAACAAGACAGGGTTGACATGTACAAAGGGAAAAGATAAAGAGTGATTAGGGAAAGAATTACGTAGAACTTATATGGATAGAATATCAGTGGGAATGCTAAGGCAATACCACATCAAAAAATACTCGTCAAAGCTTTTAGTAAGATACCAGGAGGCAGTGGTCGAAAATTAAAAAAGGAAGTGTTCGTGAGGCATTGTACTATTTTGGGCACCAATACCCAAAGCAGTAAGACTTTAATAATGTCAAAGCTATTTTAACAAACTGTAACTGATTACCCTCTTATAGGTTGAAATTAACATAATATTTTTGTATGCAAATTATTTTGTTAAATTAAGGAATATGACGTTACATAGTAAAGTGAGGAGTTTAATTTTCTTTCAAACAGAATATTAAAAGTGTTCTTTTTAATTCCGATGAGAATACAGATATAATTTGTAGTGTAATAAATTTACACAAAATAATTAAACAATAAGATATGTTGCATTTAGGCTACATGAGATTTACGCAACTTACCAAAATCTGCCTTAGGATTTACTTCCTTTATTATTGAATGTATATCTTAAATAAACCCCGTTACTAAACATTATCAGCGTTACTTCAGTTGAAATAAAATACTGTATCAGTGACATAGATATCCTGCAATACAAGTAAAAAGGAAGTAATATTAAATATATATTAAATGAAGTGAAGTGGCCAAAAAATAAATCCAATATAAATTACCTTCCAGTAATAGATTTATTAGGATAAGGAAACTAATAAAACGTATGCTATTTTTAAAGATCTTTCCAAGGTTTTCTATTCATGAATTCAGTGATCCGTTTAATGTTGACTGAGCTAATAAACGCATTCAACCATTTACCTTTCCCTACCTGACAGGCGATTGGCATTTATTGGTTAAACAAACATTTGTTGAAAGCATTGTCTGTATATTCTTCGGATTATACTTTTGATTAAAAGTCCCAATGAAAAAATTATAAAAATATGATTAACAAAACCATGCATGAAACAGTTCTAAACTCTAACTTATCTATACCTGATAAATAATAAAAATAATACTAAACGTTATTATAAGGGGCTTAAATCTCTAATACCATTGGACTTTTTTATAACTACATGTATCCTGCATACGAAAAAAACACTTATCTTCTGTTCCATTCAAACCTCTCTAAGCTCGTTACTATTTTGCAAAATACGCTTTTACTTCCTACAAAGGTGAATTTTCAACGGACACTGCTCCTAATTTTGCTTCTATTCAGGGCATTCCAAACATCATACAAGCGAGGTTATATAACTGTAAGCCAAACATTCCCTATTATTCATTTCTATTGTGTTCAGGTCGAGACTCTTTAGCCAATTAATTTACCAAATAATTTTAAGAATGCAGTTTTATAATTTAAAATATATATTTTAAGTGACTATTGTTAATCGATAGCCTGTTTGACCCGCACTAAAAGAGGGGAAAAACTGTTCTATTTTATAGTGTAACTTTGGATACGTCAAATATCAAAATACTTGGTTTTGTTAGTGTATGTATAGTGATTATATATTTTGAACATTACAGATTGTTTAAATAAGAATGGTAAATGAGTAAATAACTCGATTAAAGGAGTCCTTTAATATATGATTGAACGTATCCAGTATTTGGTAGAGTAAAATAGTGAACAAATAATGTACTCAAAACATTAGTGGGAGCCACTGAGAAGTGAACCCAGGTCATCACTTCCTCGGATTCAGAGTTCGTTGAACTACCAACTGAGCCCCGTACTCGTGTAATAATTTAGCATGCCTTAAAATACATTGAACCATGTCAAATAACCGTAAATTGAAGAAACATGTTGATATTACCCCCTCCCCTCCTCTAGGTACTTACAATTCATATGGAAAACCAAGTTTATATTAAAATAACCATTTAATAGTGTGAATTTTGGTAGGTGGTGTCAGAGATAATAAATCTTTTCTGTTAAATGAATAAGAGATTAAAAAAACATATTTTAAAAGTTAAAAATGTAAACTTGTGTTTGTATAATACCATTTAACTTATTTCCATAACTTTAAGTAGCAATAAAACTTGTGTTAGCTAACAAGACTATTGTCATATGCAGCAGTCTGATTCAACACACGACTCTGGATGTGGAACTAAGGTTGTTACGGTAACGATGTCAAACCAGGCACAATCTGAAGTTTCCAAATCTATTATACGATTTATAAACACATTATGTTCTCAACCATTTTGAAATAATTCTAAATTCTTTAAAACAGTGTCAGTGTGTCAGTGACAGTGTTTAAAGCAGTGTGTGTGTTGCATATTGGGTGTTATTATAGGGTGTAGGTTTACATTCTACAGTTTATTTTTTTTTTTTTAGATATAAGTATTATGTTCTAGATACATTTATAATAAATAATTAATAAACTTTTGCTAATATACAAAATGTATGATACATTTGTTTCTGTCAGCCACTATAACACAAAACAATATACTTAAATTATAATATGGATTTTTTTAATTGTTAGGTCAAATTATCCACACACCGGCTGTTACTGCATAAATATGCATAATATAATTACAACATATTATAATAAAAAAATAAAAAAATTCAAAACTGTTTAAAAGGCGTTCTAGTTTAATCAAGAACAAAACAATAAATACACTGACATTTTTTTATCTATACATGACAAATAAAGCGTCTACAATCTAAAAAAAATATTTTGTTAACTAAACATTCTACATTATATATGGTTTGATTAAAAGAGATTGAACCCGCAAGTTGCGCTCTCCCCTTAACTACTAACTATGAGAGTATCAATAAAACTCTGAAGCCGGATATTGATTTCAGAAACAATTTCCGATGATGCTCTCAAATCATGGCTGTAAATGTAGGTAATCTTTTAGATTTTCATTTGTAATTGATGAAAAATAACCTTTCCTATGAAAATATTTTGTATATAATTACACTAATCAATAACATAAAAACTCTTTAAAATATATAAAAAACGTACCAGCCATAAATATTATCAATGAAATTTATTAATACGCAAGCTGTTTTCTTTTCATGGTCATAATTTGATAACTGCTTGGTAAATGTCAATTTGAATAACTGTAGTATTGATCATAAACCATTAAAAAGAGCATTTTAGAAAGCTAAAATTAAATAAATTAGTCATTAGGACGTGTTTTTTTCCTTGCATTATTGTTGATATACATATTTTAAGCTAAAATACGAGTACAATAGTTATGCGACTCAATGGATTCGTAAATAGTAACAAAATATATTTCTTACGTCAAATAAACGAAAAAAAATCATTATTAAAATCTATTTTAGGTTGGAGTATAAAGTTTTTAAACAGTAAACATAAATAAACCAATTATCGATTAACCATCGTAATTTTTATTTTTCTTTATTTAGGAAATAGTTATTAAACTCAGTAGGTTCTGGACATAAACAAGGAGAGGCAATAAAGGTATATTGTAATTTTACTGCACTCTAGAGGGAAGTAACTGAGCCAACTTCTGAATCTAAGTTTGATAAACACTTAAACTTGAAGTAAGTCTTAAGTAGTTGATAACAGTTTAATTTTAACATTAGTTATAGATCGATTGGAAACTAGGGTGGATTAATACCTTAAAGGTATTTTGCTTTGTTTGCTATTTTTGCTATTTTTGTTTCTGTCAGCCACTATAACACAAAACAATATACTTTAATTATAGTATGGATTGTTTCAATTGTCAGGTCAAATTATAGTTTTTAAGAGGGTTCCACCCACCGGCTGTTACCCAATAAACTTGTTCCTACAAAAAATAAACTCTTGATATTATTAAAGTGTTTATCGAGTTGAAATTAAATTTTAACAACGATCCAAACTATGCACTTGATGAACTAGAACTTCGTAATTGTTTCTTAAGGTACAGTAACATTTAGAAAATCCGTAAATTAGTCATTTTTACATGTGATTTTAACTAAATAATAGTTAAACTTTAATATTTTTCTCCATCCATTGCGAGCTCTGATATATTAAGAGGACAAAAAGCACACAATCATTGGAAACAAATTAGTTTTAGAATGTTGAGAGCCTGTACAATAGAGACATGTTCAATCTCAAACTGCATTTCAATCCATATGATCCGCCATCTTGAATTGAACCGGGTGGAACCCTCTTAAAATGTAAGCAGATGTAATAAAAATGTATTTATAACTGAACAATTAATATTTAATACAGTCTTTATATACAGGGTGGTAAAAAAGTCCCTGGACAGTTGAATATTTTAAAAAATAATGCAGATAGAGCTATAATACTTGGTACAAAGTTACAGGGCATAAAACTCTATTTTAACACATATTCAGTGATCCAATAACCCTTCAGGGGGACGGCCCACAAGAAGTCAGACGAAAATCTTAAAAGGAAGCATAGGTCAATATGCACATCAAATTAAAGGTCTTTCTTTGTAGAATACAATGCCGCAAACCGCACTTCAAAAGGTTGATCCTGCGCAAAATGGCAGATGTTCAAAGATTTCTTGAATCCGCCATTTTGAATCTTTGAACGACTGCCATTTTTTACTCAGGCATTCTTTTGAGCTTGAATTTACGGCATCGTAATCTACTAGTGAAGACCTTTAATTTGATGTGCATATCGACCTATGCTTACGTTAACAATTTTCTTCCGATTCTTAGGGCTGAGCCCCTGAGGAGTAAGCGTATAATAGCAATGTAAAATAAAAGAATCTTTGAACAACTGTCATTTTGCGCAGGATCAACCTTTTGAAGTGCGGTTTGCGGCATTGTATTCTACAAAGAAAGACCTTTAATTTGATGTGCATATTGACCTATGCTTACGTTTAAGATTTTCTTCTGACTCCTTGTGGGCCATCCCCCTGAAGGGTTATTGGATCACTGAATATGTGTTAAAATAGAGTTTTATGCCCTGTAACTTTGTACCAAGTATTATAGCTCTATCTGCATTATTTTTTAAAATATTCAACTGTCCAGGGTCTTTTTTACCACCCTGTATATAAAGACTGTATTAAATATTAATTGTTCAGTTATAAATACATTTTTATTACATCTGCTTTGTTATATAAAATTAATATATATACAGTATAAATTGTTAATTCCAAATCTTATTACAACATATTATGATCAATTGTAAAAATCTGTAAAACTGTTTAAAAAGTGTTCTAGTTGATTCAAGAACAAAACAATAAATATACCGAACAATAATTTGTATTTATACTTTACAAAGACAGCGTCTAAAACCTTGACCAATATTTTGTTAACTAAACATTCTCAATTATATTCGGTTTGATTAAAAGAGTTAACTGTTTATTATAAGAGTATCAATAAAACTCTGAAGCCGGATATTGATTTCAGAAATAATTTCCGACGACGTTCTCAATTTATTGCTTACACTAAACCTAATGGCTGTAAACGTTATCTTTTAGGTTTTTTTTTTGTAATTGACGCAAAAAGCTGTTCTTATAAAAATTGATTTTATTTTAAATCCTCAAAATTAATGAATGGTTTTTTGAAAAAAAAACAGAAAAGAAAAAAACACACCATCCATAATATTGTATTATGTAAATTTAAATAACTGTAGTATTGATTATAAACCATTAAAAATAAAAAAATTTTAGCGAGCCAAAAATAAATAAATTAGTAATTAGGATTTTCTTTTTCTCCTCGCATTATTGTTAATATACATATTTTCAGCTTCAATACCATAGTAATTAGAATAATTGGGTTCGTGAATAATTACAAAATAGATTGATTACGAAAAATAAACGAAAAAAATTTATTGATAGTATAGATTAGATGAAGAAATTTATAAACACGTGAAATAAAAACCAACTATTATCGAGTAACCATCCCAATTTCCACTTTTCTTTATTTATGAAATAGTTAGTTATTAAACTCAGTAGTTTCTGGACATAAACAAGGAGAGGCAATAAAGGTATATTGTAATTTTACTGCACTCTAGAGGGAAGTAACTGAGCCAACTCCTTAATCTAAGTTTGATAAACACTTAAACTTGAAGTAAGTCTTAAGTAGTTGATAACAGTTTAATTTTAACATTAGTTATAGATCGATTGGAAACTAGGGTGGATTAATACTTTGAGGTATTTTGCTTTGGATAAAGAAATGTATATTTCCAATCTTTTTGATAAAAGATTTAATAAATAATTAATACTTGAGATATTATTCATAGAAATATAAAAGTAATATAGACATATAGCTACAGTAAAACACAGATAAAAATATTATTTAACCGTAACGGTGACATTTAATGTTTATATTTTAATTAATGTTTGTCTTGCTTCGTAGTGAATTGCATATGGGTTGAACCCTTTTATAGAAAAATATATACATATATATATATATACATATATACACATACACATATATATACATACATATATATATATTGAATTAAATCAATGGTGTGGATGAACATATACATAATATACGGAGAATACCCTTCAGTAGTTGGTATGCAGTTTTAAACAATGTTTTTAGTTTCGGATGGTTTTTTGTCTAGTACGCTGGCACGAGCCCGGGATTGTTTTTCACATTACTTTAGGCTAGACCTAGGGGTTGCGGCATTATCACTTAGAGAAAATCCATTGTTGATTTGGAGTGCTCTTTAGTTAAGTTTCGGATGTAGTCCAGTAACCCGGCCGGAGTTGGGTAAGAAGTTAGAGTAACACTTAAATGTTTACTTACAGAGTGACCTTTTTATTTTGTCACTTAAACCAAAAAGGTTAAGTATTCCTTAAGAAGGAGGCTTCACTACTTGACTTTGGAGTGGTTTACTTAACAGTCTTTGGCTAACGCACATGTGCTTTTTCGACCAAAAACGCCGACTCTTCATTTTGTCTTTGACCTAAACTGCCAATTACTCTAGATACTTAACAAAAATACCCGATTATATTTTACAGTAATGTTATATAAAATATGTCTGTGTAAATGCTATTATTGGATTTTTATGTAACAAGTTACGACAAGTAAGAAATGATTTGTTAAGTACAAGGATTCTATTTAGTTGCCTTGTAAACTTTGATGTAACAGAATCCATTACTTATTGGCTCAATAAATCTATTCTTTTTTTATAGTTTTATACAATTGTACAATATTGCTTTCATATTTCAACTTAGTACCAAGCAATAACAGTAAAACTGATACAATTTAAAAAAATATTGTTTTAATTTTACCCATATCTCCCCACACATTTACACTTTTTACCCAACTCAGTCTACGCACAGCCTCTGTGCATGTACACTTTTTGCATTAAAATTGAACTGCTGGCGTTTTTTCCCTAATTTTTTATTTAGAAATGTGTAGTTCATTTGTTGTAATGAAATGAAGAAAAATGCCATGTGTTTGTTTGTATGTTATTATTGGAAAATTAAAATTTATTTCATTTTATTTGATTTTATTGCGTGATTAGAGATCAATAAATAATTCCTTAGTACAGAATCAGTAGTTGAGTTGTAGTTAATTAATTGAAGTAACAGTATCCTGTAAACAGTATTGGTTTAAGCTTAGAGAGTTTGCAAAGGACTCTTTAGCAAGTTAGTAATCAGGTTTGCAGCAATAATAGTAGGTATTACGTTGCCTCTCTATACAATATATAGTGTTACCAATCTGAACAATACAAGGCTAATAATAGATCTTGTTTCATTGACTGGAAATAATCTTAACGCAAAAGTTATACATCTTACTAAATAGTTGTAGATGTTAGGGTACTCGTATGACGGAGAGTTTAGAGAAGCAACAAATACATTATTAAACTTATAGACAATTGACCACAACAATTGATCTCAGATTCAATGCTGACTAAACAGTTTAACACGGATATTAGATTTTACTGAAAAGTTTAACGTAATTACTCAACGTGTGAAGTTATTCTCTGGCTTGTGTGATACATTTTTATTTTAGATAACAGTATTGGTTTAAATGAATGATATTTAACGTATGATGTTTAACATTGACCAGGCTTTAACAAGTAAAAAGCTTCAGTTAGTGGACAGCTTAGACTATGATGTCAAACAGCTTAGCTTAGCCAAGCAATTTCAATCAGCATTAGTGTGTTAATTTTGTCAATGTACGAACACATTTTACATTATGTACACATTACGGTCATTAGATAATATGTAGATTGAAGTACAGTATATATATATATAAATGAAGATGTATATATTGTTGTGTAGAAGAACGTTTTTTGGGTAGTGCTTAAGCAAAAAAAGTGTCTGGAACTATTTTTTCCAAATATGTTCACCTTCTTGAGCTTTATAGTAATGCTATATCAAACTATAAAAAGTGAAGTTTTATTCCAATGTTATTCTGATACCATCACAATTATTGCATTTAGGTTAAGCTAATCTAGTGCTTAGAGTGCCGGGTCAGTCAGTGGTTAGGATGCTAACGTAGTTGATAAACCTCCGTTTTAGTTATTACAGCTTTGGTTCATTGGCAAAGAGCTAGTACAGCTGTCAGAGCATTTTTATGATCTTGGTATGGATAAACAACAGCCATCTAGTATTATAAAACATACTTTCTTTTGTCATTCATTTGACTAAAATACTTCGGTTTAGCAAATTTCGTAATAGAAATATAAGTCAGATGAAGGTTTTGGTTTTCAGTGGTTGTATAACTGATATTATGGGTGTCCCGGAACTCTCTACCAATATTTTAGAGCATTGCTCCTGGGTAAGAAACATACCTAAATATCATATTTAAATTGTCCGGAAGTCCTTAGTTACTCACACAGCCGCCATTTTGTTTTTTTTAATTATAAATTTTTTCCTAAAGAATGGTTAAACATACGAATTGGAATCTTTGCACAAACATTTATGACAACTAGACAAAGCTACAAAAAAATTATGACGATTTTTCAAATTCACAAAACAAAATGCCAGCCATTTAAAATTATTATAAAAATCAACGGTTTTTGTGTTAATTAAGAAACAAAATTTTAAATGGCCGCCATTTGTGTTTTATGAATTTGAAAAATCGCCATAATTTTGTTGTAGCTTGTCTAGTTGTCTATAATGTTTGCAAATTTTCTATTTTGTATGTTTAACTATTCTTTAGAAAAACATTAATAACTAAAAAAAAAAAAAATGGCGGCTGTGTGAGTAACTTAGGACTTCCGGACAATTTAAATATGATATTTAGGTATGTTTCTTACCCAGGAGCAATGCCCTAAAATATTGGTAGAGAGTTCCGGGACACCCTGTATACTCGTACTTTAGGCTAAATAATTCAATGTAGTACAAGACGCTAGTAATAATGAGTAAAAAAAAAAAAAAAACAATCAAATGCTGCTAATTATTTCCTATCTTGTTGGAAAAGTAAAAAAATAATGACACATTATTTGTTTCCTAAATATTACATCACGTTTGGTTGAATTAGTTATATCTATGGAAAAAAATGCTTCCCCTTTATGCCAGTGGATTTTTAAAAGTAAATTTAATACTTTTGGAGGAAAACTGTTTAAACCAATTACATTTTTTTTGTATGTGCCAGAAATTGAACCCGTCCCTCCCACACACAAAACAGACTTGGATCACACAAGCTGACTTTCAATTTATGCAATGGAGATTTACATGTAAATGCCTCGTCCCTTACACTGGTATGGTGTGTAAGCCTAAGCTCCATTTGCCTTAGCATAGGATTATCCGATTTTAAATAATCGATAGCCTTAATGTATTGTTAAAGTCAGCTTTAATCTAACACTACAGTCTACTTATAAGTAAAAATTTATTTTTTCAACGTATTTAACTCAAGCCTTCTAAAATTGTAGCCTCGCCAGTTCGAAATTTAATAAATGAATGCTATATTCACATAAAAGTATGATAAGGTCACACAGTTAAAGGGAATTTGCTGATAGTTAGCCATTTGTTATAGCTCATTATAAAAATATATCAATACATAATTATAATATATATTTTATCCCATTACTAAGGTCGTTTGCATTTTTTTCGATACATCATTCTTATATTGCATTTATACAGTACAAACTAATTAAACAAAATAATATGTTTCAAGTATTTATGGAAATTGAACTACTAACAGGTTTTTGGAAGCTTTTGGGAGGTAAGTTCTCGAATAAACATGTAGAAAGATGGTTTGAAACTGAGTAATGCGTTATGCGTATGTCACTTGTTAATGATGTTGGCTATAACGGTAAACCCATTAATCGAATTCAATTTCCTCTCTTAACAGGAAATGTTTATGAAAGCTTCTAAATCAGGAACTTCTCGGATATTGAACATGCGTTGAAAATTAAATCAGTTTTTTAAACTTTCATGTGACTCTACTAACTTATAATAATAATATTGGAGGACTTTACAGTACACACATAAGCTTCATATTTCTATTTCAAATAACTGAATAGAAATCTGTATTCAACGTAATCCAAACGAATGATAAAACTATTATGGAAAGAATATGTCTCTACAATTTAAATTACAAAAGTCTTTAACCATTTTTAACTATGCAGTATTTAAATATGCTATGTTAAATTAAATAATTTCAAAGGCCACACAAAAATGAATATCCTTGCCATTATTTATATCGATGAATAGAGAAGATTCGTTAACACACACTGTGTAGGTTGTAACTCAAACGTATTTCCTATCATATGTTTCAATAACAACTGATTCAGTTCGAGGAACTAACGATCGTAAAGATTTGTAAGCGTTTTTGTGTCGTTTCTCTCTAATAAATTGTACCTAATATCGCGACAGAAATCATATCAATGGAGTTACGACTTTTGTTAGGCTGGCTGATGATATTGGATATAATCATGTTTATTATCTTTCCAACTAGTTAAATATATCATACAAAAGAAAATGAATATTATATATACAATATAAAGATACACGATTGAGATAAAAGATTTATTGTTTAAAAATTATTTTAACTAGATTTTTTGCTGATTGATGGGGATTTTTTTATTATTTTGTATGCAAAGGAAAAGCTCCTGGTCTTAATACCATTTTTACGTCAAGCTGTCTGATTTCAGAAACAAATATGAAGAATTACTCTCAAAATTTTAGATCTTGAATCTTGTTTTCATGTGTTGACAGTTAAAGGTAGGCCCTATACTATTAATTAATTATCACACCATAACAATAAAACTATAAAAGGTAAAATTAACGAAATCCCATATCACTAAAGATTAAACGATAAACTAAATTGCACAAATATTGGATTTTTACTACGTTTATTTTCATGTTAGAAGCATTATAAGTAGGCCCGGATATAAGAATCGGATCTCTTAGATCCATACATTAGTGTTACAGATTAATGAAAGTACGTTTAAGATATACTTTGAATAAGTTTTTCTTAAATAGTATAAAATACAAAACCAATCCCAAAACACCAACAATGATAGCACAACCATTGGTTTTATTCCTGGTATTCATGCTCAGTGGCCTGTATTTATGCGGAACAGCAGTTGTACTCAGAAACAAAGACTGTCGATTCATCAAAACAAACAACAGGCTTCTGTAATTACTTTTCCCCACAGTTGTCGTGCATTTCCATAATTGATCAGTAAAACTACTGATAGACTTTTTATCTGTAAGTAAAATTAATAATATAATACATCTTGTGGAACAGTTAGGCCTATGTGGTTAAAGTTGTTCACTAATAAACAGATTGTTCGTTCTAAGAACCGTTTTTAGTATCTGGTTTAGCTATATATTATTGAACTAAGACTACATCCAGCTGTTCATAGTTAATGAGCTTTTAATTATTGCAATGCATAGAGAAGCAGGGTGTCTTCATGAGCAGCATGATACATGCATAATCTATCCCTCGAAGTTAGTGTCTTCAAAATAGGCACCCAGGAGTGTTCGGGTCAACATGTGCAATTGACAACTTTCATTCCATTATTTATAATATGGTTATTTACGCCTACTCATATTACAGTACTTAAACACCTATCCCTATTGCGTGTAGTTTGTATTATTCTTTTACGTTTACATTATGAGTTTTTTTACTTGGAAATCTAATATAATGCATGTAACTTGTTAAATATGTTATTGGTTATAAAAATCTAAGTATTTAGTACAATATTCTTCATGAACAATGTTAGTATATCAGATAGTTCTAAAACATGTAAATTATAGGTAGTTCAAGGTATAAGGTCTGATTTGCATTCAGGACTATGGAGTCCTGAAAATAGGATTTTGGAACGAAGTCGAGTGCGAGATTACCATACGAGTGCGGTAAACACATTTTGGACGAGTGACGTACGATATCTTACACCATACTACTAGCTAACACAACAATAACAAATATGTAAAAATCATTGTAATATTCCCACCGACTAAAGGACTAATCAGCTGGTTGGTGATCGGTAAAAACTCAATACAGTACAGTGCTAAGTAATGAAACCTTATTTGATTAAGTTAGCAGTAAACGGGTGTTTTCTAGACTAAAACCTTGCGTAGTAAGTTCGTTAAAACAGGATGGCAAAAAATTATTTTTACTGAAAATCTAATATTATATTGATAATTAAAAATGGTATATTTCATCTTAAATTATAATTTTAAATGTAAACAATTTCAAATTATTTTCCGTAAACATTACTGGAGAAATAATAGTAATGTGGAGATATTGATTTAATGTTATTCCTTAAAATATAAATGAGCACTTTCAGGTTTGTTTGAAATAAATTTGTTAGGCAGTGCTTAATCATGAGACCTACTAAAACAAATAATAAGATTAAATTTACAAACCGTTTCTTTTATTGATACTTGTCACTAACGTCTTAGATTTTCGTATAGCAAAGTTAAATTTGAAAAGTAGAGTAAGAAAATGAATGATAGCCATAATTATTTGTAAGAATGCCAATGCATATAACAGTATTTACATAAAAGTAGATATGATTGCTAGATAAAGTTTACCATCTAATATGGTTTTACCACGTGTCTTTTAACATGTGATCTGGTTTTAAAGCAGACTCGAAATGGAAGACAATCATCATTAAGAGATTCTTGCTAATTGTGGCACGGTACTAAACTAAATACAATTCAAGAATGCATACATTTGTATGATTAATTAATAGCTATTGATACTAAGTATATAGGCTGCCTTTATTGAGGATCAATGCTGATATTTTTGAGGCTACTCATCTGAGGGACCTCATTTCAAGTAAGAGCGTCTAATAGTTAGAAATAACAGCAAGGTATTATATAATTAATTCATAAATAATATCTTAATAGGAATTTTACGTGTTAGTGCTATTAGGGAATATAAACAAATATATAATATAAGGAAATGTGGTATAACCTTTCCATTCGCACTGATAACAGACTTGCATATCGACATACAGCGAACTATGCATATTAGGCTGTTTGTGGACTATATATGTTTTATTATCTTCAACTAAGGAACAATATCACGTTCGCTCAGAGAGTTTCTGTACACCCCGTATATATAAATACAATCAGTTATGGCACAACCTCCAATTAAAAACACAAAAAAGGAACGATACAAAGCTACACGTTACTTTTAAAATACTAATACACTAAGGTCAGAAGAGTCGCATATTAAACTTAGTGCTGAACTTCAGGTTGCTCTTCAATCTAAATTCAAATGAGGTCTTTGTCCTGTATAAGCAAAGTCATGCTTTTATATCATTGCTAGCAGACATAATTTGACAAATTTGTTTACCAAGGCATTAAGATGTGACCTTCAATGTTTCATTACCATCAAACTAATGAATAGCATGTCAACAATGATTTATAAAAGGTTAGGCTACGAATCAAAATTAATAAGAAACATTTTCAATCATCGTTTGAAAGGTGACGAATCATCACATTGTACAAATGTAATGAATATTACTTCGACCATTATAATGTTATACTTTTCGGCGAAAACGTGATTGGTAAACAGCACATACATTTCAGTTTTAGTATTATGGGTTCATTAGAATTAAAATAAGTCACATACAACTGCAAAATTAAACTTAACTATGAAAGAAAATTTCATCCTTATTAACAACCCTATTTCCGTATACTACTAATTATTATTTCTTTATTGTTACATCAAAGATAATTTTTCCATGGTGCTGAAAATAAGCAAAATAATGAAAAATACTAAGATTATCTAGATTTTGACAATAATAAGTTTTGCTAAGATTTATTTTTATACTTTAAACATTGACCATTTCCCTGATTTATGCCTTAACAAAGTGTGTACATACACACCCATCCTACTTACAAAAATACGTTAACACTTCCCTTTAAGATCAAGTGACAACCTAAACGTGTCCTGAGATTAAAAACTGTAGTTTCAAATGAGATAGTTGACTTCAAATTACAAAATTATGATCAAATATCCCTTTTTTCTACAAAAGTTAGGAATGAGCACAATTATTTACGCACATATTTTATCTTCACCGGTTTCAGCTAGGTAATAAGAGTAACACTGATAAACTTAAGTTATATTGCCAAAGAGCAATGCACTGTAACTGATGTTTCTAAGCTGTTACTCAAACTTGTCATAAAGTTTGTTATAGTATCTAAACAGTTATCCTGGAGCAGGATTAGATGTCTAGTGAACCACAGTTCGAGAACTGTGTTTACTGAGATTGATATTTGATTTACTTGAGCGGAAATGTTTAATAAGAGGTACAAGACACTACAATATAGTTGTTTGTTACAAATACCCTAGGAAATATTTAATAAGAGAGGATTCACTATTAATCCTTTAGTACATCAAGCTTAAGGCGATGTGGTAACAATGTTGATTGTTATTTGCTAAGATATATTGCAAGATAGTATATATTTGCATGTCACTGTTTAACAAAGGTATTACATTCACAGTATCTTGGGTGTGTTGAAATATTTTTTACCTACGACCGTTTTTTTAAAGTAGCCGTTTCAGTCCAGTTCTTAGAATTGAAAAGTTTCACTTTACAGCTGTTTACTTTCATATCCGCATAGTTTCATTTCATATCCGCATAGTTTTCTCATATCCACACAGGTAACGGACCAATGAGGTTCAAGTATTGAGAGAAAAGAATTAAAATTGTAATGCTTCAAACGTCAACTAATCAGCTGATCAGCTGATCAGTTGACCAATTTAATTGTTGATCCGACTTGTTCATGTTGATACTCGCGTATTCTTAATTAAGTTGGTGGAAGTCCAAAAATAAATGATATATTTGCCGAATTGTACCTGATACAATATTATTTATGGTAAGAATGCTGCTAGCAATGTAATATTTAACGTAGTTTAACAAACACGTAATTACAGGAAATCAGCTGATTATACAACAAGTCGTTGCATCACTTTCAGTGGCAATGACAATACACGAAAACATAACCTCTCTAAAAAGTTATCATTAGTGATTGTTAGTAATTAAATCCAGATTGATAGTAATTAAAAAACGGTCGTAGGTAAAGTAGTGTACGCAACTCGCGTTAATAGTCTTTACGACACTCGTAGAAGTTTTTAAGGCACTCGCCAAGGCTCGTGCCTTAAATTTTCTACTCGTGTCGTAAAGACTCACTTAACGCAATCGTTGCGTAAACTACTATTATTTATGAGAAAGAAGTTGGCGGCCTCTTTTAACCTTGCAAGTAGTGGTAAACCCAGAATATGACCCCACTTTCGGCGTTTTCGGACTCAGGACTTTTAAATTTTTTGGCGAAAAAACACCCCAAATAGGTATAATATGATGGTTTTACCCCATTTTTGGCGTTTTAGAGGCTATATGAGGGCACTTTTTTGGTAAAAAAATGTTATTAATACTGAAAAACATGTCTGGAAATGAAGAGCTTTTTTTGACCACTTTTTTTAAAGACCCGGCTCTCGGCACGCGAACTCGGGCGCACTCCCGACCTATAGGCATACTTCTGATCCCCAGCGATGACAAACTAAAAGTCTTATGAAAAAATGTTTGAAACAAAAATTGAGGAATATCTAGTCATCTATACTTTTCCCACTGGCAGTTTTTCTCTGACCGAAAAATAAAAAAAATCCTCGCTTACTCACTTTTTCATGTTTACTCAAAGTAACCTTTTTATATTTTCCATAATTAATAATTATACACTAGCACAAATTAAATTATATTTATATTGTATTAAACAGTAGTTCATGTAGAATTTTAATATATAAATTTCATGTTATAAATATTTTTATTAGAAGCTAGACAAACATGTAAGTGATAGGAGGCGCATCACTTTGAACATCGTCATGCCTCTGACAGTGCCGTGCTGGCAACACCTGGAGTTTGAAACCATTGCTATTGCTGAAATTATATTATAACACATTTACATACAAAAGAAACTGGTAAATGGTTTTAAATGTTTAAACTTTTTATGCTGTATTATTATGTAGAAGGTCATGTAGTATGTAGGCTGGAATTTTAGCCGTTTTGTTGTATATCAAGCCTTTTTGAGATATAAATAAACAATAAAGCAGACCTTTATTTACTAATGCTGATATTATATTACAATGCATTGGCATACAAATGAAAACGGTTTGATTTATTTGTACTCATATAAAATAATATAATTCTTTTGAGTTATAGGGACGTCTGGTGATAAAATCACAAATTTAGAACATTTATAATGGACTTTTAAAATAATGGAATTAAGTATAGACTTATAACATTTTCATGATAACTGTTTGATTTATTTGTACTCATTTAAAATAATGTTAAAATAGTATTTGATTTTTATTGTTTTTTATCAAAAGTTGAAACCAATGTAGTGTGCCTAAATGTTTATTTACTGTTTTTTCTGTATCTCAAGCCAATAAATAGAATAGGACAAAGAGGTGTTTTTGGTGTTTTACCTATGAGAATAACATGGGGAGATTTTAAGCCACTTTTTAAAAATCGTGCTTACTCTCTATACATTTCTATGCAAATGTCCATCTCCAAAAATATTTCCAATCCCCATTAATGTCTGTATCATGTGAGATTTGCACCAGTTGGTTTGAAATATTTATAAATATAACGTGTTGCTGGAATCGCCTTAAATGGCAAGAAACATGTAGTCTTGGGACCTCTGGTAAAATATTGGAGTTTTCCTAGTATGGACTAAATATTTTTGAAAATTGGAAAAAATATGTTTTTTACTCAACTATTTTAGTGTCTTGAAACATGTATTACCGAGGAATCAGACAAATATTTCGTGCCGAAATTATATTTTACCTTACGTGAGAACTTGGAATCATTATTTAAACTCAGTCCTACTCCACAGTATTATTGCAGGCTTGCTTCTCGTCCCAAGTGGTGAATTGTGTACAGTTTATGTGTGGTGCAAAGACTAGTTTCTCTTTTTAGTTGTGACCAGCTCATTTCTAAGATGCTTAATGGTATCCACTTTGCCTTTGAACATAAGTAAATTGTAATCTTCAGTTTAGGACTTAAAGTTAATGTCGGATGCGATGCCTCTTTAATCGGAAGTTTGGGTTGTGATGAGCTCAACCCCTATCACCAATATCAGCATAGATCCATTGAACTATTATGTGTTATTGTACTTTGTGCTGATTAATATGTGTTTGGTAAATTAGCATGGCACAACACACAATCCCACATCTTGCTAATCGTAGTTGGTAGTTTAACTTAGCAACGATAATAACAAATTATTATGTCATTGCATTATTATGTCATGTCGGGGGTCTATTTGGTGGTCAAAGTAGAAGTAGGGAGCATTGACTTTCTACAATCATGATGAGATATCCAGCCAGAGCCTCAGACTGTAATAAAAAAATAGATGAAAATGCAAACTCTAAAGGCCCTGACCATGTTGTATACTTCCAGGCTGGAACAACCTTTACTTGGAATATTGTATATAAATTGTTTGTATACATAAGACTCTTGTAGTGAATGTACTCTTTGATGAAAATACAAAATAAAGATGAAAACTACTTTATGCAAAGAAGAGAAAGTAATTGTGAAGGGTAGCTACAAACAATTGCATTTTAGTGAGCAATGAAAGTTGCTATAATTATTGGGATTGTTTTGGGTAAGTTTATAGATATGCATTGTGTTTACAGGAATTAATCATAGTGGGGATGCCATTTACATCGAGACATATCGATTTAGTTAAAGTGATAAAACGAAGACCATGATAGTGGTGGATAAAGATTTTATTTGTTGAGCAATCGATATGAGAAGGAGTTTCTTGTTAAACAATAACCTGGAAAACCAATACAACATAATGCACTGTCATCCCTCATTGGTATTGTAACTTACAAGCTCTGTTGTTCTTTACTCATTTTCAAAAACTTATAAATTATAAAATAAGCCATTTTGTTGTTTATTTTACTGTTATGTATTGTAAGTGTATATATTGAAATAAATGGTTAAATAAATGTAAGTTGAAAAATGAGCCTTATTTTGTCACTAGTTTATTTACATTGATTTGAATCACATTTTTGAACTAACAGATGATTAAATTATTAATTGCATAACATTTGAAACATAGAGATACAACATTTACATTATTAACTGGAAACTATAGATCTATATTATTGTATGAACATAATTTCTGTATTTCATATATGTAAAAGCAATGAGACCATGCTAAATTACAGGATTCAATAACAAAGGAAGCTGATATTGTGCTATATACCTGAGGGTGTAAATATAGAGGTGGGCATTTCCATAGAGACTTAATGACGAATTAGAATGTGAAAGTTCTATGGTAGAAATATCAAGTATGCAAGAGTGATCATCAGAGGTAACATGGTCATCAGGCAATTCATAGAGAGGGGTCAGTCAGGTTGAACTAGTATATTGCAGTGATTCATCCAATATAGAAACAATAGTTACAAATAACCAGAACCAATTACTGAATATTGTAGTTACCAGTTTTCCTATCCTACTGTTAAAATATGAACCTCATTTTAATATGAGTTGGTGAGTTCATGCCCGGTAACATGAATGTAATAATGTTTCTAAATGTATTTATCTTATTTTATGGTAGATTTCACTATGTGTGCTTACTCTATGGTAAAATTCTTTGAGATCATTTAATATTTAACACACTTATATTAGTGAATAAATCATCAAAGTGTGATATAAATATGCTGGGTGAAACGTATTAAAACTTGCTTCCAGTTTATCTATTAAAGGATTGTCAAACGTCTCGGTTTTGCTAACTATGACCTGGTGTCCCGAAAAGGGCTCTTAAGACCATAAGATGACAATACATAAAGTTTGGACTATTGACTGTGATGTGAATTTATGCATACTTTGTCATACAAATTTTACACTATAGTATTTTTACGAGTTCTGACTGTGACTGTGATGTGAATTTGTGTGTATTTCATTACATAAATTTCACACTTTTTTCACTCATTTCACACCACTATTATGATGTGTTGTGCCTGCATGAGTGTGTTGAGCCATGAATATCATAGACTACCAAGCTATAAGGACGTATGCTAGAACTGATCTAACCTCTGCCAAACCCTGAATACGAGCCTGGAGGCACAGACTTTGGACCAAGGATCAATAATTGTAAATAGACAAACCTGTGTGATAGGATATAGAACACTGAAAAATACAAATGTTAGAAACTTTAGTCTTTTACTTATTTACCCTTACCACCCTCTGTTTTGGAGGAAACTGCCTTACAACCAACATTATGAAGATTGCATTAATACTCATGATCTTGGTCATTATAAAATTTATCAAACATAAATCCGTATTTGCCATTATTCATAAACCTTTCCTTGTCTATTATGAAAAAGCTATCCAACACTGGTGGTAAAGACTTTTATATTGATGAAATGAAAAGTCATTATTAATATGATTGTTAAATATAAGGTTTAAAATTTATATTGCCTTGTTTGGATAATATTAGAAAATGTACGTTATCGCATAAATGTTTGCGTACTTTCTAAGTAAAAGCAGTTAATATTTTTATGTTGACCCATTGAGAGAAATTGTATACTATTTGTATTATAAAAAGTCTATTCATGCATATCAGTACAGTAAAAGTTCTGTTACAATCCAGTCATAGGTCAGTCTCAATTGCATCCATAGTTTCTCAGTCAACCTGTCAGTCATTTGGTTACAGTCTGTTTTCTAACTCTTCATTAACCAATATTACATAACATTTTTTATTTAAAACACAATATTCTATAAAATTTTCATTGGCCAGTTGTTGTTGATTGTTATAAACAGTACTTGATATACAAACACATACGTTGTCATCAGTCAGGCGTCCAAACAATTAAAAAATATCGTTGAGAAGAAATCGGTTGTTGTATTTAACAACATAAAGGTCGATTCACAAACGGTATGTAATAGTTTAATCACGTCACAGTGTATACAACAACTGACTGTGACTGTGATGTGAATTTGATTAGTTGTGTGAAATGTGTGAAAATAGTGTGAAATTTTTGAAATTGCTTCCAGTTTATATGTTGTCATTAAGCAAGCGTTTAAAAATCCAACAATATCGTTGAGAAGAAACCAGCTGTTGTATTTGACGACATAAAAATCAATTCACACATAACACGTCACAGTTCAATCATATCAGTTACGACACAGTGTATACACCAACTGACTGTGACTGTGATGTGAATTTGTGTGTACTTCGTCACACAAATTTTACACAAATTTCACACATTTTTCACACATTTCACACAAATATCATGATATTTGTGTGAAATGTGTGAAAAATGTGTGAAATTTGTGTAAAATTTGTGTGACGAAGTACACACAAATTCACATCACAGTCACAGTCAGTTGGTGTATACACTGTGTCGTAACTGATATGATTGAACTGTGACGTGTTATGTGTGAATTGATTTTTATGTCGTCAAATACAACAGCTGGTTTCTTCTCAACGATATTGTTGGATTTTTAAACGCTTGCTTAATGACAACATATAAACTGGAAGCAATTTCAAAAATTTCACACTATTTTCACACATTTCACACAACTAATCAAATTCACATCACAGTCACAGTCAGTTGTTGTATACACTGTGACGTGATTAAACTATTACATACCGTTTGTGAATCGACCTTTATGTTGTTAAATACAACAACCGATTTCTTCTCAACGATATTTTTTAATTGTTTGGACGCCTGACTGATGACAACGTATGTGTTTGTATATCAAGTACTGTTTATAACAATCAACAACAACTGGCCAATGAAAATTTTATAGAATATTGTGTTTTAAATAAAAAATGTTATGTAATATTGGTTAATGAAGAGTTAGAAAACAGACTGTAACCAAATGACTGACAGGTTGACTGAGAAACTATGGATGCAATTGAGACTGACCTATGACTGGATTGTAACAGAACTTTTACTGTACTGATATGCATGAATAGACTTTTTATAATACAAATAGTATACAATTTCTCTCAATGGGTCAACATAAAAATATTAACTGCTTTTACTTAGAAAGTACGCAAACATTTATGCGATAACGTACATTTTCTAATATTATCCAAACAAGGCAATATAAATTTTAAACCTTATATTTAACAATCATATTAATAATGACTTTTCATTTCATCAATATAAAAGTCTTTACCACCAGTGTTGGATAGCTTTTTCATAATAGACAAGGAAAGGTTTATGAATAATGGCAAATACGGATTTATGTTTGATAAATTTTATAATGACCAAGATCATGAGTATTAATGCAATCTTCATAATGTTGGTTGTAAGGCAGTTTCCTCCAAAACAGAGGGTGGTAAGGGTAAATAAGTAAAAGACTAAAGTTTCTAACATTTGTATTTTTCAGTGTTCTATATCCTATCACACAGGTTTGTCTATTTACAATTATTGATCCTTGGTCCAAAGTCTGTGCCTCCAGGCTCGTATTCAGGGTTTGGCAGAGGTTAGATCAGTTCTAGCATACGTCCTTATAGCTTGGTAGTCTATGATATTCATGGCTCAACACACTCATGCAGGCACAACACATCATAATAGTGGTGTGAAATGAGTGAAAAAAGTGTGAAATTTATGTAATGAAATACACACAAATTCACATCACAGTCACAGTCAGAACTCGTAAAAATACTATAGTGTAAAATTTGTATGACAAAGTATGCATAAATTCACATCACAGTCAATAGTCCAAACTTTATGTATTGTCATCTTATGGTCTTAAGAGCCCTTTTCGGGACACCAGGTCATAGTTAGCAAAACCGAGACGTTTGACAATCCTTTAATAGATAAACTGGAAGCAAGTTTTAATACGTTTCACCCAGCATATTTATATCACACTTTGATGATTTATTCACTAATATAAGTGTGTTAAATATTAAATGATCTCAAAGAATTTTACCATAGAGTAAGCACACATAGTGAAATCTACCATAAAATAAGATAAATACATTTAGAAACATTATTACATTCATGTTACCGGGCATGAACTCACCAACTCATATTAAAATGAGGTTCATATTTTAACAGTAGGATAGGAAAACTGGTAACTACAATATTCAGTAATTGGTTCTGGTTATTTGTAACTATTGTTTCTATATTGGATGAATCACTGCAATATACTAGTTCAACCTGACTGACCCCTCTCTATGAATTGCCTGATGACCATGTTACCTCTGATGATCACTCTTGCATACTTGATATTTCTACCATAGAACTTTCACATTCTAATTCGTCATTAAGTCTCTATGGAAATGCCCACCTCTATATTTACACCCTCAGGTATATAGCACAATATCAGCTTCCTTTGTTATTGAATCCTGTAATTTAGCATGGTCTCATTGCTTTTACATATATGAAATACAGAAATTATGTTCATACAATAATATAGATCTATAGTTTCCAGTTAATAATGTAAATGTTGTATCTCTATGTTTCAAATGTTATGCAATTAATAATTTAATCATCTGTTAGTTCAAAAATGTGATTCAAATCAATGTAAATAAACTAGTGACAAAATAAGGCTCATTTTTCAACTTACATTTATTTAACCATTTATTTCAATATATACACTTACAATACATAACAGTAAAATAAACAACAAAATGGCTTATTTTATAATTTATAAGTTTTTGAAAATGAGTAAAGAACAACAGAGCTTGTAAGTTACAATACCAATGAGGGATGACAGTGCATTATGTTGTATTGGTTTTCCAGGTTATTGTTTAACAAGAAACTCCTTCTCATATCGATTGCTCAACAAATAAAATCTTTATCCACCACTATCATGGTCTTCGTTTTATCACTTTAACTAAATCGATATGTCTCGATGTAAATGGCATCCCCACTATGATTAATTCCTGTAAACACAATGCATATCTATAAACTTACCCAAAACAATCCCAATAATTATAGCAACTTTCATTGCTCACTAAAATGCAATTGTTTGTAGCTACCCTTCACAATTACTTTCTCTTCTTTGCATAAAGTAGTTTTCATCTTTATTTTGTATTTTCATCAAAGAGTACATTCACTACAAGAGTCTTATGTATACAAACAATTTATATACAATATTCCAAGTAAAGGTTGTTCCAGCCTGGAAGTATACAACATGGTCAGGGCCTTTAGAGTTTACATTTTCATCTATTTTTTTATTACAGTCTGAGGCTCTGGCTGGATATCTCATCATGATTGTAGAAAGTCAATGCTCCCTACTTCTACTTTGACCACCAAATAGACCCCCGACATGACATAATAATGCAATGACATAATAATTTGTTATTATCGTTGCTAAGTTAAACTACCAACTACGATTAGCAAGATGTGGGATTGTGTGTTGTGCCATGCTAATTTACCAAACACATATTAATCAGCACAAAGTACAATAACACATAATAGTTCAATGGATCTATGCTGATATTGGTGATAGGGGTTGAGCTCATCACAACCCAAACTTCCGATTAAAGAGGCATCGCATCCGACATTAATTTTAAGTCCTAAACTGAAGATTACAATTTGCTTATGTTCAGAGGCAAAGTGGATACCATCTAGCATCTTAGGAATGAGCTGGTCACAACTAAAAAGAAAACCCAGTCTTTGCACCACACATAAACTGTACACAATTCACCACTTGGGACAAGAAGCAAGCCTGCAATGATACTGTGGAGCAGGACTGAGTTTAAATAATGATTCCAAGTTCTCACGTAAGGTAAAATATAATTTCGGCACGAAATATTTGCCTGATTCCTCGGTAATACATGTTTCAAGACGCTAAAATAGTTGAGTAAAAAACATCTTTTTTCAATTTTTCACAAATATTTAATCCAAACTAGAAAAAATCCAATATTTTACCAGAGGTCCCAACACTATGTGTTTCTTGCCATTTAAGGTGATTCCAGCAACACATTATATTTATAAATATTTCAAACCAACTGGTACAAATCTCACATGATACAGACATTAATATGGATTGAAAATATTTTTGGAGTTGGACATTTATATAGAAATGTATAAATAAGCACGATTTTTTAAAAAGTGGTTTAAAATCTCCCCATGTTATTCTCATAGGTAAAACACCAAAAACACCTCTTTATCCTATTCTATCTATTTGCTTGAGATACAGTAAATAAACATATTTAGGCACACTACATTGATTTCAACTTTTGATATAAAACAATAATACAGGGTAAAAATTTAAAAATCTAAAACTTATATGAGTACCATTTGGTAAATAAATTAAATGGTTCCATTTGTATGACAATGCATTATAACATAATATCAGTGTTGGTAATGGTTACAAACTCCATGCATTACTGGTGTGACTTTATCGTTTTAAAATGCTTATTTCTCAAAAACTGCTTGAGATACGACAAATGGTTAAATTTAGGTACACTATGTTAGTTCCAACTTTTAAACAACAAAAAACAATAATACAACATAAAAATCAAATACTATTTTAACATTATTTTAAATGAGTACAAATAAATCAAACAGTTATCATGAAAATGTTATAAGTCTATACTTAATTCCATTATTTTAAAAGTCCATTATTAAATATTCTAAATTTGTGATTTAATCACCAGACATCCCTATAACTCAAAAGAATTATATTATTTTATATGAGTACAAATAAATCAAACCATTTTCATTTGTATGCCAATGCATTGTAATATAATAATAGCATTAGTAAATAAAGGTCTGATTTATTGTTTAAAAATACTTATATCTAAAAAAAAGGCTTGATATACAACAAAACAGCTAAAATTCCAGCAACCAAAATAGCCTTCAACATAATAATACAGCATAAAAAGTTAAACAATTTAAAACCATTTACCAGTTTCTTTTGTATGTAAATGTGTTATAATATAATTTCAACAATAGCAATAGTTTCAAACTCTAGGTATTACCAGCACGGCACTGTCGGGGGCATGACGATGTTCAAAGTGATGCGCCTCCTATCACTTACATGTTTGTCTAGCTTCTAAAAAAAATATTTATAGCATAAAATTTATATATTAAAATTCTACATAAACTACTGTTTAATACAATATAAATATAATTTAATTTATGCCACTGTATAATTATTAATTAAGGAAAATATAAAAAGGTTACTCAAAGCAAACATGAAAAAGTAAGTAAGCGAGGATTTTTTTTATTTTTCGGTCAGAGAAAAACTTTCAGTGGAAGAAGTAAAGATGATTAGATGTTCCTCAATTTTTGTTTCTAACATTTTTTCATAAGACTTTTAGTTTGTCATCACTGGGGATCAGAAGTAACCTATGGGTCGGGAGCTGGGTTTTTAAAAAAAGTGGTCAAAAAAAGCTCTTCATTTCCAGGCTTGTTTTTTCAGTATTAATAACATTTTTTAACCAAAAAATGCCCCCATATAGCCTCTAAAACGCCAAAAATAGGGTAAAACCATCATATTTTACCTATTTTGGGTGTTTTTTCGCCAAAAAATTTCAAAAGTCCTGGGTCCAAAAACGCCGAAAGTGGGGTCATATTCTGGGTTTACCACTACTCTTGCATTTGCCCGTCCACATAGACTAACTGCCCGAGCGTGGAACGTATCCAGAAAAGCAAGGAGTGAGCCGGTACAGTACAAGGATAAACTGTAGTTCTGATAACGTTTGTGGCAGTGGCCAGGCACAACATCACTGCCTTGGGCCCGAAGTCCATGACGCTACCAAATGAGCCACCGACTCACTTCACGTATATACGTTATGTAATATACGTTAAGATTTATTACAACACGATTAAATAAGTTAAATGTACATTTTCAAGCTATGTAATATCTTGTGGAAAATTAGTTAAGGCTAAAATACAATGATATCCAGAAACAAAAACCAATCTGCCAAGTAATTGTATGCACACACCTAACAAAGATTCGAGATTACTTATTTCTAATAAATGTAGAATTATATACAGTGACATTTGTTATGAAATGGAAAAGACTATAAGACTGCACGTCTGTGTGTAAGGAAGAGCCCAAGGTACTCGTAGACGCCACGCACTAAAAATATGAACTAACATAAAACTAAGTTTCAATCTAAAAAAATATAACTTATTCGTTAAGATTTTAATTAAAAGTGACATATCACAGTCCTAGATCCTGTAAAAACCATGAGAATATAAGTGTTTGGAAAAAACTCATATAACGGTAAAAATAGGATGTAAATTAATATAATCGCGGACCTTTTAAAAATAACGGGAAAACGCAGAAAGAAAAGTCACCAGTTCAGGAATCAGTGACCTGTTAGCTGAGCTAATAAACTCGTTCGACCGTTCACAATTCTTTGACTGACTGATGATTGGTCTTTACTTATACAACAAACCTTAGTTACAGAATTAGATTAAGAATAATTAAACTGTGTTAAATGTTCAGTTAATTAAATAGTCAGTATTAATTAAATAGTCAGATTTAATCAATTTAAATTAAATGGTCTGTTAAATAGAGCATATTTGTTTACAAAACCATAATTCACCTTACAAATAATAACTTTAAGGATTTCAAACAGGTTTGCTGACGAGTATTAAGAACCTAATCCAGGCTCTTTATCGTCTGAACGAGTAGTAAGAAGAGCGTGATAACAGGTTAAAGAGTCCAGTTCCGGCTAGATAACAAAGACGGGAAATATCGGAAAAGTATTACCGTCTCCTCCCCATGAAAAGAGGGTGGATCTTGGAATTGGGGTTAACACCTTGTCTTTCACCTCAAATGACGTTTTACTTTACATTATGTTTTGTGAACTGCTTAACCGAAAATTGTTGGTTGCTTTTTAAGTGATAGTTGTCGTACTTCTCAATAAATTTGGTAAGAATAGATTCATTCATTGTTGTAAATAACTTTATCATTTCGTATGTTTTTTTTATATGAAATGCATATTAAAATCAGTCAAGGAAAGTGTTACGGTAGTAAAATCTTATTTACGAAAAAAACACCACAGCAGCAAACCTGCAGACTAAGCGAATTTCCATTTACCTAGCTGGATATCTACTAAAAATTCCCTGAAAATTGTCAGATTTATTTAACATTTAATTATTAATTTTAATGAGTCTACCTAGGTTTGCTGCTACAGGGAAGGTATTGAGGTGTAGTCTTTGAAGGACGTTTATTAAACAGCTTTCAAGGTGGTTTGAACCTCTGTTGACATGTTACCAGGTGACTGGAGTCATATGTTAGTGGGATACTAGGTTTAATTCGTCTATTCTTGCAACTCTTAAATATTTAATTTTGGAGTAGTGCAAGTGAGTTTAAAGTATCATGTTTTCTACAAGTATGTTTGGTATCAGTAACCATATCCATTTGGAACCATAACGGTTAATCCTTGTAATTCGATCAATGGCTGACTGCTAATTTATGCAAAGAAGCTTTACATGTAAATGTCTCGTCCTTTACACTGGTCGAGTGGGATAGCTTTAGCTCAATTAGCTATGCACTACGATTATCAGCTTTAAAAAAACGATTGTATCAACCAGTTGTAAAATTAAGCTTAATCAAAACACTAAGCTATTATTTTTTACAAGATCTTACAGCTCTGTTATACTCAAACATGGGATTTTCTTGATTTGATACGCAATAATCTTAATTTATAGGTTAAATAAGAGGGTTTTTTTACCTTGAAAAATAAAACTAGTTATAATTGCTGTGTGGTTAGTTTTCAATGTTTTATTGGCGTGTAATTGGATCAAGAATGCTAAATAGTGTTTCACCGACGAGGGAAAGGATGATATCGCATAAACCAATTCACTTATGAGGAATATACTTGAATTTACATCAACAAGAATCTGACGTTATGCGTATGTCACTTGGTAATGTTATTAGCTATCACGGCGAACCCATTTATTAAATTCAATTTCCCTTCCGTAATAGGAAAATCTTATGAAAGCAATTATTTACCTTGCCAGGACTGTCAAGTAATCGGTCTTTACTCTAGGTAAAAAACTTAAAATTTAGTATCAATAGCCAGGAAATAATAAAAAAAGAAGAGAAAACGAAAACAATAAAATATAGAACCAGGAGCATTTCGATACAACGTCTGTACAACCGGTTATGAATTAACAAGTTAGTTAATTTGTATACAGTATTAAACAAATAAATAAAGGTAGAAATTAGTTAACAGTGACAACAATATAACTCGCTATATGAAAATGTAAAAAAAACACAATAAGCTGTTTCGTGTATAAATTTTAGTAATTTTGACGGGCTGCAAGCTCCGAAAAAAACGGTCCAAATTAAGCCTAAAAATAAAAAATAACATGCTTATTGTTTCGCATACAAATATGGCAAGTTTACTTGACTGCATTCTCCGAAAGTAACCCAATTAAACATTATATTTCTGGTATGAACAGTATATTTTGAATGGTCGAAAACCATTCAATTCAAACAAAACTACGCTCGTTACAATATGGATTCCATTTTTTACTTCTAACTCAGTCGAGGTTTCACCGAACATCGTCCCTAATTTAGCTCGTATTCAGGACTGTTCAAACGTTATACAGGTGATGTTTTCTAACTGTAAGCCAAACATTCGTTACCATTCATTTGTATTTCATTCGGAATTTGATTCATACCTTTTCGAAGTGTTTTAGTTCTTTTTTGTGTAAATTAAATTAATTGTTTATTTTGGGTAGATAATGTATTATACAGATACTAAATGTAGTTTTTATTTGGTTCTTTTTTTTATAAACATTAGTAAATATACAGGTGTAAATTAAGTATGGAAACAAATCTGTATTTTTAAAACCAAAATATATAGAAATATTCTGTATATGTCATTGATTGTAAACAAAGGTTCCGCTTTTATCTTGATCTTTTACATCTAAGATATTTTCTTGGGGTGGGGGTAAGCATTAATAATTCTTTTCACATAGCAACCCCTATAGAGTGACCGCTCATTTTAAAGGGTATGTTAAAAGAAATACAATGACGGAAACCCGAGGTAGATATCTCACCCTTAGTCAAAATTACAGTCATTCAAAAAATGTATTTATGAAAAAAACACCCATTTAACTAATTCAAAATTTGGAATACCTCCCATTTGGGGTAGGAGTAAGATGTCTACCTTGGGTTTGCATCATTGTATTTCTTTTTAAAAACCCTTCAAAATGAGGGTCACTCTACAGGGGTTGCTTTTCGAAAAAATAAGTCACCCACTACTCTCTACACATTTAGGATGGTAAAGAAAATATTTTTGAAGTAAAAAACCTTGAAAACCTTCGGTCATAATCAATGCCCAAAACAGAATATCTATATCTATTTCAGTCAAGAAAATATAGAACTTTTTCACATAAATTAAATTTTAGAATACCTTCAATTTTGGCTAGGAGTGAAATACCTACCTCGGATTTGCGTCATTATATTTCTCTTGACAAATCCTTCAAAATAATTCACTCAATGGGGTTGTTAATTAAAAAAAAATAAGTCACTCCTATCTCAAAATTTGTAAGGGGGGTTTATAGGATAGTTTTAAAATAAAAGATTGTGGAACCTTTGTTTAGAACAAAGAGTCACAACAATCAACGCCACAAAGAGCATATTTCTAACTATTTCGGTTTAAAAAATACATATTTGATTCGATACTTAATTTACACACTGTATAAATGATGGTATAACATTGCAATACCTTATGCAATGTTAAACATCGATTAGTCATAAACAATTGTTCCATTTCCCAAGAGCACTCATGCTTATCTTTCGCAAATAAACTGTCCCTTATGTAATCGAAGAGAGCCCATCTACTCAATTAGTTAAAGTTACCTTAAAGGTGTGACTGTGAAGTTAAAATTAAATAGTGTTCCAATTAAAACAAAACCATCAATACACCACAGTTTAACATTGGAAGATAGCAATTTCATTAGCTGTAGGGGAAATATTACCCTATCAACAAAGGTATTGTAGTATGGTGTGTAGATTTTTATAGGCTAGGTTGAATGTTTTATTTTAAATTGATAGATCGCAGCTGGCAAAACCACTGACTATTTCCTTGAGGAGTTAAGGATTGAACTAGTAATAATAATAATAATAATGCCTTTATTGTGCATGGTATTCGTCAACATTTAATACAGGCATAACAAGCGACAGCAAAACAAATAAATACAACAGCATAAAACAATTAGAAATACTCATGATAAATAAATTGCACAGAACTTGTCATTTGATTGATTTAGAACCTCAGAGCAGCCGAACACCATCTAGTAAGTAAGTAGTTAGTATCTAGCTAATAAGTAGTTAATTTAGAATTTTCTATCATGACTTGATAATTCTAAAAGATAACAGATTAACCTTAACATGTTTAAGACCGTAACACTGTGTTGACAACTGTAACATTGTTGTCCTAGCACACTAAACTATTATTCAAAGTAGTTTGTGTGAGGTTTGAGTTTACTCTGACAACCAGGGTTGTTAGTCTTGACGCCTATGAAGTTTGCTAATTCCACTTGTACAAGATATGTTAAAAGACCACAACTTTCTTAATAACACAATAATTCATCTACTAACTTATTTATATATTTATTTTTTCAACGGTAACACCATTTTGACATTCGAATACACATTAAATAGGAATAACTCACTTTATAAACATAGCATAATTAGGTAATAAATATGAGCAATAATAAGAATAAAATAGAAAGCAGACATTACATGCAAAAGACATAACCAGTATAACAGAAAACAAAAATGCATTACATAGGCTGAATCATTTCAAGTGTAAGACATAAACATAGCAAATTAGGTATAGGCTACTAAAATACGTGCAATAAATAAGAATGAAAGTGAAAAGCAGGCTAAAGATGCAAAAGACATAACCAGCAAATAATATGGCACATAAATACTCCATTAGTTTTCGATACTTTTTCACTTTCAATTTGTAATACTAAATTAATCAACTATGTATTAGCTCATAGCCTTGATTAATTTTTACTCTAAAAGGTAACTAAAAATTGAACAACTCAATAAAAACAAAAGCTAAGCTTTTAAATACAAAATTCTTTTATTAATTTCTGAAATGTCCGTTGATGTTTATTTATCTATTTAAATATAGATAGGATAAGAAATATATTGCACATAAAGTCAACTGCTTTATAACTAGATCTTTAAAATGTCTAATTCACAACGAACACTAAAACTAATGTTTTATTAAGTGCTAGGCCTAACAATAATTATCTTAAAAATATTAAAAGATTAATTTAAATCCTGGCAAAAGTATCAGTGTTTTTGATACTTGAGTAGACGTCGTGTTAAATTGTAACTAAAAATCAGAAATAATAATTTGTCTTTTAAGCTTTTACCGAAAGTAAAAAATATTATTTAATAACAGCAATATTTGTATAAATAAAAGAAGTTTGTGGAAGTTAAAAAAGGAAAAACATAGTAGGCCTTATGTAGTTGTGTGAAATGGAAGAATAGCTTACACGATTTGTTCATGAAATCAGAACACCTTTAAGGGTTTCATGGCATTAAATTGCAACATGACAAATATTAAAACATTTTATTGTAACTATCGGCTGTATAAAATCGGTATAATTTCATATAATCACAATGAAATCAATCCTTCAGAGATAAAATAATAAATAAATAAAAAATATGCAAATTATGTCTCCACTACATGTAAGTTAACTATTAGTATGCATACGAATTAATTACATGAACTGCATACAATTTATTACACTAGCATAAATTATACGTGTAACTAAAATAAAACGGCTATAGAATTTATAATAACCTCTCCGTTTAACATTGATTAAATATTAACCGTAAACTAAGGTTTCAGGAGCGGAACGGGGCATCGGCTATACGCAAAATATATTTTTACAAATAACTCGCATTTAATTACATAGAAACAGCTTTTCATCACCGTAACAACTGTAAAACCTTTTCTCGTAATTTGTTACTCGAGGGAAAACATTATTTTCCAAGCTCATTAATATTTTATAAACAATCGAGAGTGTTTATGTCAAATCATGTTCCAGAAAACTGTTGAATTTTTCAAATGAGATCTATGCACGTCGTCATTATATTTTTTTTTACCTATCCTAACAGTGATGATTTTCTTTTCAATAGAATAAACATAATAAATAAATCTCACAATATGATTGCAATTAAATTGAATATAAACTTAACTATCGACCAATGCAAAGTTCGTAGTCTTTTGATAGTACGAATCTGGACCAATCCATCCTCCATCACTGATTTATTAATGTAAATAAATGTCTGTTATAAATGACTGACAAAGCTAGACATTTAATTTCATTTCATTTCAGTACATTGCGTTATCATTTTCATCCATATGGATTGTATCTATATGCATTTAAAATTCTTAAATGCTTATAATACATAAAATGGGAGCCAAAGTAAAAGGTCTAAAAATTTGATCGAACTAAATTGACTTAAATCATTAAAAACAACCTGAAATCTTTCTACCGATAATATTTTGTTATTAAACAATGAGACGAATTTAGCAAACCTACGTTAATCTTACTTACTTACTTACTGCCGTGGCTCCACAAATCTCAGTTGATTCTTCGCCTCGTGTACCAGCCTCTTCCACCCTCCTCTGTCTTCTGCCAAGTTGACACTTGCACCCATTGTCCTGATGTCGTTCAATACTTGGTCAGTCCATCTCAATTTTAGCCTTCTAAACGTCCATTGTGAAGGCCAAAATTGAGATGGACTGACCAAGTCAGGACATCAGGACAATGGGTGCAAATATCAACTTGGCAGAAGACATTAGGCGAAGAATCAACTGAGATTTGTGGAGCCACGGCAGTAAGTAAGTAAGTAAGATTAACGTAGGTTTGCTAAATGCGTCTCATTGTCTAACAAAATATTATCAGTAGAAAGATTTCAGGTTGTCCTTGATTTAATTCAATTTAATCGTTTAATTTTAAGTAGCCTAACTAAAAAAAAATAAAAACCATGACTTATGTATGAAAATAACAGGCAGGAATTTCGAGAACGACCGGATCTAATAAATCCCATTTTTTGTTTCCTTAATTCAACTGAACTGTAACATTTATTTATCACAATTGATTTTGTTCCTTGTTTCTACTTTATCATTTCAAAGGTAAACCAGGTAACTGGTAAGAATTATTTTGTAGAGGAATAATAATATCAGCTGGGTTATAAAAAATTAAATAAAACACATTTTAGTCCAGAGGATGGTTAAGAGTTAAAATATTATAACACATAACACTAAGATTCCGTCGCATATAAGATAAAAACAATCATTTTTTTTACCTTAAGATCAAGGTAGCCCAGTCACAGCCACATCAGTTAACTATAAACTCATCCAAGTCTTAAGAATCAGAGATATGCAGTACATCAAGCATGACAGTGTTTAATAGACTACGAATTAATTAGAAATTTAAGTGATTATACAATATTTTTTCTATATCATGTTCTATCTTACAATAACTGTAGTTTTGGATCAATATAACAAATTAGTAATGGCTTGATAATATGGTTAGTAAAAATTTTATCCACTCCTAGATTTATGAGGAAATATTATCCTCCTTAGCTTGTAATTTAAATAAAAATTAAATAGCATATGTTTATCCTAACCAATTAAACGTACTTATATGTTAAAAAACTAATATTTTTAAGGGTCTATAAACAAACTATTTTAATACGACAATATTCTGATATATAACCAAGTTAGTTCAAAATTCTTCTGTCATGTAAAGCAGTCCGATTCAGAACACGTCCATGAATGTAAAACTAAGGTTGTTACGGTAACGATGTCGAGCTAAGCAGAATCTTAAGCTATTATATTTTATCGTATTTTATCTGGTTAAATAGCTTTTAAAAAATATACGTACATTAAAAGTGCTTGTTTAAATAGTTTAAATAATTTTTACGAATAATATCACGAAGCTAGTCACCCTGTGTGATATATTTTTATATCACGACATTATTAAGCCATAATTTGTTGGGTTTTTTTTAAATACTGTTTACCTATTGTAAATGTACGTTTTACAAATGTGTATCGTAAATTGCAGATAGCAGAGTGGTAATATAGTATAGAGATCGGTAAAAAATATATAGCTTCAAATACCTTAATGCACAGTGGTTGATTTTTAAGTATTATGCATACTATCTATTTACTCTGGAAAACGCCATTTTTCTGTAGTTAATTGTAATACCTTTGTAAAAGATAACATAATGATTTTAGAGAATATTAAGTTGTGATTAATAAATGTATAATTAATTTAAAAATTGAATATCGAATCATTTTCTGTTTCTTATTTAATTTAATGGAACATTACTGATACGTTTTCTTAAAAAAAAACATAAACGAACATTTTAACAACTACACATTATTTCTGAGTACGTAATATCGTGTTTGAAATATATATTTTTTTAATTATTTGCAATAATATATTGACAAGAGCCATTTACTTATTTCTTGTTTTGAACCAACAAAATGTAATACACAAAAGCTAAATACGTAAACTAAAGCTGTTAAGATGATAAACAGGATGGTTAGCCAAGATGCAAGTACATGGGCAAGCACTCTGATTAATTTACGTTTACAACCCTCTTGCCTAGCTACAACTACTTGGGTAGAAAACCAGTAATAATATCAAAACTTGCATTGTTAAACTTTGATGATGAAATACAATGCTCGAGTTTGACTAAGACATTTTAAAACTTTCTGTAAAAAGATATAAAAAATACGTCGAACCTTTTACTTGTATTTCCTATTTGGTAGAGAAATGTAACAACGATAATAAAAGATACATTATAATAAAAAATGTTATAATGTGCTTGAAAAACATCTTGTAGGATACCATTTTTGTGGTATGTATGCTTACATATGGTTTTGCAATATGTCTGAATAGTCTCTAAATGTCCACTCTTTTAAAGTTTAGAAAAATTATAATAATTCTTAGTAGTTTTAATTATTAACTATAATTGGATTTACAAAAAAATTTGGATTGTTATATAATTATGAGAATAAACTAAAAACAAAAACACACTCGGAACACAATATACAAAGTACAGATAAGAACAGAATTACAAAACCTATCCATCCATGTCTTATATGAAATAATAAAACAAAATATGAAAGGCTGTTGAACAGCTGTGTTAAGAAATACTGAGCTGATTTAAATTCGGATCATGACTTTTCCCTTTAGCGGGCTTCAGCGTTTACTGTGTTAAGTCCAGAAATTTACATAATATTGGAGACTATTTTGATAATTATTAATTATTATGGGCTTATGCTTAAATCCTTAAATTGTTAATTTACCCTCAGACATACACTAATATCCTGCAACATTTTTTCTAGTGTTGACTTCAGCGGTATTTTGATAAAAGAGTTGCACTGGAGAAGCTAGTCGTCTAAACACGTATGTTCTTGTGGTTGTGTCGGGAATTGAACCCGTCTTTACGGCACCAAAGTCATAAACGCTATTTACTAGGCTAGCAAAAACCCAAATTATTTTATTATTAACACAACTATTGTAACAGTATTTGTTGAAAATTATAAGTATACTAATATAAATAAATCATAAAGGTAATATTAATCTAGGAGCCTATACCTAAAAATTGTAATTCCAGGAAGGAGGTGAGATGTACAAAAAACGCTTATGAACAAATATATATAGAGGTCTTATGAATAGACAGCTATGTTTGATATAAATTGTGAATTAAATGTAACATTGTGTTGCAATAACAAGCTTCTGTAAAACATAGAAACCTATTAATCCTGAAACTTGTTATAAAAAACGCACGTCATATTCCCTGAGCATGTTTCCTGAAAAAGGACTTAAGGTAATATTAAAAGGCTCAAGTGATATATTTAGTGATATGTTAAGTGACATTGTTGTTTACTATGTTATATCTCAATGCGGCCTCAGAGTACAATGTATCGTTTCCAATGTGGTTGGCCTGGTTCCAGCGACATAATGTAACTGCTTTACACAAACAATTATTCCATTTTTTTTTTTTTTTTTTAGACACAATTAAGGACTTTATTTATATATCTTTCAAACAATTTTGAGTCATATTAAATCATTGAAATGTTTATTTGTAATATACTATCTGGGTGGGTGAAATATAATAATAAAGATAAGAAAGTAATTTAAACAAAACCAGCATACATATGATAGTGTTACTTAATTGATTGTCACGTAAACATTTATGTCATTTATCCACGAAAATATTTTAAAATTAGGTTCATGTTTGATACATAATTAGTCTTTTAAATATGATATTCAAATGTTTCATCTTTAAAATTGGTTAGTTCTATAATTAAAATATATATTAAGATGCTATTCAATAAATGTTGTATGTATTTCCCATAAAACTAGTGAAGTACAGTGTTGCGACAATTATTGGTCGAGAGAAGTTTGGTTTACATTCCATAATAAATTTTTTGCAAAAACTTCCTTAAGTTACATTAAATCTTAACCAATTAATCGATCTTAAACTAAGGATTCCAACGTATTGTGTTTAATGTATTGTTAAAGAATTTTACACTATTTTGTGGAACACCTATATAGACTTCGTATCAATACACATTTTTTTTTATTTTACCGCCCATTTGTTAAAATTTGAAAATACATTCAAATAAAGGCTATTAGACATGTTATAGTTGAATTCTAAGCGAGAACGTTCGCAGACTTAGATATCCTATTTCATTGGGCTTCGGATAATTTATGCTGACTAACAACAATTCTAGCGTTACCAGACTTTTTACCTATCCGTTTCATAATGAAAAACAATGCTATAGGTCTAAAAAACGCACAAGATAAAACAGAATGACACTTCTTATAAAATTGGTGATTAGAGTTAGTGAGCAAGTCAAAAGTAAAAAAAGCAAGTCATAAGCTTACAAAATATCAAGAATCAAATGTTGTTTACTAAACCTTTACGAACACATTTAATCGAAATATCTTTAGAAATAAATGGATGTCTTAGGTTATTACAGTAGCTGTAATGATATGGCAGCACCTTCATTCGCACCTGGCTCCCTTCTATTTGTATTGAGATTGGCAAAGTGTAATATAGGAGTTAAGATAAGTAATGTTTTTAACGTGAAAGATTTTATTGTCGGGATGTGACGTATAGATAAAAATATTTCATCAACATGAACATATCATGGATTTATAGTTACCTATGAAACAAGCTTACCCTACAAGGTTACCTAGGTCTATGGGTTTATTGACTATGAAGTTGAAGTTTGAGATTAATTCCATTAGAATATTTTTGGATGATTTTGTAATAATAAAAATGTTTTACTGAATTGTTTTTCGGATTTTGAAATAAGATATGGCAACAATGGAGATAATAAATGCAATTATAAAAAGCCAATATAAATTTAAACATTTTACTTTCCTATTACATTTTAATACAAACTCATTTCGGTATCACAAGCACGGTATCAAAAGTAAATGTTTTTCTTGTATCATTGAGATATATTAAAGAAATGTATAAGGTGTATGCAACAAAATGTATTGATTTTTAAATGGTTGATAAAATAAAATCATAAGAGAGACAAAAAGTAGGTTGAAAATTTTATTATTAAATGTTTTTCATTATTCTGCATTTAAAGTTGTACTTTCCGAATTAGCTCTATCATATCGGAGGCTTCTTTAATGGCCTTGATTTTTCAAATACATATTATAATAATCTGTACATTTTACAAAGTGAATAAGCGTAGATAAATTAATTCATCTTATGGTTTGGCACAGTGCCTTGTCTGGCCTGGAAGGATTTGTTTACTCAACATCTCTAGGGATACAACAGAATAAATAACTCGGTATATAATTTATCCAGGCTGCTTGTGACGGAAAGAAATATTCATTCGTATATTTTTTTTTGAGAAACGCATTACTTGAAAATGCATTAATGTAAAAAAAAATTCGTTTAAATTAATTTAAAATGTCTTTGCTGCTTCTAACATGATTTTGGTTTGTCTTAACTATATCTTACAAACGACTTGGAAATACTTAAGAAAATACTTCAAGGTATAATTATATAAAATTGCCGTACATAGGCCTAGGTAAGAATATTTTTATACTTAGACTGTAAATATATAAAAATAATCGTAAAAAAATAATATATATTGTTGATACCTGATATCGTATTTTAAACTATATATTAGGTTTTTTTGTATTTTTTACAGTAGTGTGAAATGAAAGGAAAATTATATTCTAATCCATTGAGCGTAATATGTTTCATTTTCTATCAGATAATTTACTACTAATTTGAAATAATAACTTCGCTAGTTTTGTGATGTGTCTGATGATGCCAGCATAGCTGGCGAAAGGCCTCATTAAAATTAAAAATTCAGAAATATTGGTGAAGTTATTATTTCAAATTAGTATTAATTCCAATATTAACAGTTCTTCTTGAAGATAATTTACTGTTGAAACGATTTTGAAAATAAAATGATTAAGGGAAATAATTAATAAGGTCTCCAGAAAAATGACAAAAGAGATAGTTAAAGAGGTACATCACTGATAGATTGATAGGATCTACACAAAACTGTAAGCCATTAAAAGTTTACGAAGAAGGCCTGAAGGGGACATAAATGTTCAGGCTATTGCTAGAGTTTATTAAGAGTTTTATTACTCTTTTGAAACATAAAGCGCCTCTAAAGAGATACAATTGTTTTGATTATTATTATTTGTGTTATAAGTGCTATAGTTTCCTAAACAATAATCCATTGGTTAAATCTTTAGGTTAAATCGAATATCTTTTTATAACGCTATTGGTACATCATTAATAGACTGATAGGATCCCAGCTTAGTAAACTAAACTATAATCTATTAAAAGTTTCAAAGAAGGCCTGAAGGTGACATAAATGTTCAGGCCATTCCTAGAGTTCATCCAAAGTGTTATTACTCTTTTTAAACATAAAACGCCTCTAAAGAGGTACAACTGCTTTAATTATTATTATTTCTGTAATAAATGCTATAATCCCCTAAAATATAAGAATAATTCGTTGGTTAAATCTTCAGGTTAAATAGAATATATTTTTATAACGCTATTGGTACATCATTAATAGACTGATAGGATCCCAGCTTATAGTTCGGCCGCTTAGAAAACGACCTGCGCGCTCATGCTAAACCAATGCTGGAGGAGGTCGTTTTCTAAGCGGCCGACCTATAGTCTATACTAAACTCTAATCCATTAAAAGTTCCAAAGAAGGCCTCAAAGAGACATAAATGTTTCGGCCATTGCTAGAGTTCATCCAAAGTTTTATTACTCTTTTAAAACATAAAACGCCTCCTAAGAGGTACAACCATTTTAATTAGTATTATTTCTGTTATAAATAATATAATTTCCTAAAATAAAACAATAATTAATTGGGTAAGTCTTCAGGTTTAATAGAATATACTTTTATAACGCTATTGGGTTTGATTTATTTTTTACTTTAGGTAATTAGGTCACTTTAGGTAATTACAACTTCATGGTTGTTATAATCCATTGAGTGTTTCTATTTAATTTTATTACAATTGAACCTAAATTTTAATAGAAACTATTAAATAGCTCCCCGTGTAGTAATTTTACTGCAAATTATTAAATCTATCCATGCAAATATAAAAAATGTAATAAGATAAGGGATTGATTGACAATCTAATAAATATGTTACTTTTTTCGGAACAAATATTTAATTTACTGAAAGAATAGAATGGTGATTCAATATATTATTTTAATATAAAAATAAAAGCTAAATTCTTACGATAACGTTAAAAAAAATATTTAATTGTAATATTGTAATGTGCGAAAATAAAAAATACTCAGGTCAATCTAATTTATTTACCATAATCATATAAATAATTTCTCATGGCTCAAACAACTACTGACAAGCAGCATATATTTCACGAGAATGCCTAGCTTGTCAGGTGTTCGTATTGTGTATACTAATGCCTCTGTACCATTCTATGTAACAATGAGAAGTGATTCATCATCCTGTAACACTGTCTCACAAACATGTAATTCTAGCTCGAGTATATTCCAAATAACATATTGTACATAACAAGCTAAGTGAATAGTTTCTGACTTTTTTAAATTTTATGAGCTTACATAAGTTTACTGTTGGTTTACTTAATTTCGTGTATAAGATTGTTAACCACAAAATCTTGTATTGACCAAACAATTAGTACTAGGGTCGTCCATTCTGCTAAATGAAAGCAATAATCTAATTTACCACAGGGGTGAAAATCATAAATAAATTGCTTAAATACAATGTCCATGTCTGCTACTATCATTGCATTAGGGCCATAAACTACTTCTAGTGATGATTGCCAGCATCGATCCATAGTATACGAGGGTCAGGAAACACGTTATATCATATAGAGTATAATATCATCAACTTCCAACCAATCCGGACATTGCTGATTTTATTTGTCCGGTAAAACTCATTACAGTACAGGAGTACGTAATGAAACCCTATTTGATTAAGCTGACGGCAAACAGCTGTTTTCTGTACTAAATCCCTGCGTGGGAAGTTTGTCAAAACAGTGTAGTGTGGCTTAAAATATATTGCCTAAATATGTACAGGAGCTTAAAAATGTTTCAAGCTATATTTTTGCTTAATTATAACAGAGGTATATCTAATAATACCCTTATAGGCCTTGTTAACAGTACCTAAATCATTGTATGATAATTAATTTTGTTTATTTACTCCAGCTTACTGAAGTAAATCACTAATATAAAGTTGTAACGACTGGGATTGTTAAAGTTGTGCGGAGTAACGTTTTGCTTGTTTCAACGACCTCGTTCGCAAATGAAGTTTACCTTTAGTTTAATTGTATGAATATGGTGAATAATTATCAATGTCATACAAGCTTTATTTAAGTAACAGTATTAAAAATACAGCTCAACCAAGCCAGTAATTTAAACTTTAATTAAATTTTCTGTCGAAAGTAAAAACAAGACGCATTTTAACGTGTTATATAAAACTAATGGTTCATTTTGTTAAAGGGTGGATAACATTGTAGTTATAGGGGTTTCGAGATTAGGGTAAGAAAACAATGGATATCATTGAAAACTTTCCCGCTATCAATTGTATGACAATCTTGATTTCAAAAGCTGATTAATCTACTAATTAAAGTTATATCAGTTTGTTGTTTGCATTTCCAACTATGCTTGACAACAAGATAGGGCCTACTGCGTAACAGTCGAGGTTTTCACAGTTTTATTTTAATAAAACTTATGTAACTTTGACAATCAATTATCATTAAAGTGCTACGTAAAAAATTATTTATTTCAACACGTTGTTATAATATTCAAATTGATTTATACTTCCAATTTAATTTTAATAGGTCTAGAATGAGAAGTAAAATTGTCCTTTCAAAGTCACGTTTTACATTAGATTCGTGACAAAATTATGACAGTTTCTTGTAATAATTAACAAACCGCCATACTTACATTATTTTAAGAAATTATTTTTATGTTCTATAATTAAGTTATCATTTACAGGTATGCCAGCTCAAAAAGGTGATGTTATAAAAAAGGAGATACATACCTTTTAATTTTTTTTTAGTTTCGTCTCATATTTATATGTTATGTGACATATGTTCTTCATTAGGACATATAACAGAAATTATAAAAATATTTGTTAAAACATACTTTTTAAAGATTGTTTCATATTTTTGGGGTATGTTTATTGGTGTACACCTTGATCCCAACACAAACTGCAACATGGATTATGACAACTATTCGGTTAGTTTTTAGTTTTCAAAATCGTGTCGTTTTGAAACGTTGCATTATTTGTTTGGTTATAAAATTAAGGCAATATTTTAACGATTAAGTTGTTTGTACTTAGTTTACATTTATTGATATTTGTATACTATCAAGAGTCACATAATTCCATTCAATGTTTACAAAGTTGTCCCAGCTATGTTTTTGTTTTGCTTAAAAAAAAAAAAAAAAAAAAAAAAAAACAGAAACCCCATGTTATGCCATGAAGTCCAACGCAAATCGTAGCGATTAATCTGGTTAACTAGGTTGAAATATCTAACACAATAATTCTAGTTTTCCGTGGAGCTACATAATAAATTTATAGTTTTTGGGCACTGGCCCGTGTCCAGCCCTGGCTAGTTTCCAGATAAATTATCTGAATCGAAAGGGCTGCAAACGTTTTCAGGTCTTTGCCAACATTAAATTATTGCGTTTCATTACTCATTGAGTAAAGAATGTTAATTTAGATTTTAGAAAAACAGAAAAAGGTATTTTAAGAACTAAACTATGTTACTGATTTGTTTTACCCTTCCAGGGCTAAATTAAATGAAGGGCTGGGGCTAAATTTATTTTTTTCCAAAATTACAAACTAAAGTGGTTGCGTTTTGTATATATTTCCCTTGATGCATTTATTTATCTTAATCAAAGTTTCTAATTTTTTTTACGTAGGGGAAGAAGATTTGTTCACTGATATCTAAATTGAACCATTTGAATTTTAAGTCCTAATACGACTTAGAACCAATTTTCGAAAAGGCATCCTTATTTACTTTGACAACCAAAATACTACTCTGACATTTACACCAATGAAAGTGTTTGACATTTTTTTTCTTCTATTAAAAATACACGACAAATTTTAAAATCTGTATTGGAACAAAAATAATAAAGACAACTAAACTCATTAATTTATTTTTTACTAAGGTCGCCACCAGTAAAAGTAAAACCTTGTTCCTTTGTATACAAAATTAGCAAAGTACATATTCAAACAATGTTGTGATGATTGTGTTTAGTTTGCTTACTGCTGATTGTTTAGGTAGCAGGTGGTTGACAGAGACAACAGCTTCTTTATAGCCCAAGCAACGCTGTCAATTAAGTAAACAATTTCAGCACCAACGTTGGAAGCGGTTAATGATTATTAAAGTAACCAAAATGTGTTTAAGCAACAAAAATCAGAATTTTTGCATTAGGTGTATTGTCACAAGATGGTTAATGAAGCTAAGCTAATAGTAATTAATTTTTGTATTTTTAACCGTGGTAAGTAACCTTTTTACTTAATCAAAATACAGAAAAAATATAGTACCGGTAAGGTATTATGTTTCCAATAATAGTGAATATACAACAATCTTATAGTTATATATGTTATATTATGGGTTCGTTCAGATATTTTTTGCAGCATTGAAAACTGGTTAAAACGTATACGAAATAAAAATCGTAAAATGTACACAAAATGCATGTGTAAAATATCCTTACAAAACTATTTATTACTTAATACCAATCAAAGGACTAAACAAAACCCATCTCAACATTTCATTGAAATAACCATACTATTGCAAGAGGGACAGCTATTAAAAACAATAAAATCAATTTGTCAAAAAAAAAATGCTTTGACCCAGAACAAAGGATGATAACGACTAGTTCAGTGTTTAACAAAACTGTATCAATAACTGTTAGGGATTGCTTGAACGTCCTACATGAAAGCTAATACACATAAAACAAAGTCCTGATGAAAAGGTAAATTTTCAGTCACACGCCAAACAACCAAATGTTTGTTTATGACCATGTTATCCCCATTACTTTTATCTCTGTTATGATGTTATCCCTTTTTTATATGTTTAAACATGTGATTTATTTACAGTGGGTATTTAAATTTAAGCCTAAATATATGAGTAAAATATACAGACAGGCTATATGTTACGATGTTTCCTCAACAGATCTTTGGTAGGAAACCTCAACACATTTTACCTTCTATTTAAAATAGCCAAAAAACACCAACCTTTTTTACACACATCTTTGACTGAATCATTGTTAAACATATTAATTTACCTGTCCAATAACATTTCCGTTTTTCATAATTTTTCTATATTACCATACAATGAAAACCTAACAAACTGCATCTAGGTACCGGGTGACCACAAAGTCTTGGTCTGATCTAATAGCTTTGCTGTACGAAAACCATTAGAGCCACACTTAACTTGTATGCCTTGTTTTGAAGGGAATTTAATCAAGTTTTATTTAATGAAATTAGTAACACCTAAACACAGTTGATTGACAACAATACAGTTATGATTCAATATAATAACAAATAAAAAATTGTGACTTTACAAGAGATATCGGATATCACAGTTTGTTTTATTGTTTCACGAAACCCAATCCCCTATAGCAGTTCATCGACTATCCATTTAAGTGGGAAAGTTATCAGACACAATAATTGTAGAATTCGGGGGAGTTAAAATCCCAGGACCGTGATTGAAAATGAAAGGGCCAGTCCAAAGATAAATGTTTGGTGCGGTGTAATACATGATGGATTCATTGCATAATTTTTCTTTGCGGAAGAAAATGTAAATGGGTTTGTTACTTGTTGGGGTTGTATGCAGTCCCTCAATTATAATAACTGCATTTTATGATAATTTTCCAGCAAGACGGTGCTCCGCCTCATTGGGCTAAATGTGTGAGGAATTTTTAAAATCTTCACTTCCCCGGTCGCTGGATCGGGCGTGATGGCCCGACCAAATGGCCACCTCGTTCCCCCGTTGTAACCCCCATGTGTTTCTTGTTGTACCCATTTGGCAAGGACACTGTTTATTCTTCTCCGGTTCATAATTTACACACACTTGCGGGAGGGATTTAGGAATTCTGTGGCGTCTGTAACCAGGGATATGCTGACTAAACTGGGACAAACTGAAAAGACGTCTAGAAAATCTGCAGGCCACCTGAGGCGCACACGTAGAGTTGTGTTACGTTTGGACATAGTAATAAAATCTTAAGAAGTTACCTTTTATATCTGTAAATAAATCTTTATCGTACTATCACTCGTTTTCATACTATGTGGTTATTATTATCAGCCCAAGAATTTGTGGACACCCGGTATTTCAATGAATAAATAGTGTAGCTATTGCAGTAGATTAAATATTATATTTTTGTATGTTTTACTTTATTTGCATTAGTGTGGTGGATTATCGAATAATAAGATAATTAAAAAATTACGCATTGTTGTGTCTAGAAAAAAAACTAGTGATAACCGTATGTAAAATAAGATTGCATAACAGTCATTACCGGTTTAAAGTGTATAACATTAACGAATTTATGATTACACAAAAATCTAATTATTGTTATATCCAAGAAAAAAAAACACAAACACTGGTTACAATAACTAGTTAAATTTTCTTACATGATAACAGTCAATAACTGGTTAGTCAATGTAGTCTAGGTTGTTACGTTGTCGTTGGATTGATTATGTAGTGGATCCGCATGGCCTATCGGGTTGCCCTTTAACGCAATCATAACTGACATTCTCTTGTCAATTAATAACAAATTACTTTGTCAAAATAATTGTACTAAAATACTCGTATATTCTAAAAAAACTGGCAATAAATAATAGCTCGTCTATAATATGATATCACTAAAAGTTTTAAATTATAAGCAGTTACCCCTTTATGAAAATTATAATCATAAGTAGATAGAAGTTCAAGTGAAGTTATTGTATTTTACAATATTGCAATATGGTTTATTACTTATTGTTCGTCAAATATGTTAATGAACCAACAAATTCAGGGGGGAAACGAGTTAAATTAGGGAAGATGAATAAATGTGTGCTAATTTATTACTTCTTATGTTACAAACTTTATTGTATTTTTTTTATTATTAGGTTTTTTAGAGTTTAACTATAAAATAGGTCCATGAGGTCCTTAGTTCATCTCAATAAGGAAAGATTGTCATTTCATAAAAAGAAATGTCGTAAAAGCAATGTGTACACATTCATCTAGTATTCCTTTGTGTTTATTTCTAATTGCATCAACTTACTTAAAATATAAGTTTACAATTTACCAGTTCCAACATAATACCATTTTTTTGTGACTGGTCTTGTATTTATTATGTTTGTGATTCAAATGAATATTTTTACTAAAATATGTAGAGCCATGTTATTTTTCTAATCTTTGATAAAAAATAATACAATCGTTTTTGGTAGATTTTAAAATTAACTTTTTTTTTTACTAATGTAAAACTAAAAACTACATTATTGGGTTTAAAATATTAAAACTGTTAATCATAAGGGTGGCTTAAGGTAAGCTAAGGGTTCCTAAGAACCTAAAATGATGGAACGCTGAAGCTCTTTTAGTTCTTCAACAATTAGTAACAATTGACTCTTGCCAAAAATTACTACTCTGGAAATTGAAAAATTCCTAATCTTACTTTTACAAATTATGGTTGTTCCTTACATCATTCATTACTCAAAACCACTTCATCGCCCACATCGTTAAAACTACACATTCGGATACCGGGTGACGAAACTTATAACGATGCAGATTGTTAAAGTTCTGCAGGGCTTAAGTCAAATGCTACAACGCAATGTCTGACTTTGGTTTAGTTTTAACAGTTGTTGCAAACAGTATAACTATGATGGTTAATACTGATTAAGAGGATGTTTTCTAGGTGTAAAGCTCTAAGAGGGGTTGATTGTATAGGCAAGGTAGCTATGAGATAACGGAGTATTGAAAATTTTTTATAGTACTTATCTTATATACTATTTACAACGGTAAATGTTTGAAATATTTTTGTAAAAACAGATTTTATAGTTTGCTGAACACCAAAACTATTCTAGAATCATATGAAATATTAAATGGCGTGTTTTTATATATGTTTTACTAAGTCATTGTAATCCTACTGACGGTATTATAATCGACGTTGTTGGTATTGCATGTACTGGCATATTAGGATTGTCTAGTGTTCGAATAAGGGCAAGCCAATAGTCAATAGTAAATAAATGGTTAAGTTTGCAAACATGTAGTACATTTGTAATCAACATTATTAGGGCTATTGGAATGACATTAGTGTGAATATAAGAAGGTGTGTTATTGGAAAACTAATACTTCTTCCACGATATATAAATTTTTTAAGTGTTACGATTCTACCCAGTATTGATCAATGCAACTGTCAGACTCTAAGTATTACTTCGGTCATGCTCATGAATAGCATATTATAACATTGGCTAATATATGGTAAAACATATCACACTCTCCTCACCAATTTTGATTCACACGTGCACCAGTAATACAAAACAAATTAAAAAATAATTTTATTTAACAGATGAAATATATTCTCCCTCTTCTGTAGTCTTGCAGTTGATTATAAATGAAATGTATTTCCCAAACAGGATCCCAAACACAAACTTAAATAAATATATTTCGGCTTAATAAATACAAGTTATAAATATTGAACAAATCACAAGATACATGTTGCAAATAGTGAAAAATAATGTAGTTATGATCTTAGTACATTATGTTATGTTTGGTTATAAATTAAGAGCCATTTATATACAAGAAATAACATTTCATTCAGTAAGTAAATAAATGTAACAAATGAATGTATGTAAAATTAATGTTATATGCATATAATTCTCCTATTAATATAGAAGTGCAATAAATAAAAATAAACCATTATTATCTTTTTGTTAAAGATATATAATTACAGATGAGTGTAATTTTTATGAAACTTGTATACAAATTTTCGAACAATATAATCCTTTTAAAGTAATTGCAAGCATTATTGTAACTTATAGTCCTTCGTTAAATATGTAAGAATAAACACCCCCCTGATTACGTACAAAAAATGTTTATTAAGGATAGTACTCAATCATTTGTTAAAACACAATAAAATACGATGGTCTATAAACACCCGTTTACTAAGCCTTAAAAAGGTTCCTGTTTTAAATTCAAAGAGGGTCTTTCTCCTGAATAAGCAGGTTTAAGAATTAACTACATTTACTCTTATTTTGTTGTAACATTTTATAAGGTTTGTTCAGTACCGTGCTAATATGGGATTAAGGAAGTATTATTAATTTATAATAAACCTTAATCAGCTGTTTTAGTTTCTGTTTCGTTTCAAGCTATTATTTTGTATAAGGGTTTTAATGTAAAAAAATTCATTATTTTCAGGTAATAGAGTAACTGAGTGAACTTAGCCTTTTCATTAGAAATCTAGAAATCTTAGAATGACTGCAATGCAAGAAAGATAAATCGTGTTGATTTTATAATCGAAAACATGCTGAATTGAATTTAGATAATTTATTTTTGACACCGTTTTACCAAGTTACGGATGTGAGTTAAAAATGAGAAAAAAGAGGAGATCTATAAGCTAATTAGGTAACTAACTACTTTTTAAGATCAACTGGTTGGAAAAAGCATCTCACTTAGATGCTAACCACCAGTAAGAAGATAGTTCAATTTTATATGGAGCAGAACTATTTTATAAAATGCAATAGGAAAGTTTAACTTCTTATCAATGAATATTAATTTGTAACAAATGGTAGTTTAAAACTTGAACAAATAAATCCGTGGATTCAATTAAATAAAACTCTATTCCTACACTAAAGTTTTATTTTTTTATCAACAAAAAAGAATATTTTAAGAACCATTTGTTTAAATTACAGTATCCTTTTTTCGAATATTGATAGTTATTTTTATCGCTTGTTTTCGTGGGATGAGGTATTAGCAATAGTGAGGAATTTATATATTTATTTATAAAATACATATAGCTACAAAATAAAAAATTTAGTGTTAAGTATTTTATTAAGAGAAACTCTAAATCATTGTTAACTATAATACATTTAAACACAAAGGCCAGGACGTAACGTTTAAATCTCAAGAACCACTAGACTGTAACAAAGACCTTTACACTCAACTTTGGAGAGGGTGTTATAATTGAGGCAAGCTTTAAGAATCGTTGAAGGTTCTTTTAACCACATCTAGTAATACAATAAACCAAAATACGATTATGTCTTTAGAGTTAGTAGGTTATGGAGTACTGTATCAACTAATTGGCATAGCTTAAAAACTTTATACTCTAGCTCAATATACTATCATTTTAAATAAATAAATAAAATAATAATAACATTGAGGAAGGAAAGCTATGTATATGGTGACTTCAAGTAAAAAAATTAATAAAGGTACATGTATGTAATAGCCAAAATGAAGGAATGTCAAGTATCTCAAAATATTATTCTAAATACTATTAGTCTTCTATAAATAAATCTATTACACAATAATCTTGCTTAATACACTTTACAAACTTTGCTTGGAAGTTACTTTACAGTCAAAGAACGTAAACATTGAACATTTTAAATTTTCATCTTACAGTGATAACTAAGAACTATGAAGTTCAAGTTTCACCATGCACAAACAAATAGTACCTTTTTTGAGTTATAATTCAAATTTTCTGTCATCCCAAGGTGCATTCATTTAAAACTCACACCATTCACATTCCATGAAAAACATTCTAATGATTACCTATCCTGTATGGAAATGGGTTTAAGTATGATATTTACTATGTAATAATACATAATGTTATATAATAGCTGTTTTAATGTGACGTTTGATTTGCATTTGAAAAATAAAATAATTAAAAACAATTTTTACGCAAAGATTATACAGTTTGCGATTAGAAATTATTTTATAGGCCAATGATTTGTAACAAGTTTAATGGAGCAAAGGCTGCTAACATACTCGACCTATGGGACGGGGAATTTGCATGCAAATCTTCATTGCAGACATTTGCAGTCGGCTGATCTGTGCAAAATCAGAATAGTACAAGGAATAACTGTAAAGGCTGGATATAAAGTATTATTTTGCTCATTAGATGTATCATTTGTTGCATTACGGATGAAAAATAGTTACGAGAACAGTATCATTAGAACTACTAGACTAGCTCACTCCCCAGTCTGAAATAATACTAACATAATTTAACCATAATATCTTAGCGATTTGGTTGGAAATTCGAATTGGGTTTGTAAATTGTTTACCCTGCTAAACAATATAAACTCGTTAGTAGATAGTAATGTACCAATCCTAGACCAAAAAAGGAAGACTTTAATAATTTAATGAAATTTGTTGTTTTTCAATACTAATATGTTAAATTTTTGCCTCTTTTAGGCCAATTTCTAACATTTTCATATTTTTCTAGAAAAAGTATAGTCCAGTAAAATAAGACATTTTGGTATGCAAAAGGTCGGGTAGTTCTGATTTTTGGATATGTTGTTAGTATTGGGCCCATAACATAAAATCCAAGTTATCCACCTCGAGATGCTGCCGCTCGCCGCGGGGCGCGCCACTTGTTATCGAAATATCAAAAATATGGCAATTCCTATTGTTTTTCACTCAATCTCGCGAACCGCTCATTTTACCGAAAATTTTATATTATTACATTAAAGAAGAATAAATTTGTGACAGTTTAAGCCCAACAGCAAGTATGTAGCGTAAATAATGGTCAAAATACAGACCATCAAAATAAATAAATTTTCCAAAGACCGATAAAAATTGTGGTTTTTCAATATTTCCACAATATAGTTGTTTGAAGCAGACACCGTATTGATTTAGAGAGTATGCCAATTTATTTGCTATTAATAGAAAATAAATGAAAGTATGAATTGAAATACCCCCACCTCAGCAAACCTGCAGACTAAGCGAATTTCCATTTGCTTGATTTGATTTTCACAAACCTATTTAAATAAGGTTACTAAGGTACTTAGGTTTAACTGGTGCCTAGGTTTGCTGCTACAGGGAGGGTAATATAGTATATCTTTTAATAAAATAATAATAGTATGATAAGAAACAAATAAATTTACCCAATTTTATAAAAATGTGTCTATAAATAAGGAAAAAAACAATAATTAAAAAAATCTTTGCTATTGGAATAACTTGAGGTTTTTTAATTTACATTTTTAATTTTATCCGTAACCAGCAACTGTAAAAAAACATTTTAATGTACTAAATTATTTGTTTTTAAGCTCTACAAAATGGTCTAGAGATACATTGTAAAATTGTATGTTTTAAGGGTCAAAAATACGAAAAACCCGTTCTTAACAAAAAACCCCATAAAGCAACCGTTCCCATGGCCTGATCAAATCAAATCAAAATCTGTTTTATTTCCAAAAACTTTTTACAATATATACGACATATACAATATACGAACAATAGTCCCGCATAGGCCTAAAAGACCTGTGCGCAGGACGAGTTCTATTACAAATCAAATTAGAAATATTCTTAAAAATCAAAACTAAATTAATCAAAATACTACTGTATTTACAACTAAGCTATGAGACAGCTACAGGAACAGTTAATGCTAAGTAAAAGGTAGTCGAGTGAATGGAGTTGCAGTTACTAATGTATGTACTCTAAATATTGTTTGGTGTACTTGTGTATTTATTATTGTTAGGTATTGTATACTGAACTGATAAGTGTCTCAGACTGATCGAGCCCAATCTCCGACAGCCAACTGCTTACCGAACGTTTATAAACTAGAAGAGATACCTGTAGATCTCTAATCTCTGATGGTATATTCCTATGCAAAAAATTCGCAATATAAAAAGCATTGGTAAGGTTTGCAGACTTGAAAACTCGGGGTACCTGCATACCTACATTTACAGATTTTGTGGTGGGATAGTTATGTGTGATTGGCGTCACTATCAAATCTTGATTGGAGTAGGTATATAAAAGTAAAGTTTTGATAAAAAGTTGACGCACCGAAAGTAATTGAGTGTTTTTGAATAATAAATTTGTAGGGAAACGCCTGTTGAATTAAAAAGCTATTTTAATAATTAGTTTTTGTATGACAAACAGTGGCTTTAAAATATTGCTACTAGCTCCTCCCTATACTATAATTCCATATTGAAGTACCGATTGGACAAATGCATAGTATAACATTTTTATTTCATTAATGTTAAGAATTTCGCGTACGTTTCTAAAAACATAAATTAATTTCCTAAGTTTTCTCTTATACTTCAATGATCATGCTTCGCGAACTCGTTTTAATAAATGTAGGTTTACATGCCGAAAAACAGACCTTAAAAATATACCTTCAACGGCAAAACTACTCTTCCCAAAGCTGCCAAATGTTTATACATAAACATTTAAGCTAAGCTTTGGGTACAATACTTTCACATGAAAACAAAATAAAACAGTTTAACATAGTTAACAGTTTATTGAGGCTGAAAGATCAGGCAAATAAGATCTTCCAATTACAATCACTCTACAGATCTTCCATGCAGCGGGTAATTTTTCCACGCCAAGTGCGCCCATCTATACAGGACATGGCTAAATATGAATTAAAATACAGGATTGATATTGAAGAACAAAAAAAATTCACAAAGATCGGAAATTTCACTACAAGACGTACAGACAAGTTCTGGTGTGGAATTTGGTCTGATTAGGCCATCGAACAGGCCCTCATAAAGACAGAAAAGCTCTGGTGGATTGACTCGGGGACGAGGGATAACAGACAAAATGTTGTAACTTGGTGGGCGCTTGGGATGATCCGTCCTCATCAAATCTGTAGGAAGTTTAGAAATATTATAAAAAATGACGTCAGTTGAACATTAACAGTGAGCAACATGTTGACGTGCGCCATTCTCGCATTGCTCGAGACAACATTGATGAAAAGGTTCAATAGTGGTTTCCTCAACACCCACCATTCAATATAAATGATATGCTGATTATTAGCACATTTCCCTTATAGGGAATACGCTATTACAGTAGGTCTCGTGGTAAGACCTAGACCCGGGACCGATTTACTTTTTCATTTTGGTATTCCAAGAGGCCAAAAATACTGTTGGTTCAAATTGTTATAACATATATAAATATATATATATACCGGGTTTCCGAAAAAGACTCCATATTTTTAAACATACATCACGATACTATTGTTCAAATGGATGAGTAATAATCATTTCGTGCTGTGTAGAGTATACTTCAAAGTTTTAGTTTCGTACGTTGGCAATGAGTTGCGTACACCTATTTGACCTTGAACATAGTTTTGGTAATAAATTATAATACAAATAATAAAATATTAATTGTAAAAATGAGTAAAAATAGCTTGCATGTCTGCAGGGTTACAAATGGTTCGCATATTGAGGTGTGATAGTGTTAAAATAACTTTTATTTTATTACCTTTCATTTAATGTATCAGGATAGCCTTCTCTATGGTATCAGTCGTTGAACAGTAGTTTGTATCTAGTACAATAAATAAATAAATTTTCAAACTAGGTAAGTTTTTTGGAGACCCTATATCCAAAAAAAAAACTAAAGATTTTACTAAACTGTATCCAAAAAAGTTATTATCGTCCGTTAGCACGATGATTCCCAAAAATCATCCGATTTAGTGGAATTTGCTACCAACATTACTTTTATTTGTGAATCAAGAGATGGACTATTTATCATTTACTTTGTATTGTAAGTGACTTAGCCTATTGCTTTTGCTTAATGACCTATATAAATCATTGAATCATGCACACGTACATTTATTTATTAAAACGAGTTCGCAAAGCATGATCGGCAGGAACGGTTGCTTTATAGGTATTTTGCCGGTAAGAATATTTTTTTTTTTCATTTTTAACCCTCAAAACATACAATTTTACAATTGTATCATAAAAGAATTTTGTAGAGCTTAAAAACAAATAATTTAGTACATTAAAATGTTTTTTACAGTTGCTGGTTACGGAGAAAATTAAAAAAATGTAAATTAAAAAACCTCAAGTTATTCCAATAGCGAAGATTTTTAATTATTGTTTTTTTCCTTATTTATAGACAAATTTTTATAAAATTGGGTAAATTTATTTGTTTCTTATCATACTATTATTATTTTATTAAAAGATATACTATATTACCCTCCCTGTAGCAGCAAACCTAGGCACCAGTTAAACCTAAGTACCTTAGTAACCTTATTTAAATAGGTTTGTGAAAATCAAATCAAGCAAATGGAAATTCGTTTAGTCTGCAGGTTTGCTGAGGTGGGGGTATTTTTATTCATACTTTCATTTATTTTCTATTAATATAAAATAAACTGGCATACTCTCTAAATCAATACGGTGTTTGCTTCAAACAACTATATTGTGGAAATATTGAAAAAACCATAGTTTTTATCGGTCTTTGGAAAATTTATTTATTTTGATGGTCTGTATTTTGACCATTATTTACGCTACATACTTGCTGTCGGGCTTAAACTGTCACAAATTTATTCTTCTTTAATGTAATAATATAAAATTTCGGTAAAATCAACGGTTCGCGAGATTGAGTGAAAAACAATAGGAATTGCCATATTTTTGATATTTCGATAACAAGTGGCGCGCCCCGCGGCGAGCGGCAGTATCTCGAGGTGGATAACTTGGATTTTACGTTATGGGCCCAATACTAACAACATATCCAAAAATCAGAACTACCCGACCTTTTGCACAGCAACCCCATATTTTCTGACAGATTTACTGGACTAGTATATAATTTTGATGAAATTTTCATGAATATGTCTATATTTTCCATAAAATTGAGTACAAAACAAAATGTTTTTAAAAACAAGTAAAATTTTAAAATTTAATGAGTAGTTTTTATACAAATTTAACTAAAACAGTTTCTTTATCTTTGAATGTTTTAATTTCAGTAATAATTAAGTCTAAATCTTTTTTATTTAATTCTTTAATTGTTTTTTCATCAAATATATTAATAAATCTATGAGGCAAATGAACTTTACATTTTTCTAATTCAACAATAACTGTTGGTCCATATTTATCTTTAACTTTTTCAAATTTTTCTATTTTATATTTTGTATTCAATTCTAAACTTTTTATTGGTTTATATTCTTTGAATTTACATTCTCCAATATTATTAATCTCTTCTAATAGATCCATTTATTACAAAAAATAATTATAGAATTTTTAAACAGTTAATAATTGAAATATATGATTTTTTTAAATAATATTTTTAAATAATATCTGATGTATCACTTATGTTATCAGAAAAACCATTATGTTAATTTATTATGCATGGATCATTTAAAGTTGATAGATGTTTTAAGAATTTTAAAAAAATATCATCAAATTCTGGTTTTATATAAAAATTCAATTCTAAAAGTTTAAAAATCATTGGTAATAGTTTTTTAAATGATATATTTCTTTTTGTAAAACTGAAATATGCATTAAAAATTACTGTAATATTTCTTTTATCTTCAAAATTTAATTCAAAATCAATATTGAATATTTTGTTTAAGAATTGATAGTAAAATATCCAGTTTGTATAATTTCTTTGTTTTAAGAATAATTTTATATTTTTAGGTGTTATTTCAAAACTATTGTCTAAAATACATAATGTATAGATTTCATTGATTAATTGTTGTGTACGATATGGTTGAAAATGATTAAATTCTCTAAAAATATTTATAAGATGTTTGTTCTTATTCTTTCGTCTATTAATCTTTTTTTCAGAAATAATTCTTTTACATATATTACATCCTATACAATTTTCAATAATTGTAAAGTTATTAAAATTATGACATCTATAACATACATACATTTATATATAAAATTTTTATATCTAAATGGAAGAACTTATTCAGTGTCATAAATGTAAGAAGAAAACTAAAAATATTAATCCAGAAATTGTTGAAATGAAGAATGGTTTGTTTAGAATTGCTACCAAGTGTTCAATATGTAAAACAAATAAAAGTAAAATAATTAAAAAAGAAATTAAACCAATAATAAAAAAGGAGTTAAATAAAAAAGATCAAATAATTGAAGCTAAAGAAATTCATGCTCCAATAAGAAAAAAATTTCCAAAAAGAAAGATAGTTACATTAGGTATTGATGATTTATGGGCAGCTGATTTGATCATTATGAAAAGTTATGAAAAAGAAAATGATGGTTATAAATATATGTTGAATGTTATTGATACATTTTCTAAATATGTTTGGTCAAAACCTTTAAAGAGAAAAGATGCAAAATGCGTATCTATAGCATTTGAACAAATTATAAAAGATGCAATAAAAATTGGTCATAAATCACCAAACTTATTACATACAGATAAAGGACTAGAATTTATAAATAAAGAATTAAATGGAGTTTTAAAAAAGTATAATATTAAATTGTATCATACAGAAAATGAAGAAAAATCAAGTATTATTGAAAGATATAACAGGACTCAAAATGAAAAAATGAAAGTTCTATTTGAAATTAATAAAAATTTTAGATGGATTGATATTCTTCAAAAAATAGTTAAAGAATATAATAATTCATATCATTCAACAATTAAAATGAAACCAATTGATGTAAATAAAGAAAATGAAAATGATTTATTGGATACAGTTTTTAAATATATCCCACCAATAATAATTACAAAATCTAAATTTAAAATAAATGATAGAGTTAGAATAGGAAACAAAAAATCAACTTTTTCAAATAAATATAAAAACAATTGGTCAAGAGAAATATTTGCTGTTTCTAGAATTAATAATACAAATCCTGTTACATATAGTATTAAAGACTTGAATGATGAAGATATAATTGGTAGTTTTTATGATTATGAATTGAAGAAAACTAATTTGTAAAATTTTATACTATATAAATGGAGAAAAAATGTATAAGGTGTAATTTATATAAAGATGTATCTGAATTTTCAAAAATGAAATCAGCAAAAGATGGTTTATATTATTATTGTAAAGAATGTTATACAAGTTATAAAAAGGAATTATTTGATAATATTAAAGTAATTGAAATAAATCAAAAAGAGTGTTTGAATTGTAAAGAAATTAAAGACATATCAAATTTTTATAAAAATTACTATAGTAAAGATAAAAAGTTGGCAATTTGTATTGAATGTATTAGACATATGTTTTTAAAACCACAAATGTGTGAATGTGGAAGAAGTATTAAATGGGTCAATAACTATTCAAAACATTTAGAAACTAAAATTCATAAAGAAAATATAACAAATAAGATGAATTAATAAACTAGTTTATAAAAGTTTTATTGAAAACAAATACTCTAGAAAATATAAATTGACTAGTTGATTACTAATTTTATAAAAAAAATACTCTAGAAAAAATAAATTAATCATTAATTTGGGTATATTACTTATATTTTATAAAAACATATTTTCTAAGTAAAAATTATTTTTATTAAATAAAGGAATTTTTTCTCATCTAAATGGAAAGACGAAATGAAAATATATTATGTCCTTATTGTATTAAAAATATATATTCTAAAAACTATGCAAGACATTACAACTCAAAGAAACATTTAGAAAATAAAATAAAATATGAAAATGAAGCTAATAATTTAAAAATATGGTGTAAACAAAATTATATTAATGATTATAAAAACAAAAATCTAGATAAATTAAAAGAAATAAAAAAGTCATATGATCCAACAAACTATTCTTTATTTAAAGAAGAAAAATTAAAGGAAATTGCTAACAAACTATCTGTTAGAAACTATACAAATTTAGTAAGAAATGAACTGATTAAAAGACTAAATAAAATTAAACAAAATCCTAATAATTTAAAATATAGATCATTGAAATTTATTCGAGATTTAGCTGTTAAAAATAATATTAAAATTGTAAATAAAACTAGAAAGGAATTGACTGAATTATTGACTGATCATCTTAAAAATAAACCAATTCTAAAAGAAAATATAATAAATATTCAAGAAGCTTCTTCATTAAAAGGTTATTTTCAAGAATATATTCTAACAAATTCAAATGATGGTTTGGATATATCTGATTATTTAGAATCACAAAGAAGTGAAATTCAAAAATTAATTGAAAAACAAAAATTTAAAAATATAAAAGGACAATTAGCTTTAACATGTGAATATCAAAGAAAATTGGTTAGTGGTAAAAATCAAACCAGTACAATGTATTTTGCTCTTAGGAGTTCAGATATCTTAAATATTAATGAATTTATAAATGATCAGTTTAAAAAATTAATATTAAGAGAAAATTTGAATCAACCATCAAATGGTAGTGGTTGGTCATTAAGTAGATGTTTAGAATTAAATCTCAAATTGTATAAAGTTAATTCATTAAATGCTGGTTTATATATTGAACTACCAAATAAAATCAAAAACAAGAAGAGTTGTATAAATTTTAAAAATAAAGATGAATATTGCTTCATTTATGCAATTAGATGTGCGATTGATAAATATAAAAATAGAAAATTAGATCATCCAGATAGGGTTAAACAGTATCAGAGTTATATAAATGATGAAATTTTTAAAGGTTTTGATTATCCAATAACATTAAAAGACATAAAATTGTTTGAAAAAAGATCATTTGATCCTAAATATAACTATCCATCCATGTCAATTAATGTTTATAGAATTGATGAAGATGAAAAGATTGTTCCATTACAAATATCTGAAAATTATGATGCAAAATTAGACATTGATTTGTTGTATTATAAAGATGGTGACAACTCACATTACATATTAATAACTGATTTAAGTAAATTAGTTTCTAACCAAGTTTCAAAAGATGGTCATAAACTATATATTTGTAGACGATGTTTGACACATTTTTATAAAAATAGTGATTTGAATAATCATTTAATAATTTGTAAATCTCTTGAACCTTGTCGACCAATTATGCCATTTTCTGGTGAAACTGTTAAATTTGAAAATTATTATAAAAAACTTGAACATCCTTTTGTAATTTATATGGATTTTGAAAGCATTCTGAAAAAGATTAATACTTGTGAAAATAATCCAAATAACTCATATACAAATACAATTCAGAAACATATACCTTATGGATTCACAATTTATTTAGTTTCTAGAGTGACTAATAAAATATATAAACCAATTTGTTACAGAGCAAAAACAGATGAAGAGTTGAAAAATGTACCAAATAAATTATTTGAATACTTAGATGAGATTTCAAAGTATATAGCTAAAAAATATAATTCGAAAAACAAAAAGCCCTTGAGTTTAACTAAAAATGAAGAAATTGAATATCATAAAGCAAGTGTTTGTCATATTTGTGAAACTATTGGTTTTGATAATGACACAAGACGAAAGGTAAGAGATCACTGTCATTTAACAGGAAAATTTAGAGGTGCAGCACATTCAAGTTGTAATTTAAATCTAAAATTTCCACAAAATATACCTGTGTTTTGTCATAATAGTTCAAACTATGATACACATTTGTTTATTAAAGAATTAGCTAAAAAATATGGTAAAATTGATTTAATAGCAAATACTGATGAAAAATATATAAATTATTCAGTTAATTCAGGATATGGTTATGAATTTGAAGATGATAAACCTAGAAAATTTGTAAAATTCTCATTTGTAGATACGTTTAGATTTATGGCCTCATCAATTGATAAGTTAGCTAAAAATCTGAAAGAATTTAAACACTTGACTAAATTTATAAAAAACATTGATATAATTGAAAAAGATGATGAAACATTTGAAATATTATCTTCTAAAGGTATATTTCCTTATGAGTTTATAGATGATATTGAAAAATTAAATTATGATAAAATATTAGATAAAGCACAGTTTTATAGTTCTTTAACTGATGAAAATATTAGTGATGATGATTATAAATACTATCTAAAAGTTTGGAATAAATTAAAAGTTAAAACATTAGGAAATTACTCTGATTTGTACAATATTCAAGATGTGATGTTATTAGCTGATATATTTGAAAATTTTAGATCAGTTTGTTTAAAGAACTATCAATTAGATCCTGCACATTATTTAACATCACCATCATTAGCATGGGACTCTATGTTAAAATTAACAAAAATAGAATTAGAATTGATAAGCGATTATGATATGTATTTGATGATTGAAAAAGGTATAAGAGGTGGAATTTCTCAATGTGTTACAAGGTATTGTAAAGCAAATAACAAATATACCAAAAATTATGATCCTAATAAACCTGAAAATTACATGTTATATGTAGATGCAAACAATTTATATGGATGGGCCTTAAGTCAAAAACTACCATATAAAGATATTAACTGGATGAATCCAAATGTATATACAACTAATGAATGGAAAGAAACTATATTAGAATTAGATGAAAATGCTGATTATGGCTATATATTAGATGTTGATTTAGAATATCCAAAGGAATTACATGATAATCACAAGGATTTACCATTAGCTCCTGAACATTATAATAATAAGCTTTGTACTACATTATTTGATAAAAAAGACTATGTGGTTCATTCAAGAAACTTAAAATATTACCTAAAACAAGGTCTAGAATTAAAAAGAGTAAATCGAGTAATAGCATTTGATCAAGATAACTATATGGAAAAATATATAAAACTGAACACAAAATTAAGAGCTCAATCAAAATCAGACTTTGAAAAAGACTTTTTTAAGTTAATGAATAATTCTGTATTTGGTAAAACAATGGAAAATGTAAGGAATAGATGTAATATAAAATTAGGTGATGAAGAATATTCATTAAAACAAGCTAAAAAACCAAACTTTAAAACGTTTAGTATATTTGATAAAAATTGTATTGCTTCACATTTGATTAAAGAAAAAGTTAAATTTGATAAACCAATATATGTGGGATTTTCAGTTTTAGAATTATCAAAGCTATTGATGTATGAATTTTATTATGAAAAATTGAAGAAATTTTATCCAAATATAAAACTATTATATATGGACACTGATAGTTACTTTGTGGAATTAAAGAAAGATCCTTATAAAATTATTAAAGAAAATATAAATGATTTCGATACAAGTGATTATAAGAAAGATCATGAATGTTTTAATGAAAAGAATAAAAAAGTAATTGGAAAATTTAAAGATGAATTAAATGGTGAAATTTTAGAAGAATATTGTGGATTAAGATCAAAGCTATACAGTTATGAGTTTGATAAGAAAAATCCAGTTAAATGTAAAGGAATCAAGAAAAGTGTTGTAAATAAGTCAATTAATATGAATGATTTTAAGAAATGTTTGTTTGATGATGTGGAACAATATAGAGAGATGACATGTATTAGAAGTTTTAAACATGAATTATACACAGTGAGAATTAACAAATTAGCTTTAAGTAATAAAGATAATAAAAGATTTGTATGTGAAAATAGGATTGATACATTACCTTGGGGACATAAAAATATAATTTAAACATAAATAAATGGAAATAATAATCATACCAAAAGAATAAATAGACAGTGAATATGATCAAAAATTGTTTTTGTTTAAAACTAAATTATCAAATAAATATTTAATTTATCTTTTTAAATATAAAGGATATTATGTTTATCACAATGCCTTTAATTTTAATATAAAACCATTCTTATATAAAGTAATACAATATGTTAAAGAAAGTTTTAAGGAAAATGATCAAAATGTAATTAATTTAAGATTTTAAAATTAGTGAATATAAACCTGATTCATGAATTAATATATTTTTATTTTTAAATATAAAATTATTATTAAATAAATCAATAGTTGTCATTATTTATATAGAAAAAAATTTAAGTTAGAAATTTTGTTTTAATCTTAAATACACAATATTCTTAACATTTTTATTATTTATCAAATTTCCTTCATTATCTTGAATAGATATTACAATATTTTGAATTTTATTAATATTTTTTAAAGGAACATAGTCTATTTGATTTGGTTTTTCACTTATTTTTGAACCATATTTAACATTTGGATAAAAAGTATATAGAATTTCTGATTCTTTATGTAAATGCGAGTGATCATTATGATTTTCAAAGCTAGGTTCAACCAAATTACAATGGATTTCTAAAACATCAAAAGATCTTAATTTAGGTAACTTAATTCCTTTAATTAAAGTGTCTGGTTCAATCATTTCATCCTTTAAACCTAATAAATCAGTTATAATAGCTGTTACTATAATTTTAACAGGTGATTTTATCACAATAAGAGAACCCTCATTTTCTAATAAAAACTCATTTTCATCAAAATTATCTGTTTTCTTTTTAAATTCTTTTAAGCTATTTTTAAAGTTTTCTTTTATAGTTTCTAATGTGTGATATCCTTTGTTTAAATTAAAATATTGATTTATTTCTTTTTCACCATTCTTAATAGTAAAACCATATACATTTTTATAATCATTTGGTACATTTAATACAAAATTATCTGAATAAAATCCACAAAGACCAATACTATAATTTCCATCCAAATGAATTGGATGTTCTAATCTTAGTTCAATCTTTGAAGAATTGCCTGTAATTTTAAATAATTTCATCTTATTTAAATGGAAAATTTTTTAAAGGAAAAAAATAAGATAAAATTTGATACATATGATGAAAAAATCAAGAATAATCAACCAATTAGATTGTTAATAATAGGATCAAGTGGTTCTGGTAAAACAACATTACTATTAAATTTCATCTATAAAAGATTGATACCATACACAAATTTATATGTTTTTAGTAAATCACTAGAGCAGCCTGCATATATAAAATTACAACATAGATTTAAAAATATTGAAATGAACATTAACAAAAAAGTTGCAAATTTCTTTGGTTCATGTGAAGATATAATTTCATTAAATGATTGTAAACCAAATTCATTAATTGTTTTTGATGATTGTATTTTAGAAAATCAAGATAAAATAAAAGAGTATTTTGTAATGGGTAGACATAAAAACATATCATGTATTTATCTTTCACAATGTTATTCAAAAGTTGACATTAAATTAATAAGGAATAATTTAAATATGTTATGTATTTTTAAGCAAAATAATCATTATGTAAAACAAATTTTTGATCATTTTGTAGGTTCTGATATGTCATTTAATGAATTTAAGGATATTTGTAATGATTGTTGGAAAGAAAATTATGGATTTTTAACTATGAATTTGATATTAAAAACAAATGAAGGAAAATATATGAATAAGTTTTCTAATATAAAATTTTCTTCTAAATAAATGTGGTGTATGCTTGATTTAATTGTTGATAAAATATTTGTTATAATAATATTTGCCTTATCTTTAGTGTTTATTTTTTTTATTAAATTTACAGAAAATAAAAAATGATGTGTTTGTGTTTATTTTTAGATTTACTTATTATTTTTGTTTTATTTATATTAATCATTAGTGTAGTGTTGATTGTGCTTAATCGACATAGTTTATGTTTATGTTAACATGGTTTATGTTTGTGTTAACATCATTTATGTTTATGTTAACATATTTTTTCTTTTAATAAATGGATAACATAACTGTCGACAAGGCTAAGAAGTTAGATGAAATTGAAAAAAAATTAATAAAAGAATTTAAAAATCAAATTAAAATTGATGAAAATTATGAACAAATTAAACAAAAAGCATATGAACCAATAACATCTGCAATTGGTAAAGTAGAAAATAAAATTGGTGAAGTTTTAAATGAAAATAAAAATTTAATGGATTTAGTACCTATTGTTAATCAATTTGCAAACATATCAATACCACAATCTGAAGAAGAATTTATGTTACCTTCAAGTACTCCATTTAGACCAATAAGAGAACAAATTATTGAAGAAGAATCAACATTTATAGATCCAAATATTGTTTCACCTCAAATATTAAATAAAATCATTGGTCCAATTGCACAAAAATATTTACCTAGAGCAAAAGATGATAAATTTGGTTTGTATTGGAATAAACATAAAAAATCATTTATGATTGGTGATAAAATAACAGTAATTGATAATGATGATTTACTTGTTAATGGTAAAACATATACTGGCACTCAAGGTTTATGGAGATTATTGACATATAAAGACAAACCAGATGATAATTTATATAGTCAAGATGATTTAAATAATTACTCAAAAATTTTATGGGAAACAGATTCAATTTATAAAAATAATGATCCAAGTACTAGAAAACCAAAATCAAGTAAAGGTAATAAATATATGAATTTGATTAAATTTATTTGGGATTCTAAAGGAAATATTGAAGGATCTGGTATAAGAAAATATTCAGAAAATAAAATTGAATACAGATATATTGATGATTTAAACAAATTAGAAAGTATAATCAATTATATATATGCTCAAGAAAAAGCTGGAAATAATAACTTTATCAATGAAAAAAGGCTATTAAAGATTTTATTTCAAACAAATTAGATGAATTAATTGAAAAACCTGATGGTATAAAATATTTAAAAAGAATATTACCAACTATAACATCACCAATTATAGGTTCAGGATTATTAAATGATGATTATAAATAATTTACCATTTGAATTGCATGTACCTGGTTTTCAATATCTAGGACCTGGAACTAAGCTACAAAAAAGATTAAAAAGAGGTGATCCTGGAATAAATGATTTAGATAAAGCTGCTAAAGAACATGATATATTTTATAGAGATCATAAAGATACAGAATCTAGAAATGATATTGCTGATAAAATATTACAAGATAAAGCATGGGATATAGCAACATCTAGTGATCATGATATAGGTGAAAGATTAGTTGCTTTACCAACATCAGGTGCTATGTGGTTAAAAAGAAAATTTGGAATGGGATTAGAAATAGGATTAAAATTTTAACCTATATAAATGGAAAAAGTTAAGATAAATTTAACTGATTATCAAAAATCTAAAATTAAATCTGCTTTTAAGAAAAATAAAAATTTGACTATACAATTTGAAATAGATCAATTTAAAAATGGTAATGATATATTATTATTTACTAAAAGACAATTGAATAAATTAGAAAAACATAAAAAATTAAATACTGGATTAAGACTTGAATTTTCTTACAATCAACTTAAACAAATAAAAGATGGTGGTTTATTAAATGAAATATTAAATGTTGCTGATTATATTCCTGGCATAAATAGTTTAACACCAAAAGTTAGAAGAGGAGCTAAAGTAGTAAAAGACAATGTTATTCCTAAATTTAGAGACTTTATTAATTGGTTAGATCAAGAATTAGCTAATGTAAAAGGATCTGGATTAGATGAAAAAACATTAAAATATGTTAAGAAAAAAATTTCAACCCATTGACTTTAGCTGATTTAGAAAAATTATGTCAAAATATTAAGAATTTTAGAGGTGTTTTTATGAGAGATATGCTTCCAAAAACTGTTAATAAATTTGAATGTGGTATAGTCAATTTAGATTCTTTTTCTGGTAATGGAACTCATTGGATATGTTATTATAAAAAAGATAAAATTAAATATTACTTTGATTCTTACGGAAAAATTGTTAATAAACCTTTTAAGGAAATTTTTAAAATATTTAGGAAAAGACAATATATTTTTTAATGATTCACAAATTCAAAATTATGATGATCCACCTATATGTGGTCATTTGTGTGTTTTTGTATTAAATGAGTTGAATAAAAATACAAGATTTGATAACATAATCAATAAATTAATTCTTAATAAATATGGATTCATTAAATATATTTGATCTATTTGGTAGACAGAAAAAAGATTTAATTGAAGTAAAAAATGATTATATTAATTCAAAATTAAATTCCATTTTTAATGATATTAATAAGGATTTAAAAAACCATATTAAGAAAACTAATAATTTGGTTAATGCTATTAGTTTATCTAAAAATTATTTAAGTATTAATTCTAGAAGAATTGTTATTGTAAAACCAAGTATTAATGATTATGATGTTGTTATAAAATCTGAGTTAAATGAAGTTTTAAATTCTATTATTAAGATTGGTAATGATCATTCAAAAACTAAACAGGATTTAAATGAATTGGTTAATTCATTATTTAATCTAAAAACATATGTTGAAGATTTAGAAAAACAACTTGAAGGTAAACTTGCTGAAGTGATAAGATTAGTAACTACTGGATTAGCACAAATAGCAAGTTTTACATTAGAAGATAAACTTAATACAGAAAACCAAGAAGATGAATAATTTTTACTATATAAATGGAGTTAATTTACTGTCTTAAATGTAAACAAAAAACCAATTCTAAAGACATTCAAGCAATAAAATTAAAAAATAAAAATATGATTAAAGCAAAATGTTGTATATGTAATTCAAAGAAAAGTTGTTTTGCAAAAATTTCTTCCTAATAAATGGCAAACTATAACTCATTTGATCTTTTTATTATCAGAAACCAATTTATGTTGACCAATGAAGATTGGAATATTATTTCAGAAAAATATGAATTGAATGAAGATATGATCAGATTGTTTCAAAATAAACTAAATTGGGAAAAAATTGCACAATATCAAACATTAAGTATACAATTTATTGATGAGTTTATTAATTATCAACTTAATGCTTATATTAATTTGGTTTGTAAGTATCAAAATTTAGATGAAGATTTTATTGATAAATATAAAAATGATTTGGATTGGGAAATAGTGTTACAATATCAAAATATATCAGCAAAATTCATCATAGATCATGCACTGAATATTGAACAGTTTAAAGAAAAAATGGATTATGACGAGATTGATTAAATTATTCCAAAAAGATTTATAAAACTATTCTTTATTACAAAAATTTTACTGGTTTTAAAAAACCTTTTTCTTTCCATATTTTTTTCATAAATTTCTCCTTAATAAATGGCTAATACTTATGAAATTGAAAGAGCTGAATATAAAAATTTTTATCCTTTATCTAAACTACATTTGAATGAACCAAACAAAAAAACTGAATTTAATATTGATTTTGGAGATGGTTTTTGTACATCTAAATTTCAATTTTATATTTCAGGAACACTAAAAAAATCTGATGATAGGGACTATGGTGCTACAGATAATGTAAAGTTGATTAATAATTTTGTACCATTCTTATTTTCAAAAATTGAAATTAGAAAACATAATAAATTAATTGAGGAAATTGAATATCCTGGACAATTAAGTACAATAAAAGGTACTGTTACTTATTCAAAAACAGAAGCAGTATCCAACATTTGTAATGGATTTCAATCAGATTTCAAAAAAACATTTGAAGCTGTGGGTAATCTATCACATTTTGGATTAGGTTTCTTTGAAAATGTTAATGTTCCAATATACAAAGGAGGATTCAATATATGTTTTGTTAGATCTGAAGATAATGATGCCATTTTTAGATGGAAAACTAAAAAAGTTGATGGAACTTTTGATGATACTACATTACCAAGTGCTGGAAAAATAATTATTGATGACTTTTTTATTAGAGTTCCAATAATTGAGTATAAAACTACAAGTAAAATTCAATATATTAATGAAATAACTAAAAAAGAAAAAATACTATTTCACTTTAATCATTGGCAATGTATTGAACAAAAGACAATAACTGGAAAAACAGTTAGTTTTGATATAACAAATATTTATCGAAACATCTATAATCCAAAATTTATAATAATTGGTTTTCAAAAAGGTAGAACTAATGATCAATTATATGACACTTCAAAATTTGATAGTATGTATATTAAAAATATTAGAGTAAAATTAAATGGTCACTATTATCCTGATGAATTAATGAATCTAGATATAAATAATGGAAAATTTAGAATTTTATATCAAATGTATCAAGATTATAAAAAGGTTTATTATAACAATAGTAAAATGTATTATGATCCAACAGAATTCATTGAAAATAGACCATTGTATGTGATTGATACTACAAAAACTACTAAAAATATTTCAGGATCAAAAAATGATATAATAATAAATATGGATTTTGATTATGATATAACTGTTGCTAGTAAAACTAATTGCTATGTAGTTGTTGTGTCTGAAAGATTATTAGAGTATAATGTAATTAAAAATGATATAACTGAAATCAAATAAAATTATTATAAAACCACCATTTATTTACTACTTTTTGACATATTTTTCAAAATATTATTATATTTTATGAATAATGAGACTACTATTGTTAATTTAAAATTTGTTTCATTAAAAAATATTAATAAATAAAAATTTTTGATTTTCAAGGTCACAGGATGTGAATATTTTTGGTTTCATTATTTAATAAATTTGTACTCATCATATAGATATACCATACCAAATTTCATGTAAATATCTTAAAAAACAAAAAAGTTATTAAAGTTTTTAGTTTAAGGGTAGTTCACCCTAAATTTTAAAATTTTACTAAAAACATTGATAATTTTTCATAATTTTTTAGTTTCAGAGTTATTCAATCATTTTTAGAATTTTTATAAATAAAATAAAAAATAGGGGATGAAACTACCCTTAACATAAGTCAAAAAATTATTTAATATTCAATATATCTGTATACCAAAATTGATCAAAATTGGTTGAAAAACACATGAAATATAACACTTATAAGTTTTAATACCATATTTTTACCATAGCAACATTTTAATTCAAAGAAATAATAGAGAAATCTCATTTTATGGTGTTGGCTAACTTGCTTGCGTTTGACACTAGCGAACCTAGCGGGATAACCTTGCGTAATGCGACGATCATAGTACCATTTATCTGATCTTTTATATTGCCATCTAACTTAGTAGACTTGACACTTTGTAGCTCAATCCATTTGTTTGTTTCATTCTATTTCTATTTAGACTTAGCATTGATTATATATTTTAAGCATATATTATAAAACATTTTTCAATTAGTTAAAATAAATCAAAACAATCATATAAATCCACACTGAATTTTACTAACATTCTATTAGTTATTATTAATTATTCAATCACTTATTTTCATCAAAAGATCAACCAAACAAATTAGGCCATAGACTAATATTCCTTCAATAACATTATATTTACAACGCAATTTGTTTTTGTTGATTTTTACATTATCTTTAATCGTACAGAAATGTATAATATATGAAATAGCATTAATTTTTAACAAGCTTTTCATTGGTGATATTTATTTTCAATTTAAATCAATACTTATCTTTTTATCTTAAGATTATCATTTTGTTAACATTTTTATGATTTCACAATTGAAATATATAAAAAGATATTTTTGATAATTAAACCTTAAATAAACCTTTATAAACTTGTTTTTTTAATCAATTAAACTACACCATGATTTTTATGATATAAAAAACTTTAATAATTTTAATAAATTTCATATTTTTTAATAGTTTATTTAATAATTAAACCTTTATAAACTCATTTTTAATCATTTATTAACGCGTCGCGGTTTTTGCGACGCGTTAAATATTTAATAAATTCCATAAATTTAATAATTTATTTAATAATTAAACCTTAAATAAGCCTTTACAAACTTGTTTTTTCAATCAATTAATCTGCTTCAAGATTGTTATGATATAAAAAACTTTAATAATTCTAATAAATTTCATGTTTTTAATAGTTTATTTAATAATTAAACCTTTATAAACTCATTTTTAATCATTTATTAACGCGTCGCGATTTTTGCGACGCGTCAATAAATGATTAAAAATGAGTTTATAAAGGTTTAATTATTAAATAAACTATTAAAAAATATGAAATTTATTAAAATTATTAAAGTTTTTTATATCATAAAAATCTTGAAGTAGATTAATTGATTAAAAAAAACAAGTTTGTAAAGGTTTATTTAAGGTTTAATTATTAAATTTATGGAAGTTATTATTTAAAATTCTTTTCATATATTTCAATTATTAACTGTTTAAAATTTCTATAATTATTTTTTGTAATAAATGGATCTATTAGAAGAGATTAATAATATTGGAGAATGTAAATTCAAAGAATATAAACCAATAAAAAGTTTAGAATTGAATACAAAATATAAAATAGAAAAATTTGAAAAAGTTAAAGATAAATATGGACCAACAGTTATTGTTGAATTAGAAAAATGTAAAGTTCATTTGCCTCATAGATTTATTAATATATTTGATGAAAAAACAATTAAAGAATTAAATAAAAAAGATTTAAACTTAATTATTACTGAAATTAAAACATTCAAAGATAAAGAAACTGTTTTAGTTAAATTTGTATAAAAACTACTCATTAAATTTTAAAATTTTACTTGTTTTTAAAAACATTTTGTTTTGTACTCAATTTTATGGAAAATATAGACATATTCATGAAAATTTCATCAAAATTATATACTTTTTCTAGAAAAATATGAAAATGTTAGAAATTGGCCTAAAAGAGGCAAAAATTTAACATATTAGTATTGAAAAACAACAAATTTCATTAAATTATTAAAGTCTTCCTTTTTTGGTCTAGGATTGGTACATTACTATCTACTCTCGTTGTATAAACGAAAAAAAATACAATCTTAGAAAATTTATCGATAAAATACAATTTTACCATATGTATATTTTAAAATCTAAGCAATTAACACAATTGCAAGCGAAAAAAATGTTAAATTTCGTCTTATCAAAAGGACATTCATGATAATTTTATTATTATTTCCAAACTGGCTTTCTATAAGTTCTTAACATAGTTCAATGTATATAAGCCCAGTTATAAACTATTTAAAAAGGTAGTAAAAAAATCTTTATGCAAATCCCAAACTTTTATTATACTCTCAAGTACTCTGGAAAGACAAATTTTTGTCATTTTGGTTAATCCAAAGCGAAGATTTAATTAAAGACTTATTATTATTCAGTTTAGCCTTTACATAATGACAGTAGCAAGATATTACTGACATGACAGTGTAGACAGGAAGTCTATTCCCAACAGGAGATTGGGACCGAAATGTTAGCCTTCAGTCAAAGTGTGAAACAGGTTTGGAAGGCTTGCCTTTTAAGTAAAAGAATATTAAAAGCTTTTCTTGTGAATAAATATTTGTTCGATGGTATTTTTCTTCTAATATTTTAGAATAATAATTACTATTTTAAAGTGTCATACATTAGTTAGCATTACAGGAAGCTCCCATTAACTACTAATTAATTCTAGTTCATCATTTCAAAAGCAAATTTAATCAAGGGTTGCAATGGTTAGTTTAAAAAATCCACATTAAATACAGTATCAATATAACTTAGATTGGTTTAAAAGAAATCGTAACGACAACATTTCTTTAAAAAAATTAAATGTTTTATACGTATTTTCTGAATTATTAATAAATAATAATGAACTGTGGAAATAATATTTTCCCTTGAGAAACAAAATATGAAAAATGTTGTTATCGTGTTATGTAAATTAACATTTACTTAAGCGTGATTGAACGAGTGCTATTTGCAGCTAAATCAATTTTGCCTCAAGCCGATATTTCGTTTTTTCTATGATTAACAAGTTTTAAATCAATCTAGCGCAATATCGTGTCCAGATATTTTACAAATTCAGCAGCCTGTTTGGGGTTTTCATAAAAATATATTACTATTTTTATACAGCAATAGTTTACTATACAATTATTTTACTTACTAATTACACCTAATTTACATACTACCTTATCGTCTAATTATCTTCTTTAAGGAACTAACATATCACTTTGTCAAAATGTAAATTTTGAATTATAATATTTTTATTACAGATGACTATAAAATGTATTGTAGATACAGTAAAAAATACAATTTGGATTTTTTTCATGTGTTCTTTAGAATATTTTATACTGTGAATATCGTAAACAACGTTTTACACTATCAATTGTAAGATTAAATGTTTTAGTGAATTGCCATAGTTATAGTAGTGTTATATTGTCAATGGTTATAGGTAATAAACAATTTACTGGGCATTAAAGAACTGAATATTAAAGACAAATAAACTTATTAATGTTTATGTTTACTTTCTTTCTAACATGAAATATATATCTCAGTTCAAAAACATAATCGTTGCATCTTTTTTAGGACGATTTTTATAAGATTTAACTTTGAAGTAGAATATAATTGATCTAGATTTTTATTTGATGGACAATTTGTTAAATATACGTTGTTTTAAGGGTTTTTTCTAACCATTATCTTCTTTGTTCTAATATACTATTTTATACTCAAAAGGTCAGCCTTTTAATGTTTTGGTGGAAGACGTTGTAGGTTTAATTAATAGATAGTTGCAACGTTGTGACAGAAATTGTATAAGCACAGTTAGTAAACTTGTTGGGTGTTAGGACTAACAACTCCGGTTGTCAGAGTAAACTTAATCTTCACAGAAGCGACTTTGAATACAAGCTTAGTCTCCTAGGACACTGTTTATAGTTGACCAGTGAGGGATGCAATCCGAAACCTGTTAACATCTGGTCTAGTAAACTATGTCCGGTTGATTGGGAGATTTGCAACACCTTAAAAACTGTTGTTGTCTCTGACTGTTCAACTAGTCAAGAAATGAAATATGTTTACGCTTTCCATAAGTGTGTCATTGTAGTGTTAAGCCCAACAGGCCTATATTATATCCTTCATCTCCAAGGATATTCCTTAATAAGTCAAAATAAGTCAAACCTTCTAGTTTAGCCTTATTTTACCTCATTTAACAACTAAAATCGTGATATTTCTGCTATTTGTTACTCAATCTTTTTGAAACTGGTGTCGTTTGATGCTAAAATTTAAATTCTGAATGAAAGTAGTCTTCAGTCCTTTTAGTTAGTAATTTAAATATAAACAAATTAAATAGTCAACATTTTGAAATCTTGAATTGAACCAGGATAACATTATTTTTCCCTGATATAGGTCTCTTTTTTTTTTACATACATACCAAGAGTCCATAGATATCAGATGAAAAATCTAAAGATAAAAATGTGTATGTAAAAGATACGGAAATAGCAGATATCTGGTTAATGAAGTTTTTCAGAAAAACTTTTTTCTCATAATTTTGAACCAAGGAATCACTACATAAACTTTGTCTCAATCTATTTGGAACACCTTGTAGAACTTTATAATAACAAATCACTGTAAATAATTGCAAAATAAAATAGTGTAACCTTTTGGTACAACTCGCTTAGTTTTAATCAGTTTTCACACATTTAATACAATTTAGATATGTTAAAACTACTGCAGTATTAGACAGTGTTTCTAATGGTAGTGCTAATACTCGTCTTGCTACGGCTACTTCCCTTAAGTGTTAGTATAAGCCACGTCTTCAACTTCATGTAATACATTTTATTGAACGAGGAAAACTCGAGTGCTCTTAGGTGATTGAAACTTAACCAACAGACAATTTCTTTATGACGTATTTTTAGTAAGTATAGTTAAATGTTACAAATTATTGATGCAATTAACAGACTTATCCAGTAAATTAACTCAAAGTGTTTAAAAAGAGATGAAATAAACATTCCCATTATTTATAATAGTATTTACATTTAAATGTATCATAGTAATTATCATTTTTATTTGTAAACCTTTTGTGTTTAATAAATGTTTGTTTAACATTTTTAAAACAGTATGGTGTAATTTCAGTATTAAATAATATTCGCCTTCTTAGTAAAAAGTGGTGAATACAAATCAATTAAATAAAATTGACTAAAACTCTAGATATATTATATCAGATTACAAATATTATATTTTATACAAAAAGTCCCTGAAATTTTAAGTCAATAAAATCACAGAATATTATATGTTTGACAAACTTAACGCTTTAATTAAAAGTCAAAGCCAGGTTCTGAATAAAATGCAAACGAAAAGTAAAATGAGCTTTTTGAATATTGGGTCAAAAATTGTAAAAACTCACTTGATCAGTTTTTGGAAAGACCTGAACTGAAGATAAATTAGGACAAGGCAAGTTGAATAATAACCTGTTTTGGAAGTGATAATATTAAGCTAAATATTGATAAGCTTAGCTTCATTCAAAAGGTAAATTTTTATTTTCAAAAAGTAATACCTGTTTACAAAAGATAAGAGTGTTTGTATTATTAAACGTAGCTGGACAGCCGATTACTTGGTTATCAGAAGGTCACGTGTGCAATTCTCGGAATTATTATACGTGTTGGATATTTTTTTTTAATTAAACCCAGTTGTCCCCATATTAAATAATTAAATAATTTACCTGATTTTCATTCGATTTCGTAATACATATTCATTGAAAGATTAATGTTTCTTTTCACTTCAGTAAACAAGGTTATTGTAATAGGAAAAAAGTGTTCTATTATCAATCATCACGTGTGGTAATTTGAACTGCATTGCGTATTATCGTACAATGTGATGTACATTGCCATTTCCCAAACACTGTACAGTAGCGATGTTGATAATCAGAGCTGCTGTACTGCAATCGACTAGGAATTGTAACTTAATTCAGCGTTACTGTCTAGATACTAGTATTATCTTTACTGGTAAATTGGAGTAAGAGTTAAGGCATACATTTAACCTTAATATCACCTTATATTAAATATAGCGCTGATTTATATTTATATATGTTTGATTTTAGTTAAAATTTTGTCTAAAGCGTGCTTCCCATTTGCTTACGTTACCTTGTATAAAAAAAGGGTTACTAATAGTTAAAGGTATGGGTTTACGAAAACGTTGACTAGCTAGTTCTATCTAAAATTCCTTTCGCAAAACACTAAACATACATCAGGACTAAAGTGGGTGTAAAAGCGACCATTCGTTTTTTTTATTATTAATGTTATGAAAATTCGTTGCTATATATTATTCCAAGTGTTATCTAATCAAATTAAAACTCAATCATGAATTTGTAAACATTTATTTTATTACAACCAAACCTTAGATAACTGTTGTTTTTTTTCCACCTGTAGGCCTTAAGGGGTACAGTTTTTATGGCGAAGACCGCATGAAACAAATGTCGGAAAGCTTGCAATTTTGATTTTTTAAGTGCTCTACCATTTTACCGGTTTGTGACTTTGGTGTCGAACATTCAACTAGATATGTAGAGGATAGAAATGTTAAAAAAATACTAAATCATTTAAAATATCTTAAAAATTTACCTTGTACTAGCTCATTGATAATCACCCACCAAAATTCTGGGTGGTATGTGTAATGTGTATAATTAAACACCACTGAAAACAAGTATCTCAATTCCCACCAGCTCTTATTGCTACTTATTACAGTAACAAACGGATAAATATATATTTATACATAAGTATGCTATGCTCATACACATTTTGTTTGATTAGAGACCAAAGTATGACATGTCTTAAGCCCCTTTAGTGCATACCAAGGGCACGAGACAGAAAATTAAATCAGCAACGTCTTAGCCACTAGGGAAATTACTCGGCTCTTATCTACTAAGTCTGTCATGAAATGGAGGGGGTATAACGCTTCTTTAAGGCTCAGTACGATTATGTAATATTTTTTTTTGCATTTTCACGGCAGCAATTGGTAAGGTTATAAAATAGAATAGAAAATCATGAGTTAATACCTTGTAGCCGTTAGTTTTGCCAATTTTATGAGGCCGGTTATGTAAAAAATCATTGAACCTTCCTTCAAGAGCCTAAAAATGGATATAACTCGTAAAACGTCTCTAGTTTGCTAAAGCTTTCAAAACTCTTACATGAACATAATTTTTAGCTTATGATGTTCAAGTGCATTATTATAACTTAAATAAATGTAAATAATTTCTGTATTGATAAAATTATGTATACTATAATAAATCTCCGTCAAAGTCTCCGTACTTCTATGTATTTTGTTATTAAATACGTATAATACAATATTACACCGAAACTTGTATAGATCACCTTTTAAATCCATGAGAAATTGTTTTCTATTCCATCATCCTTGCAACAATTTTGAAAGTATTGATGTAGTTAATCTATTTCCGTATTGCTTAGTTTGTAGCTTTATCAGTAGTCATATAATAATAGCGACAAGTTGTACAAACAATCGGGTTGTTAATTGTAGTACTCGTCTTCCAGGTTGATCGAACCTAGAAACAGTGTGTTCAAAAACCAAGAATTTATTTTGCATGTTCTAGAGATTCTATTTGCAACATTTCTATGTTGAATGTGCGACTTAAAGACTTGTCTATCAACAATATATTTACAGTGAGTAAATTCCATGACCGGAGGATGTCTAGCCTAAAATATAAAGCAATTGAGTTTTATGCATGTGAAAATTCTTTTGCGTAATTCATTAATTGCGTAATTGCTTAAACAGTTCTACTGTTTAATTAATTGTAAAATGTATTTATGGGTTATACTCTTTTCAATGAGTCAACACTGAGAGGTTACCATAAAGGGTCAAAATGAATAAACTCTAAAGCAAGGACGTAGAGATCCTTAAAAAAAAAAAAAAAATTAAAGTGTTGATATTTTTGTTGTCTACGACAGCAGCATTTGCTAATATGTTTTAAGGAAACGGTCGACACCCTGGTCCTGCTACTATCTAACGTCACCCTGTTGTCAGAAAGCATTGTTAATTGATAACCCAAGGACGAATTGCATCTTGGTCTGATAACAATCCTACTTGGAGTTTAACTAGTTACACTTCAGCTTCAGTTACCACTCAGCAGCCCTGATATTTATTAAGCACAATTTGGACAAGAATTCAACAAAATAAAACCCCAAAACACCAATCTTTTCTGAGCTTCCAACATATGAAAATACAAAATCCAACAACCCCTCCCATCTAATTGACCTTTCTGGCTATTTCCCAACGGGATTCCAATGACAAAATAAACATGTTAAAAAGCTAAACATCCTTACGTCATATTACTGTCAACAGTAGTTAAACTTTAAAGAAATCCATATTTTAAGTAATTTTTACTATACTTATCTAACTTTAATTAATAAAAATATGAAAATAAATAGTTTGGTTTATTGCTAAAAGTACGTGATAACTGTAAAATGTGATGGTGCTTTATTGACTACTTGTTGATCTATCAACTCCAGGGTTTCATTACAGCAAGTGGTTGTTGTGTTGTGAGGGAATTTCGTGTGTGTGTCGATTTCGTTATCTTATCGCCAAAGATAGTTCAGCAGTGCTGGGTTTAAATTTTCCAGGGGTCGATGTGAATCAACAAAATATTGTTGATGTGAAATTCCACTCAGTATTAAATTCGTTTCGAATAATCTAAAGTATCAATCGTCTGTGTTCAATCAAATTCCTTTATTGAAAATGATAGGGTAACTCAGTGAAATGTGCGAACCAGTTGTCGCTATTCACTCATCATCGTTACCCTATCAGACGCGAGAGAAAACGTTGTCGTGTATAATCTATGTGTCGTGTTATCTGTTAATTCAATTCTCGCGTTAGAGTCTATTTCAAGAATTAGGTTCGATAGCTTGTACAGCTAGTTAGGATGCTGAATGTTCTTCGAGCCAACTAGGATCGGTATCAAAGGTTATAGGATCAAACTAAACCTTGCTACGCTCCGATCGTTACCCTAACCCCACGCAAATGCGCTCTATACAACCAAGAGGTTAAGGATAGATAGCATGCACAGCTAACTAGGATGCTGAATATACTTCAGCAATCTAGGATAGGTTAAGGTAGGTTAATCGCTACCTAAACGCCCGTATGAACCTCGGTCGCTACCCTAAACCCCACGCAAATGCGCTCTAAACAACAAAGAGGGTAAGGATAGACAGCCTGCACAGCTAACTAGGATGCTGAATATACTTCAGCAGTCTAGGATAGGTTACGGTAGGTTAATCGTTACCTAAACGCCCGTATGAACCTCGTTCGCTACCCTAAACCCCACGCAAATGCGCTCTAAACAACAAAGAGGTTAAGGATAGATAGCCTGCACAGCTAACTAGGATGCTGAATATACTTCAGCAGTCTAGGATAGGTTACGGTAGGTTAATCGTTACCTAAACGCCCGTATGAACCTCGTTCGCTACCCTAAACCCACGCAAATGCGCTCTAAACAACAAAAAGGTTAAGGGCAGATATCCTGTACAGCTAACTAGGATGCTGAATATACTTCAGCAATCTAGGATAGGTTACGGTAGGTTAATCGTTACCTAAACGCCCGTATGAACCTCGTTCGCTACCCTAAACCCACGCAAATGCGCTCTAAACAACAAAAAGGTTTAGGGTAGATAGCCTGAACAGCTAACTAGGATGCTGAATATACTTCAGCAATCTAGGATAGGGTACGGTAGGTTAATCGTTACCTAAACGCCCGTATGAACCTCGTTCGCTACCCTAAACCCACGCAAATGCGCTCTAAGCAACAAAAAGGTTAAGGGTAGATAGCCTGTACAGCTAACTAGGATGCTGAATATACTTCAGCAATCTAGGATTGGTTACGATAGGTTAATTTGGATAACTAAGACCCCCCACTATCCTTTAAAGATCCCAAATAATCAACAGGCTAACGCTAGCTATGCGAGCACTAAAACAGCTATCCTTATAGTTAATTCTGTTTCGTAACTCTCTCTACGTTTTAATTAAATACCAGAAATTCGTTAAGCATACAATATAGGGTAATATGCTATAGAATGGCGTACACTGCCCAAAGGATGCTGCTTATACTTCAGCAAAAGGAGAGGTGTTTGGAAGGCAACATTGAGTTTATATGACGTTATATTACACAAGCTTAGGCTATTGTCACCCTCAAATTATATAGTTCTTCAATAACACCTAGGCTAAGGCTTAACCTATTAAATCACTCCTTAACTGCGATACAAGAGGGTTTAGGTAATTGAGTAGCGTGTTCCGCCCAAAGGATGCTGCTTGTGCTTCAGCAAAAGGAGGGATATTGGAAGGTGACACAGAGGTTATGTAATATAAGATGTGTAGGTAAAAATCCTTTAGAATACTCAATGGGCCTTACTCAACGTTTGCTTTAATCAATAGCCTAGTGTATGCTAACTCGTTTGGATTTTATATAGCTAGTCGGCAAAATTTCTTTAACTTCAAACTAATTATTTCACAATTTAAAATCTAAATTAAATTGCAAAAAATACCAATTGATCACTGATCAAAATCGAAAACCTCGTTTATCGTGAACAAACTATCGCAAATCAATTATTCAACATCGATCGTGAATATCCAAACGTAAAACAACTAGTTTCCCTGAATCATAAAAAGATATCAAGTAGGCACTATACCTTAGAGAGAGACGTGTTGATCGGGTCACAAAATGGCACAGACTGTCCGGCGGCGCCCGGTCCCAGTGGTTTTGTTGCACGTCTGGGCCGGTCATGCGCAGAAACCAGTTTTGGCAGTCCGACTCGGCCTCGGCGGCGGCTACATCGGTGCTCGCGCTAACTACTTGAGCCTCGCCTCGCCATGCTTAACCTCAAAATCGTTGATCGTTCGTACTACTTTGATGATCCTCAACTATAAACATTGCTGTCTTCCGATTTCAGCCGTGATATGATAAAAAAGGTGAGGTGTAAAAAATCAACCCTTACAGTGTTTTGAAGACGAGGATATTGAGAGCCAGTTGAGTACTGGGATAGCAGACCCTCTAATTTCAGACTTATAGATGGCTATGTTTTTTTTTACCCTTAGTTTGCGATTTTACTTTAGGTAGAAAATTCTAATTATTTCTTGGTGTGACTAGCATTTGTTTTAATGATGAGCAGTTCATTTAACAATTTAAGATTCAAGATGCAGAATTATTTTTTTATAAGGATGTACAATTTTACACTACGTGTATGCCTTCTTGTATGCCTCTTAATGTATAATATTACGAAATAAATTATGGAACGTTCAAAAAGCAGTTTCACAGCAAATTAGGCTCAACCGTTATAGATATGAACTACTGGAAATGATTTGGCCTCTAGAGAACGTGTAAGGACTTGAATGTTTGGCAATTTGGGCCAGAGACACGACAGCGCCGCTTGTGAACGAGGCTCTACAACTCCGAGGCTTGGTTATTAGATCTGCTGATACTAAGGATTAGCCCCTGTTATATCTTCTAGATTTCAATACAAGCACTTCACAAATTTAATTTCGATAATCATAACATACATTTTCAATGGAAAATAATGTATGCAGTTAATTTTAATAATTTGCATATGATTGGTTGGATTGAACAATGAACAAGTAACAAGAGCTCAAGTATGTTGCTTGAATCCCATTATTTAAAAAAAAATTGATAAACTTAAATTTACGTTAGAATATGGTGTAGCTTATTATCTGATATTACATTAGGAAATGTTTAAAGACTCTACTTATTCATTTGGAACTTGTTAAAGTATTTGTGATCCGTTTTACAAATCAACTAAGTGTATGTAAAAAGCGAATATTTTTTTTATAAACTGAGATAGACTATCATGCCACGTTTTCTATTGATGATGCACCTATACCTAGCAGTAAAATACTTTACGATGAATAGGCAAGGAGGATTCAGAACTGTCTGATTCTGTTTTTCAGCAACTGACAGAACATGGTCTGTTTATTGCAGCGTTTCATGTCCGTTATTTATAGCCTAATTTATACTGAAGTGGCTTGTAATGAAATTCCTGGAGTTGACACAAACCTATGAAATACCTACTTTTATTTAATCGCAATTTCTTAACCTTTAAGATTACTTAAGACGTATAACTATATAAAGTATTTGATTACCTTGAAATATCCTGTTAAATCTTGTAAGGAACACTAAACTACTTAAATGTTTTTTTTTAGTGAGTACCTCATTTTCAGGTACTTTTTTACTTTGTCCCCCTATACCATAGTATATGGAGAAAATATTGTTTTCGTTAAAATTTTCGAGTTTGAGTTTTGAGTGGATATATTCGTTTTGGGTCCCCCTGGACCCAATAAAGTGGTTTTCGAAGTGATGTCTGTGTGTGTGTGTGTCTCTGTGTGTGTGTGTCTGTGTGTCTGGATGTTTACAGAGCTAGGGACTACACCTGTGGTATGATTTCGATGAAATTTGGTATGTAGGTTCTAATCCATGGTATCTCCAGGCCTTTTTTATTCATTTTTTTGAAATTTTGGTTTTTAATGGGGATTTTCCCATAAAACCCCATAAAAAAACCGGAAAAATTTTATTTTCTCAAAAATGTCCCGAACGATTTTGATACAAATTTACTATGTTGTAGCCCTTTAAATTCCGAACAAAATGGTACGAATCCCATTTCTGTAAAAATTACGGTTCAAAAGTTACAATAAATTATGTTATTTTCCCTTTAAAACCCCATAAAATTACGAAAAATAGGATTTTAGAAAAAACCCGGTTTTGATTTAACATAGTATGTTAAGGCCCTTAAAATTTTGGTGTTTTTTGCATTTTTTTAGAAATTTAGATTTTTAATGGGGATTTTTCCATAAAACCCCATAAAATAACGGAAAAATAGGATGTTCTTGAAAATGGCCCTAACGATTTTGATAAAAATTTAGTATGTTATAGTTCTTTATATTCTGAACAAAATGGTACTAATCCCATTTCTGTAAGAAAGTATGTGTCAGAATGCTGATACCGTTTATTTACGATTTGTCTTGTACCCAACTTAACATCGAAGCAGAACAAATTATGATGACACGAATTAATACGTAATATTTAACACGAATTGAACATCAATTAAATTAGCAATGCTATTTACGTGTAGGTCTATGTGGCTAATAAGACCGGTGTCGATTAAAATTTGTCCATATGTAAATCGATATAATTATAATATTATGTTAACTATTTTTTAATGTTAAATTGTATATAAGACGACAATTGTAAAATAGAATTTACCTGAAAATTCATCATTCGCTCTTGAGCTCGCAGTAGTTTAACTTACTTAAAAATGTCAGGAAATGATTTAATTAATTTTGAATTCATATCCAGCAGTAGTAAAGTGAATTCTAAAATATTTAACTGTGTTGATACCAATAATGTAATTCCATTTTATGTGTATTTTTGATAAGTATATAATAACAAAAAAAGTACGTATCGACAATAGATGAGTTAATAATATTGTGATTTAAGGAATGTTTTCTTGTTTTTTTTTTATTTCCACTAAAAATCACAAATTTAAAGCATTTCTTTATAAATATTAGTAGTCAATAGGATCTAATATTTGAAAAAATAATACAACACTAATAGAGAAACATTGTGATCCTGTAGTAGTGGTTTTTTCTTGCATAGCTACTAAAAAAAAAAAAAATTAAATACCATCGTTTATTAGGAAAATAATGTTTACTAAATCTTATTATATTGTTGGCCTTTAAATTAAATACAAAATATTGTTAAGCCACTTATAACAAAGACAGTCTCTGAAGGAAGTGTTTAACAAAACTGCATAAAGAAATAAGTGGAATAAATTACATGAATCATTAATATTGTGTATAATGCTACGCTCTTCTTCACAGTGTAATTTTCTTTAAGTTTATTCTATTTAAAAGCTATAAAGTGTCAAAGCACTAGTAGTTGAGAGGAGGAGTCAACACCAACATTCAATATTGAGCTGCTTCCATCAATCCTGCCCAGCCAAGTGACGCAGTACTTCACAACAAACCCAACTGTCCATTGAATGTGGACAGGGGTGAGTTTAATGAAATTCCAGCCTTTACTGTTATCCAGCACAACATGGCGTAAGTTAACTAACTTTCATAATAGCACAACATGTTTCTTTTGTTACGTTATTCAGAAATAACTCCATAGGTTTTAATGCGGAAAGTAGTAATTATTTACTTAGTTAAGACTGTAGTTACTACGTATGAATTTGGTATTATCATACATTTAAGGTAAATATTTGTCCAATTGTTAAACATCCTTTGCTGTAGGTTGTTACATTTAGGTGATGTTGGTTATATAATTGTTCAGATTGTACGACAGGTTTAAACCATTTAATGGGTTTAAACCAGTGAAATTATATTCTCTCTAGAGTATTTTTAGCTATGGATCAGTTTCTGGGGGAGTCGCTACTGAAACTAGTGATTTTTAACAAACTCCTTTTAAAAATTATCATATATACTTTTTTTTAAGTTCATTAGTCTTAAAAAAAGATTTACTGCTGTTCGAGTAAGGGAAACAATTTTTTTTACATACTTTTTGGAGTTTTTAAATTTTTTTGGGGGGAAAAAATGGGGGTTTATAAATCTCTTATAACTATTTAACTACAGAACCAATTTTATTGTTTGGTATCTAATTTTAAAGAGCAAAGAAAGTACAAACTTTCCATGCGTACTCATGTTATTTTCTTAATTAGTTTATAAGTTATGGCTTCAAAAATAAGTTTAAGAAAGATTTATAGGTGGATTGCAAAATTTCGACTACGAAGTTGTTCACATCCCGGGGAAAGAAAATGTAACTGCAGATTTACTATCAAGAAGCCCTGAAATTTCACCAATGGATCGGGAAATCGAGAATCTGGAGGAAGAAATGTTTGTAAGAAGCATAATTGATGCATTGCCTTGTTCTGATAAACGGCTGTTGGAAATTAAGAATGCCCAACATGAAGACCCGGAAGGACAGGAGCTCTTAAAATGCATCCAAGAGAATACATGGCGGAAAAATTCGGTATTCTGGAAGTATCGCAATGAACTCGCTTTGGAAGATGGATTAATTGTTAAGGGAAGGAGGATGTTCATTCCAAAGGCCTTGAGAAAAGAAATCTTATCAAGATTACATGAGGGACATTTGGGTATAGTAAAATGTCGGCGGCGTGCTCAAGAATCTGTTTGGTGGCCAGGCTGTTCAACAGAAATTAGTACTACAGTGGAAAATTGTCCAACATGTATAGAACACAGACTACAGCGAAAGGAGCCTCTGATGTCTACACAGCTTCCTCAAGAGCCTTGGACCCATTTATGTGCAGATATTTTGAAATGTAACCAAAACTGGTATTTGGTAATACAAGATTATTTCTCACGATTTTTAGAGCTCATCGAGCTCAATACTTTGACTTCAGCGGCAGTTATTGGAAGGATGAAAAACATTTTTGCACGACACGGGATCCCTCTAGAAATTCGTACAGATGGAGGTACTCAGTTTACTTCTGACGAGTTCAAAGGTTTCGCAAAAGAGTACGGATTTAGAGCTGTAACTAGTAGTCCACACTTTCCTCAATCGAATGGAGAAGCTGAAAACGCTGTATCTATAGCCAAGAGGATTCTACTAAAGTGTCCGGATCCCAATCTTGGTCTATTAGCTTACAGGACCACCAAATTGGAATCGGGGTTATCACCTGCAGAGCTGCTGTATGGTAGAAAACTAAGAACAACTTTACCTTCTCTCAACGACTTTCAAGTGGTTGGAAAAGATCAAATAGAATCCTTTCGAAACTGTGACAAGAAAATAAGAGACAGAGTCAAGAAAAACTTTGACAACAGAAGAGGAGTCAAAGAACTTCCACCTTTAGCAGTAGGAGAGAGGGTCTGGGTTAAAGATATAAGTGCGAAAGGAACCATAAGAACAACAACCAATCTACCTCGATCCTACATAGTATCATTGAGTAATGGGAATGATGTAAGACGAAACAGATGGCATCTCATTCCCCTACCAAGAAAAGAGAATGATGATTCTGACGATGTCTACCATGGAAGGAGGGTGCAGCCAAACCACAATGATGAAATAAGAAGATCGAGCAGAACTATCAGACCACCAATAAGATATGAGTAAATATAATGAGGAAGGGGAGATGTAGTGTCATTCATATGCCTTTGCATTTAACATATGTTTTATAATTTAGTTTGTTGTTGTGGTGATGATGACTCTTGTTAAATAATAAACACATTCTTTACTTTGCAGCATTTATTAGAATTTTATATTATATTACAGAAAATTAGTCATGGACCTTTTTTTAACATTAATAATTATTTTTATTTTGAAATTTGTCTTTGGTTAAAGCAATTAAAGACATACAGGGCTGGTCATCAGGGTTACAACATTTGTTTAGTGTAAGTACAAAGTAAATGATGTGTGATGAGGCATATAAGACTAATAGTCCAGGCGCTAAACGGGTTGAGTATGCACTGAAAGTCTGACAAAATTTGACTTTTGATTATTGTTGGGGACATCTAGTAGATGAAAAAAATCGATGATGTCGCATTTCTAGGGTGGTCACAACTCGGGGGGGAGGGGGGGAAGTTGCGCGGGTCATCGGTTTACGTTTTCACGTCTAACTCACAAACGGTTAATGATAGAAAGGTGGTTTAAGCGTCTATCAACGCCTAAATATATTGTCCTTCAAAAAGGTTATTACAACCTTTCTTCTATCTCTTATACTTTAGGCGCTAATCAACATTTATTGCAAAAAATAAAATTTAAAAATACTTTAAAATGAAATATCGGAAAAATTGCGCTTGTTTAGGGCATGTTATAAACTATTTATGGTTAAAAAAACTAACAAGTAGTACAACAGCACCAAGTTTAAAGAAATCTGTGCAAAAACAACAGAGCTACGTTGATTTCAGTAAGAGTAAACGTGGAAAATTCATAGTAGTATCGAGGCGCGCATGGATGGTACGTAGCCCACAGTCAATATAGGTTTGATGTTGTAAGTAACTATGGGAAAGCTGAATTTTTCTGTGCTGTTGGACCATGTTGAGATGAGCATTTTCCCAAAAGTCCCCACTCCTACCCCTTTGTGCTTTCCTCTACCCCCCCCCCTTTTAGATAAATTTACAGTCTCTTAGAAATTAAGCTATAACTTTATAACGGGTAAGGATAATAACGCAATCTTTTATTAATCATTTTGCGTTACGATATTCTACAAAAAGTGTATTTACCATGGTATCCTAAATATTCATAGTTAAAAAATATCATAAACATAAAAAAATAATTTTTACGGATTAATTTATGAAACTTTTCTTTGTACATTTTTTATACGAGGTCGCACAACAAAATGTTTTATACAAAATTTGGGGTGCATAGTTTACATTTTTAAATGATACATAGTTATTAACAGTTTGTTTGCATATAGTGGTTATAGATAGTACAGTATATTGATTTTACAGGACTCTGGCTTTTTTGTGCACCGCAACAATGAAAAAAAATACGTATATTATGGTCTTTGTATTTGAATTTGCCGCTTTATATAGATAATATTAACGTTATGTAGCTCATTCAGTACATATACAGACTATAGTGGATACATATGAATGAATATCGTGCATTTGCTGCTGTACGCCAGAGCCTCATTTTATTATACAGGGTGTCTCACCTAAAGTGAACCAATAGATAACTTTTTTATTATGAGATATAGAGTTAACTTCTTATGGGACACTACCCTTTATTTTAAGATGTTTTTTTAGTGGTTTCGAATTTTAAAAATATGTTCGCCATTTTCCAATATGGCTGACAACTTTGTTAGTCCTATGGAATACCCTATATTTTATGATTGTTTTAGAATGTAAACGAACAATTTTTAAACCTTTTTATTCTTGACATTTTTCTCTAAAGCTACTTGTTTATGAGTTACATCGAAGAAGAAATGGTTTGTGAGTACATCCTGCATCCTGTAGCTCATAAACGAGTAAGTTTAAGAGCGAAAATACAAAGAATAAACAAGTTTTCAAATCACATCTACATTAAAAAAAAACCATAAAATAAATTGTTCCAATATCAAAGTAAGCTGCCATTTTTGAAAATGGTGGCCATTTTTAAAACAACAAAATCAGTATTTTTTAACGTATTTTATATATTTTTTGAACGAGGACTTATATGTGACTTATTTATTCTTTGCACTTTCTCTTAACTTACTCGTTTATGAGCTACAGGATGTACTACTTGTACACCACAAGCCTTTCTTTTAGATATAACACACTGTAACTCCTAAATGGGGTAGGTTTAGAGAAAAAATGTCACGAATAAAAAAATAGCTTTTAAATTCTAAAAGAATACTAAAATACAGCGTATTCCATAAGAAATAACAAAGTTGTTGGCCATATTGGAAAATGGTGGATATATTTTTTTATTCGTAACCATCCCTAAAAACATTTTTTACAAATAAAGGGGGTCGTCTAATAAAAAGTTAACTGTATATGGAAAATAAAATTTATGTAGGTTCACTATGTAATCTCAACCGGGATGAAACGTGTACCCTTTTTTAGCAGAATGTCCAATTTAAAAAAAGATACGTCAATTTTGGTCTAACAAGTTATATTTAAATGAATATGAGTTTTTTGAATTTTTAAATGGCAAAGATTGGCGGGCACTTGGAAATTATCTTAAAGAGGCGTGGAGTAAAGGGCGGGAATTGATAATGGAGTATTATTATTAAATTTAAGAATTGAGATACCAATACAAAAATAGGAAAAATCTATGTCATAAAACAAAATTATAAAATATTCTTTGTTATGTATCTATCAAAGTAAATTATAGGTTTGTTTTATGAATTATTAACTGTTTGTAGGAAAAATTCAGCAGTAGGCTACATTTAAATTTTATTATTCATTCAATTGTTATCTGATCTTTATTAGTATGTAGTGCTATTTGTGTATATTCTGTAGTTGAAATCAGTTTATTTTATGAATAATTGTAAGTGATTCATAGAATTTTTTTCAACTGTTTTAAAATATTTTAAAATCAGTGTGTCTAACATAAAACAGACGGTCTTTGACCATTGTTCTTTGCATTTAAATAAAAACACTGTATTGATATTTTATTACAATGAACACATTTTCTTCTCCTTCTTCCTCAAAAATCTATAATAATTCTTTTTAAATATTTATTTATCTAATAATTCTTTTTGTAGATTATCGTAACGCAAAATGATTAATAAAAGATTGCATTATTATCCTTACCCGTTTTAAAGTTATAGCTTAATTGATAAGAGGCTGTAAATTTATCTAAAAAGGGGGGGTTAGAGGAAAGCACAAGGGGGGAGGAGTGTTGACTTTCGGGAAAATGATCATCTCAACATGGTCTAACAGCATAGAAAAATTCAGCTTTCCCATAGTTACTTACAACATCAAACCTATATTGACTGTGGGCTACGTACCATCCATGCGCGCCTCGATACTACTACGAATTTTCCACGTTTACTCTTACTGAAATCAACGTAGCTCTGTTGTTTTTGCACAGATTTCTTTAAACTTGGTGCTGTTGTACTACTTGTTAGTTTTTCTAACCATAAATAGTTTATAACATGCCCTAAACAAGCGCAATTTTTCCGATATTTCATTTTAAAGTATTTTTAAATTTTATTTTTTGCAATAAATGTTGATTAGCGCCTAAAGCATAAGAGATAGAAGAAAGGTTGTAATAACCTTTTTGAAGGACAATATATTTAGGCGTTGATAGACGCTTAAACCACCTTTCTATCATTAACCGTTTGTGAGTTAGACGTGAAAACGTAAACCGATGACCCGCGCAACTTCCCCCCCTCCCCCCCGAGTTGTGACCACCCTAGAAATGCGACATCATCGATTTTTTTCATCTACTAGATGTCCCCAACAATAATCAAAAGTCAAATTTTGTCAGACTTTCAGTGCATACTCAACCCGTTTAGCGCCTGGACTATAAGAGGTTTCACGTCTAAAAATTGTAACACTGATTACCAGCCCTGTATGTCTTTAACCAAAGAAAGTTTTGGACATAAAAATAATTTAATTTTAAATGATGGTTCATGACTCATTTTAAAATAACTTAGTCAGATTTCATTTAGTGATCAATAAAATTTAAAACCAAACATTAACCAAGTAATTTGAGACCAGGAAGAACTTGGTGACGTATTAACAACCCAAGATATACATCTCTTAATAACAACAGATTTGTAATAAGTTAAATTTAATATTGTTTTAGGGTTCGTAGCTCAACTCTTTTCTCGACCGAATTTAAAGATCAATAGCTCAAATGAAAGCTCATACATCACTGAATATTTTAAGACTAGAACGATTTGCAAGTGTTAATAGTAACTGGAGATATAAGGAAAATAATCTTTAAAGTGTTCAAAGTATGAAACGTCCGTAATAAATGTATGGGGGAGAGTTTTTATTTGAATATATATTCCAAACGAAAAAAGATATTTTAAAACATATTTCAGTATTAAAATCAGCGTGAAAATCTAGTTCATAATTATGTGTCACAACACTAGCATTGCATAAAAAAAGTTATTAATATCCAATATGGCGGATCCAAGATGGTGGAATTTGTTTATAGCTACAATATCCCCGTAGCAGCATACCTGTATACTCAACGAATTGAAAATGCTTCAATAAATAATTAAAATGGGGCCACACATTAACTTTGCTCAACACGTATGTTCATAAACAAGCATGCAAAACATTGTCCTTAAGAATAACATTGGAAGTTAGTATGCAGGTTTGCTGCCACGGAAATGTAAAAATGGGGGATTTTAGACCATAATCAAGTAGATCTCTACTAAATGAAGCCACATACCAATTATTATTAAGATATACTGAGTAATAAGCTAGATATACAATTTTATTTTTCCCCATAGGATAACATGGGGACAATGTTCTGTGTTTTCCGCCTTCAATATCTCGGTAACCGATGGCCATAGAGCAATGATTCAAAACACCAAATTGTTTGATCTTTTGAGCTGAATTCAATGGTGTAAATTAAAATTCGACTATTTTACTCTGAAAAGAGTTATTATTAATTTAATGAATAGATGTCACACATGGCGGCCATCTTGGATTTACGACGTCATAAAAACCAAACCCCGCAATTTGAGGGTAAACACCCGGTACTACACCATTATGTGACATATTATAAAGAGATTTCACATAGTCACACATTCCCTTCACAAAAAATCCCACGGAATACAGTTTGCCCCCCGACTATGTGGTAAAAATTTCATTCATATAGCTGTAATAGTTAAAAAGTTATAAGAACTTATATATAAAAAAACAAAATTTTAAGGTCGCGGAAAACAGCGGTTGAAGTTTATACTAGGCCTAGTTGATGCCCCAAAAGAGGTGTGCACGCTTCACTTTAAATATTTTTTCACAGTAATAAAAATATATATTATACCAAATGTTATGTTTTTCTGAAACCTTACAATCCATAGAATAAGATAAAAAAATAAAAAATAATCATGTTTTTTACAAAATTGGTAATTTTTCAGTAGCGACTCCCCTTAATACGACAATTTTCAATTGATTACTAACCGTATTCAGAAAAGGATTTTGTGATCAAAAGTGGCGATATTTAACATAATCGCCAAAACTGGGTTTTTAGTGAAGATGTTCTGAGACTAAAACCTGAAAAACGCAATAGATTTTATCACATAACTCAAAAATAATGACTACTGTACCTGCTTATGACAGGAAACTGTTAACCTAGTGCTATTGTAAAAGTAGGGACATCAGAACAAAACCAGATGTGACGTCATTAGGGGTGATAGATTCAGTGACTTGAAGGTTCCGAGGAAAGTAATTGATGCGATTTGTGACGTAGTTGAGCTGGGATAGTCTATGTGTCCATTATTTATTAAGTTAGTATATTTTCCACGTTGGTAAAAAAATTATGTTCGGTTTGATAGAATAAATTCCTTAAAAAAAATTAATCTTTGTCCAAAAAAAACAGATCTCTAAACACCACGGCAACGTTGAACTATTTTTGTAAAGGTCTTAAAAAAGAATAAACATGACATTAAATACCCAGTTATTTTTATTATTACCACCATAGAATGTTGTTAAAAATCAATGTTGTTTTGTTCTCAAACGTTTACTTGACCTTGTCCATTGTTTGATAAAACAATAATTTAACTGCCATCTAAATAATTTACTCTGGCGTTTAAATTTTGAATAGGTAAATCAACTTAAAGTCTAATATAGCCATGTTAAAACAATTTTTTTTAATTGCGTATAAATAAATGTACTCATGAAAACATTTGTATAATATCTGTAGCAGTTTTTATCAATCAATAAAAATATTATTATAAAATAAAAGTGTAAAATTTTGTTATTTTTTCAAACATTCGAGGTAGAAAAATATGTTGCTTAGTAGCAGAGCACGTTTAGCGAGCCTGACACGGGAAGTTGGAAGCTAAGCTGACTAAGGCTAGGGGAGCGGAAAATTAAGGTAATTTGATCCCCGACCTTTGGGAAATTAAGCTGTTCTGTCCACTGAGAATAAGCGGAAGGGAAGAGATTATCACCTATGATGGTGAAACATGGTTTAAAGTAAAAAGAGCATTTCGCACCAAGTCAGGTGGGGAATCCAAGAGCAAAAATACATATTTAGTTTGCGTTAGCGATCAATTATTTGTATTGCTTGCAAGTCTTTTGATTATCGTGAGTACTTAACAGTAATCTTTGTTGTAACGTATACAGTAAAAGCTGTTTAGTGTTAACTTCGTGACAAACAATTATCCTTGCATCTCAGAATACAGTTTTTAAAACTAATTGTGCAAAATCATAACGTATGATTCTTTACCTTTGCTTAGACCAATTATGTTTCGTAACATCATCTTTTTCGGTTTTGACTGCATTTTTATAAAAAAAGGTCTTAGAGATGATTACTATTTATACTCGAACCAAGAGTACTATCATTTAATTTTACAATATTTTATTTTATGATATTTTAAACTATAAATCTAAAAGATAACAATTAGTTCTTAGTTTTTGAGATAAGACATCAAAAGGAATTAAGTCACTAGTAACTCCAAACGTCAAAATATATCTTCTGTGTATATACTCATGATACTAAAATGTAGTCAGACTTTTCCGTTCTGTAATGATTAATATTTTGTAGCAAGTACACAAAAACACTGACTATCAACAGACAAAGCAACATTTACTTTAAAAACTATATTTAAAGAGGGAAAAGTAACTATTTAAATAACAATGTAAAAGTAGGGGAAATACGTCAAGTTTCAGACGAAAACGATTCAACATTTCTCTGTTGTTGACGTTTAAATTTCTCTTTCATTTCAGTGTAAAAATTCCTACGCCTTTAAACCATTTACTAAGCTTTCATTTGTAGAAGATTTTTACAGGCTTACAGGCCTCTAAAATTAAAATTTGTGTTGCAGCTAAAATATACTCTGATGGATGAGTGTCTAAATGACGACCTTAAGGAAGACTTATTTATTGCGATTTTAATTATCAGGGAGTGTTGTGAGAAAGTTGAGAAAATTTTAGGTTTAGCAAAACGTTGACCATCAACCTCATAATATGTACAGTAAGTTAAAATTGGAAATTACATAAAAATTAGAACGAAAAAAATCAACGTTTAAATGGCAAAAAAAAGTTAGTTTGGACAAAAAACTTAAAGTTTTGTTTGAACTTCAAGCCTTATCTAATATTTCTGACAACCCAGCAGTACAGTTGATTTTTAGTTTTTAAAAGTATACAAAATTAGACTAAAGACACTAAGGAGAAAACAAGTCAAGAAAAGAATCCGTATCAATTTTGTAATAACAAATCGTTACTAGACCAAGAGTATGTTTGTCTCTGTACTATATTCAAAACTACTTTACACAAGTTTGACGTTAAAATAGTAACAAGTACATGACCTGGGTTTGACCGTTTCCTAAAAAAACCTTAAATGTACCAATGACATAGAAAAATAAAATTAATTTCAACTTATCCTATTAAAGCGATGTGAGAGTAAGTTTTGAAATTGAATTTGACGATAAATTTAATCAAACAGATTATTGCCAGCAATTGTATCAATTTTCATTTCTTAACATATTTATAATCTATAAATCAATCTCAATCTATAATTCTATCTAATCTTAAGCCCAATCCATTAACTATAGATTTTTACTCTTCACTAGACCCAGTGAATAGACTTGACTACACATAGAAATACACTAGACCCAGATACTTGATGTATCCATAAAATATAAATTTTGGTGCCAAATCTGATTTATATTCCCTAAATTCTTATTTTAAGAAGCAATATTTAATCTCAGATTTCTTGACTAGCCTGAGCCTTTGCCACCAAATACTTAACGATTTTATGTGATAAGCTGAAGATCACCACTGAACGCTAGGCAATTTAATTTCCTTCTCTCTGATAAGTCTATTACTGTAGAGGATTACAAATCATATTAATACAATCACGAGATAAAGTTAATCTGTGTGCTGAATCTCAATCCTTTTGTTTAAAGGCTTAACATATTTTAAGACCCACAATTTTAAACTCCCACAATGCTACACAGTTAATTTATTCCTGGTATTCATGCTCAGTGGCCTGTATTTATGCAGAACAGCTGTTGTGGACCAAAACAAAGACTTCTGATTCATCTTACAAATAACAGCTTTTTGTAATAACGAACTCTAAAGGGAGTCAAAATGCTACTTTATACCCACAATGCATGTATACAAATGGCTGTTTTTGCTTCAATGTGACAAAAATAATTTTTGATATAGGAAACCTAATATTATTAAGATTTTAGTTACACCGAAAATGTTTACATGTAAAAACATTTTCCGGAAACAAAATGCCCTGAAGAAGCATTCAATTTATTTTCATGACAATTCAGACCTTTATATAAACTTATATTGTATAGAATTAAAATAACAGTCTGTTGACATGAGATTGAGACAACCTTTAAATTAAATTACTACTTAGGTTGTTAAGCCTAAAACCTGCTTATACAGGAGGGAGGTCTAATTTTAATTTAAACAGGGAACCGATTTTGGTTAAGTAAATCTAATTTTAATACTGACCATACAGTATTTCATGTGTGTATGTATTAAAATATAACACAATTGAGTATTAATATCATTAATTCAACATTACATATTTTAATGAGCTCAATCAGTAATTATTGTAGTAAAAGTTACTTGTTAAAGTTGTAAAAGCAAGTTGTAACTTTTCATAAAACAATAAAATTGTATGCGTATTTTGTAAGTAGCAGAGAAGCTGTGTTTTTTTTTTTTTTTTTTTTTCTAAAATATATAACTTGGATTTAAAGCCAAACCAAATAAAGAGCTTCGGAAAACCCTTTTACTGTGAACTTTGTTTCATTTATTTTATATTTAAAATGCATCATCTGAACCTTTAATCCGCATAGTTTCTTCGCTTAAGGGCCTTTGCATTTAGGTTACTTTATAACAATTTATATTAAAATTGTTTTATATGGGAAAATTAATTCCAAATTTAAGAAAAATAATATCAAATAATGAAAAAAATACTCCCTAAATTGTTTACTAAAGCTTCGCAAACAGAAATAAACCATGGAATATATTCCGAGATAAATGAAGTGTAAAAATAGTATGAGTATTATTTTCTGGTACTTATAAAACAATAACTGAATCAGTTTGATATAGTTCTAGAAATAGTTACGTACATTTTTAATTACGTATACTTCATTGATCTAGCACTTTTGTACAAACATACAGTAAAGACTGGTTTTTTTTTAAGTCAAGACCCATTTATTGGACTTTCACAAAATGAATTTAATATAATACCCAATGTTCCCAATCAGTTTCAAAATCAAGTTTTAGTTCACGTCCATAAAATACAAAACTAATATTTACATAGTTTTTTTAACAAGAGGGGAGAATTATTAGGGATAGCGAGGTCATAAACAAACATTTGCTTGGTTGGCGCATGAATGAAAAGTTTACGTTTTCATCCGGAGATTGTTTCACGTGGATTAGCTTTCATGTTGGACGTTTAAACAAGCTACAACAGTTTTAGTTGGTGCAGTTCTGCAAACATAACCCAACAGACAACTCTATTTTTGTGTAAATGTCAACTTTCATTTCGTAAATAGATTTTTGTAGATTTTAATATAAGTATGGTGCGTGTTAATTGAAAAGATATACATTGCTGAAATCTTAGAGATATCTAGGAATTTAAGAAAGTATTTGATAAGAACCAGTTGTATTTATGCATGTATGTTCGTTTGTCTTAAATATTGTAAGCGAAAATTTTCCTGCAAGATAGGGAATTTCATTGACCTTTTGTACTCCAAACAAATATATTATATTGGAGATAGTCTAAAAATCCTACGTCAACCTTGTTCTTTTAGAATGTATTTTGGACTTACTTAAAAGCTTCTAAGCTATTTTGTAAAAAATAATATTCTAATCTGTGTTTTTACATACATTGTTATTTTAAACTTTTTAAATGTTCCAATATTTTCTGATAAAATTAATTTCACCTTTTTTCCATAAAGGATATGGATTCTAAGAAAGTATGTGCCAGATTCGAAGATAGTCTACTCCTTTTAGAGAATTTCCCTAAAGGGAAGTAGCTATCACCGTAGGTGGCACTTTGCTTTTTAACTATGTGAATGCGTAAACTATGCTAACAAAGGTTTAAACAATAACAGCTTATCAAAAATAAAGAATGTTTATTTTAAAACTGTAAGCCCCAATTACAAGTACCATTAACGAAAAATATCACAAAATAACCTATTAACAAATAAACAATTTCCATTCTACAAACGTCAGCCGTTGTTCATTGCTGAATTGGTTGGTGTTCAGTTCAACAACACAGTCCGCTTATTGATTTAATCATTGGATGTAGCAGTTTTTTTCTAAATACAACATTCGTATGTACAAGGAAAATGGCGAAAGTTTTATTTGAGTTTTAAGTGTACACGTGCAGAATATAGCAAAATTACTTAGAATAAAAAGAATTGTTATTTAAAATTTTTACTTTACTGCCTCAATGGTTAATTATTTTTAAGAGTTCAATTTTTATATAGAGAATAAGACAGTTTATGATTGACGAGTCAGACATGTTTGTCCATTGCGGTATTGAATTTTACAATTATGATAATGTTAATGTTATGTACCGTCTGGAAAGATATACGGAAAGTAGGTAGTACCTTAAATAATCTGTCAAGACACTTATCATCTTTTTTTTTTCTACTTTTCATTGATCATAGCTTTCCACATCATCTGTCAGCTAATAAAAATATAGGTCAAAGCGATCTTGTTATCTTTAGGAAACCAAATTAGGACGTGTTTTTGGGGAATGATTGGTAATAATAATAACATTAGAGGTTTAACCAAAAGAAAAAATAATTAATTGATAGGCAGGTGTTCAATTATTTGCTAGACCGCACATGTAGATTCAATATAGAACCATTTAAACGTAATAAACAGATATAAACATTATGGAATACAATATGACTTGTAGTACATATCGACGTGGTAACTACAGTATTTCATACTCGAAGCAGTACTATATACAAATTTTATCGTCCTTTTTTTGTTTTTATTATATGCATTTGTGAACCTCAAATAAATATACATACAGAAAACTGTATATTTTATTTTGTAATTTTCCGTTTCCAATGACCATTGTAAAACTGGACATTCCATCCCCATTTAAGCTTGTGTGCCACAGTATGTGTGTTTTTAATAATAAATGTGCGTTGTTGAAGTAAGCTAACAACAGATTTCAACGAATATGCATTTCTGCTGAATATGCGGACTTGATAACCAAGCCTAGATGTAATGAAGAGTTTTGTAAGCTAATAATACATTGTTTATGTCACGAAAACTACAAAAGCCAATGCTGAATCATGCAAACTGTATCCGGATTATAAAATCGTAACAGTGAGTAACATAAGGGTGTTTATATTTACAAAATTGAGTTATGAGTCATCATCGAACGAGATTGTTATAACCATGTATCTCGGTCTATAGGCTATTTTTGTCTATTTTAGCAGCCAATATTGATGTATAAAGTGAATATCGAACCATCTGATTTTCAGGAGTCAAAAATAGATTCCATTCCTCTTCTCTACAATGAAAGATCTGTTTACAAACATCTCTTCGCTAGGCTTAATCCATTGGAAATGTTTAGACATATGATTGGGGAAATCGTGGGAGTAGTTAACACTAAAAGAATGTCTTTCAACAATACCCGTTGATGTTTAGATTAAGTTTGTAGTTTTTTTTTTATCAAGGACTGATTAGAGTCAATAATATTTTTAAGTTGATTAGAGCGTACTCTAATCAACTACGATTCCTAGCGATATTCCTATAAAATACCCCCGCCGCAGCAAACCTACCGACTAAGCGAATTTCCTTTTTTCTGAATGATTTTTATTAAATCTATTCAAATAGCATTACGGTCAAAGATTAGGTTTGATGTTACAAGGAAACTAAACTAATAAATTGTTTTTCAGTCAAATAATAATAGCTTAGTATAAAATAAATAAATTTGCCAAGTTTGATCAAAAATATATCCTTAAGCAAGCAAACTACAACTTTTTCAATATTCTCTATGGGAACAGGTAGTTATGGGGGGTTTTATGGAGTAAAAATTTACTTTTTTCATTTTCACCCTCAAAACATAAAATTTACAAATTTCTCTTAACACCATTTCAAATGGCTTAAGAAACAAATAATGTCGTACTTTGGAGTGTTTTTGTGCGGTTATTGGTTAAGGAGGAAATTGAATAAATTGAAAAAGGATTTTAATGGTTATCTGTTGTACTTTGCTTGTTTACGGATATATTGTGATGAAACTTGGCAAATTTATTTACCAAGGTAATTTTTCACTTTCACAAAAAAATACAATTTATTACCCTCCCTTTAGCAGCAAACCTGGGCAGTTGTTAAACCTAATGTGATTTTAATATATTTAATTTTAAAATCCAATACTGGTAAATGGAAATTCTCTTGCCTACCATACACGTTCCGGTTTTCCTTCAGTCCCGGACTGTACAGTCCTGGACTGAAGGAAAAACTAAACGTGTGTATCGACTCCTTCAGGCAGATCGTTGGCCAGACGGCCGGATGGGAAACACATCCGGCCAGGCCTCAAGGCCGCCGGCCAATCGTATTCTGTACCAATAGTATTCTGTACCAATAGTATTCATGCAGTATTAATAGGTTTGAATCAGCTGTGTGGAATTATGAAATCAAAATTCATTTCACAGTTATGCTTGTTTACATTTCATCTTTTGAGATTCTTCTTTGTTGTCATTAAAGGCAACAAAATTTATTTTTTAAACCCTCACATCAGAGTTTTGAAAGCCCACGGGGCAGAGTCCTAGGCCAATATCAAACGGGAAAAGATCTGTATGTGTCCTTGGAGCCTTAGCTTTATTTTTGTCGAATTTGAGCCCAGTCGTTCAGTAGTTTTGAGTTTACCTCATTACAAACACACACACAGACAGACAGAAACACACCACCTCTCCGTAATGATAGTATAGATTGCCGTAGTAATTAGCAATGTAAAGTCAATTATAACAGACAGGATAATCTTTCAAATAGGTTCACATCGATTGGACTACTAAAATGAAAATTCATTGTTTGTGTAAACTTGTCAAGGATTAAATGTACTTTTAATAAGATACTCGATATGTACTTTTAAAGTGTTATAGAAATTGGTTGTTTACTATGTGCCCGTTCGGGCTGCGTACCTTAACAAAAACTCGTCACTAGAAATTACCCATTTATGGTCCTAGCGTCATAAAAAGCCAATAAGTCAATAAGCCATTTAATTCAGATAATTCAGAAGAATGTCAAGATAACAAATTTCCGTATTTTTTCGCTCAATGGTGGTTTGTCCACGGTCACTTCAAAGGCTGCGTCACTGCTAAGATCCTTTGGACAATTGCCTTCGAGAAATTCGCCTCGGTGAGTCTCAATTGTATCATACTCAATCTTATAACCTATTGACTTTTTTAAACATCGCCCTTTTGTGTTTTTGGAGACAAGTATAAATTCGGAATAATTCGGAGGCAAATTCAGCTCTGGACGGTAGTTGATGTACATCCCTTCAACTCCGCTATTACAAGAGTCTAGAAATACCCTTTGCAAGATCAAACCCTCATAAGTGATATATCCAATTGCATATACTGCATCTAGGTTTGCGCTCTCATCTGCTATTTTTTTCTTCTTGTATTGTTGGCACTTGAGCTTGAATTTTGAGTCAACTTTGAAATTGTAATAGGAAGGTTTCTCAACAGGATACAAATCTCTGTACTCATCTAGGATTTCGTAGTCTCCATCTGGTAATACCTTTTCCTCTACAACAAACAGTAATTTTATTGTTAAAAACATTAATTCTTGATCAGCATGGTTGGAGTTATAACATTTACTAAAAGTAAATCAAAATACATCTGAAAAATTACTCTAAGTTATGAGTTAAAATATATTTATAATATTTAATCTTATGCTTTTGAACCACAGAAAGTAAATAAATATAAAAGATGGTAGGTGGTGATCGATTTCGATTGGATAGTCCAATCTTCATCAGACCCAAAAGATATTTGACAAGAATCTCAATCTACTTTTATTTCTAATTATTGGCTGCCAAAAGTCCTGGGAAAACTGGAGCCAACATGTACTCGTTTTTAATTAGTTTATATATATTTTCTTATACATGTATAGTTTCTTACAATTCCTATACATACTTAGATTGTCTTCAATTTTCCCTAATGAGGGGCTCTTCTGTAGCAAGTGTTGTTTGACATTTAACCTATCAAGTTTGTTATTTCTCAAACATATTATTGAGCGGAGCGAAGCTCTTAAGACAATGACACACTATCGATCCTTTCCCTGATCAAGACCTTAAACCGAGCAGAGAGAATAGACAAGGGAGGTCGAAGGGAGCATGTTCGATAGTGTGTCAGGGGTCCGCACATCGATCCAGACGGCGAACCAGACATACGGCCGAGCAGGGAGAATAGACAAGGGAGGTCGAAGGGAGCATGTTCGATAGTGTGTCAGGGGTCCGCACATCGATCCAGACGGCGAACCAGACATACGGCCGAGCAGAGAGAATAGACAAGGGAGGTCGAAGGGAGCATGTTCGATAGTGTGTCAGGGGTCCGCACATCGATCCAGACGGCGAACCAGACATACGGCCGAGCAGGGAGAATAGACAAGGGAGGTCGAAGGGAGCATGTTCGATAGTGTGTCAGGGGTCCGCACATTGATCCAGACGGCGAACCAGACATCAGGCCGAGCAGGGAGACGAGCGCTCTGGAGGCGGTTTTTTTGGAAAGATAAAAGAAAAGATCGGTCCGATGTACGGAGTGATAGTGTATCACGATATATTTTTGCACCTTACGCTTTTCAGAGCACCGCGCCGAGCAGCCGCCTGCGCGTTGATAGATCTAATTTAATATGGCAATTAAACTCTTTAATTGAATAATAAATAAATGTTGGCTTAAAATATTTTGTTGTTATATATCATGGGCATTCATGTTATGATTTTGTGGTTTGTTTGGTCAAGGTTAAAAATTTTACAAGCTAAAACAGTTAAATAAATTATATCAATAATTTTAAACTTGGATTAAATAATTGATGTTGTACTTAAATTCTAAAAAAAATATAAAATCTAATATTAATATAGGCATCAATTAAAATAATAATTCTCTAACATGTAATTTCATGTTTTTTCTTACAGTCTTTTTTATGTTTTGCACGCAAACACGCTCTTCGTGTATCTCCCTTTTGCCGCGCTCAGTAGAACTCGTCTGGTCTTGGCCTTGTTCGAGGAATCGTTCGGATTGTAATTTTGCTTTTTGATATTTACCTCCCTTCTCCCTACTCGTTTTGGGGTCTTGATCGTAAAAAAAGATCAACAGTGTGTCACCACTTTTATACTATCCTCCTGCCTTTGTTTTACAAATACTCCTCCTGGACGGCTGAAGCGATCTGCACGAAATTAGTTAGTCAACTACTTCTAATTTACCCTTAACTGCATGCATTAACTACTACTTAGTTACTAATCATTTAAATACCACAGTACAAATACCGTAATGTACAGAGAAAAAGGATAGAACAATCGGACTAATGTCATTGAGGACAATTTACTACAAAGTTAATGATCGCCGGGATAAGGCTGTTGCACCATTAATTAAAAATAATCCAAATAGCCAAATAGCAATAATGTGAACCAAATATAGGCCTACCATTGAGTTTGGATACTGCAAGTAAACTTTCTATTTATGTGAACTAGACGTACCATTCATGACTCTTTGCATAGATACTACAAATAGGAAGTAAATTAGTGTGAACTAAAGATATCACTGTGTTTGGATACTGCAAGTCGACATTCCATTGACGTGAACCAGAAGTACCATTGAATTTGGATACTGTAAATAAGCACTTCATTTATGTTAACCAAATAAACTAAGAAGATACTGCAAGTAGACAATACATTTCCGTTAACCAAAAATGTACCATTGAGTTTGGGGACTGCAAGTAAACAATTAATTTGTGTGAACCCGACGTGTCATTTGAATACTGCTAATAAACATTAAATTTAAGTAAGCCAGAAATAAGCATACTATTGAATTAGAATACTGCAAATAGTCATATTATTTATGAGAACCAAATGGACCATTGACTGGATACTTGAAGTAGATTTCTCATTTGTAGGAAGCAGTTGTGCCGTTGATTTCAGACAAGTAGACAATTCATTTACGTTAACCAATGTACCATTAAAATTGAAAACTGCGCGTATACCATTCGATTGCGTAAACCAGACCATATAACTGCCATTAACATTATAACATGTAAATATACGTTCCATTTAAGTAAACCAGGCTTACCATTAACTTTGCATACTGCATATAAGCATTCTATTTATGTTTTAACGAAATATATCATTGACATTGAATACTGAAAGTAGACATTTGATTTATGAGAACCAGACGAAACAAGCATATACTTTGGTTCCTGTAACTACACAGTTCATTTACGTGAATCACACTTTGGAATACTGCTAATAGGCATTCCATTTATGTGAACCAAATATACCATTGACTTTGGATACTGCAAGTACATATCTCATCTACTCGAAACAGCTGTAACATTGACTTTAGACAAGTATTTGATTAAACTCTAGCGCACTTGAATATTGCAAGCAGACAACTGAATCATACACCTAGTATATATACCGTCTCGTGAGTCAACAGTATTGTAATTTATTTGAAGTGTATAACACGTATTTTTATTTACCTTCAGGGACAAATAATGTATTAAATAACTTAAAAGCATAAAACAACTCATTGGAGATTTCCTATCAACAGTTATAGACAATATAAATCTAGTTTCACTAGAAGTTATCTAATGATCTTTGAAAATACTTACGTGAATATAATTCCCACGTCGTGATTTGTGAATTATACTGAAAAATAGTAGACAAGATTTATTGTGTAATTTTATTCAACTTATTTCCTTCTAGTGTAGTCATTTTAAAACAAAATGTCTTCATTACTTAAAAAAACTCTTATAAGGGTAAAACCTGGTACGTATATTGAATTTTACTTCTGGAATAAATCGAAAAAAAACTTGTGCTACGGCCACCATCTTGTAAAATGGCGTCCAAAAACCTGTTTTCCCAATTATTTAAAAACTATTCTTCCTATAAAAGAACATTAAATGTAAAGAATGTTTGCCAAAAAAAGAGCTACATCTTCTGTAATAAGAATATTTAGATATAATGAATCGTTTAGCCAAAAAATTCAATATTTCTAAAATAAATTTCAAAATTTATAAAAAAACATTAATTGTGATAAAAAAGTTTTAAATAAACGATAAAAATTTCACTTTATTATTTGTATTTGAAAATTGGAATTTTGTGAACAGTTTCATATTATTATCATAACTTTTCCTTTCCATTTACAATTAATGTGACATTTTAAACGGTACACTGCTGGTGCTTTCGTTGGTAGACTACCATAATAATCCTATTCATTATGGTACAAGGATAGGATTTATTTTTTATGTTTTGTTTACCTACAGGAATAACAATCTTACATGAGCGTAAAACTGGCAAAGTCTGTACTACACTTAAGGCGATCAGCGGATTTTTCTTTTTTTTCTTTTTTTTAAGAGGTTGGCGGCCTCTTTTAACCTAGCATTTACCCGTCCACATAGACTAAGCCGTGTGCTCCCGCTATCTCCGCGTTCCGCCATCTCCGAACCCAAATCTGTCCTGCCACCTCCGAATTCTTGAGTGACCCTTATAATCCCATCACTGCCTGCGTTGGTAGCTGCCATTGCTGATTGAATTTTGTTAGTGAGTTAATAATTTTACCAAGATTAATACATTTTTTATCTTATTCAATTTTTTTTTATTAAAGCCCCGTGGATGATTTAATGAAAATGTAACCCGTGGGTTAGGTTAGGTTAGGATAGGTTAGGACAGAAAGTATTAACGCAGGTAGTAACCGAGGATTATAGGGGTCACTCTGAAATTCGGAGGTGGCGGGACACGGAGGTGGCGGGACGCGGAGATAGCGGGAGGTAACCGACTAAGCGCCCGTGCGTGGATCTTTTACAGCAAAGCAAGGAGTGAGCCGGTACAGTACAAAGGTGAACTGTACTAATAAATTTTAGTGGCAGTGACCAGGATCCGAACCCACGACATCGCCGCCTTGGGCCCGAAGTCTGCGACGCTACCGACTGAGCCACCGACTCACTAAATCATCTGACAGATGGTTTGTCATCTGATGTCTTAACTCAATCCTTTTTGGTACACTGACTTTATATTTAATAGATAGCATCATCGAGTGACCAATGATGGTAATTAGTTATTGAACATTACTTTTGCAAAGTAGATTCTTCTTGCGAAGCCACAAATTAAATTATGAATTTTTGAAGGTAATAAATATAAAATTACCCCCGCCGCTGCAGACTAAGCGAATTTCCTTTTACCTGCTTGGATTTACACTAAAATGCCTCCTTAAAAATATCACATTTATTCCCTATTTTTAAACAGAATTAGCAAACAGAAGTACTTAGATTTGCTGCAACAGGGAGGGTAAAAAAGTGTGGGTTTTTTTTGCGAATATCCCCTATAGGGAATAAGCTATTACCGTAGTACTCATGGTAAGACCTGGCCCCGGGACCGATTTACTTTTTCGTCTTGAGGTCCCTAGAGACCAAAAACACCATCCGTTTATATTCATATACATACGAGTTCACGAACCAGCATGATCGGACTATGGGGACAGGGGTTAATAGGGGGGTTGTATGGGGTAAAAATTGTTTTTCCAATTTTTTTACCCAAAAACCTTAAAATTTAGCAATTTATTTCCAACCCATTTTGTAGAGCTTAAAAAACAAATAATTTAGTATATTGAAGCGTTATTATGCGCCTGTTGAAAATTTAGTAAATTGTTAAAAAAGTAAATTTAAGAGAAGTGACGTGTGAATCGAGTGTAATGACTGTAACATCTTTGTTAACACCTAACATGCCTATTTCTGACAAGTGTCGTGCAGACATTCCAGATAATATAGAGGATCCTGTAACTGTCAAGATGGAATCGGACAATAATAAGATTTGTGAATGTGATGCTTTTGGATATGAATTTAAAAAGTCTGTTTCATAAAGTATAGCAATTTTTAACTCAGAATGTTCAAACAAAAAAGAGGTAAAAGAAGTGCAAGATAAATAAAGTTTAAATGGAAAAGTTGTAAATAAAGTTAAATTTATAAAACGAGGAAAACAAATTAAGTTACGAAAAAGACTGAACGGTTAGTATGATAATATGTTTTGAATCTTTAAATTCATGGAAACTTAAGATTCAAAAGGTGGGAGGATGTTGAAAATGACTGTCTCTAGATGATTATTTATATAATAATTTAATTCATCAGATGTTTTATTTGGTTACATTTTGCAATTATTGGATTTATTGTTTGAGTTGGTCTTGAATAGTTAGGTCTGATTAAAATTTAAGTTATTTTTGTACTATGTTTTTTGAGTAATCATTATGGAAAAAATTCTAAAAAACTGCAAATTTAAAATTCCCATGTTATTCTTAAGGAGAATAAGTGAACTGGTGTAGTTTATGGACATATTTTGCTCAAATTTGAAAAATGCATTCATTTTGTACTAAACTATTAACATTTTACAAAAAAACTCCTTTTTACCCTTCCTGTTGCAGCAAACCTAATTTCTTGATAAACTAATTCTATTTAAATAGGAAATAAATGTGATATTTTTAAGGAGACATTTTAGTGTAAATCCAATGAGGCCAATGGAAATTCGCTTAGTCTGCAGGTTTGCTGCGGCGGATGTATTTGTTAATAGTTTAGTAAGAAATAAATATATTTTCAAAATTTGATCAAAATATGTTCATAAACAAACAAACTATAACAGCTGACTTATTCTCCATAAGAATAACATGGGAATTTAATTATTTTTTTTATTTCTTCGTAACCATTAGGCACACAATAATGCATACTAAATTATTTTTTTTTAGCTCTTCAAAATGGTGTGGAAAGAAATTGTTAAACTGTGTGTTTTTAGGGTAAAACTAAAAAAAAAAACTATTTATTTTTACCCCATAAAACCCCCATAAATTCCCGTTCCCATTGTCCGATCATGCTAGTTGGCGAACTCGTTTGAATAAATGTAGGTTCACACGTTTATACAAAATTTCATAAAAATCTGATCATTTTTGCTCGAGTTATCGTGCCAACGGAGATATATATGTATATGGACGGATGGTGTTTTTGGCCTCTAGGGACCTCAAAACAAAAAAGTAAATCGGTCCCAGGTCCAGATCTTACCATGACTACTACGGTAATAGATTATTACATAAGTGGGAAATTCGCTAAAACAGATTATTTCACAGGTGTGTAGCGAAATGATACATTTCATCACTAGCCTGAAGTGACCTTTTTGACCCGAGCTCAAGTTTTACGATCGAGGCGAGCATAAGTTGGCGAAAATGCTATTTATTGAGACAGATATCAATCTTATTGGCATTGGACACATCAAAAGTACATGTCAAAAATGAAATAAACAATTCCAAATAGAATAAAACCCAGCTACACGTTGTATTACGTATTCTGTTTCTAGTAAATTTACATAGGACTTTGCACACATTCTTCATTTTCTTAGGCCCTGTTCAGAATTTAATTGGATAATGTCATTAAACAATTTATTCATTGTCTTAAAAGTTTTTTTTTTTAAGAATGTAATACTGAAAGGTAGAAAATGCCGCAAAGTGTATATGTATGAGTGCATGGATTTGGACTGCATGGAAATTCACCATTGCATGGCAGTTCCTTTCTAAATGAATCAATAACAAGTTTTTTAAAGATATAGATGGTAGAGAGATCTATGATATGACGACTTCTTTGCAGGATTTGCTTAAGAGCATTAATGTAAGTAGTTTCGTCGTGCTTTACTTAGTCAAATGACACAAACTTGATATGTTTATGTAATTTCAACTTACTTCCTTCTCACTGGACGTTTTACATTTCAACAGGTCTGCGCTCATTCTCTGCAACTTGACGGAGGAGATAGGTGTAGTTAGCGTGTATTTTCGAGACATACACCAAAGACTATGTTCACCCCAACCGGGCGTGTACTGTATGGTGAATATTGTCATACCAACTGGGTTTCTTAAGGGTTTTATCTCCAAAATTCTTATGTGTTCAGGCAATTTTCTACAAAATTCTTTTACCCCTAACTTCAATCTATCTATCAAGACGTATACTTCGTATTCGGGGTATAGGGCGTATACATACACTGTATCTTCAATGTCATCTTTTACGCATTCGAAATGCACCCTTTTGCTGTTGAATTGTTTTTCGTAATCCACAAAACGATCTTTCATAATTTCTTCTGGTTCGATTGGCTCTGGCAGTTGCAATAAATAATTAAAATCATCTTCTATATAGCGGATGACTGAAATAAAAATATGCAACTTTATTAAAAATAGTTACTGGTATTAACCAAGATTTCACTTACAGTTTAAAAGGAAATATCGAATTCTTACCGAAATCTTTTTGAACGAAGGACAGATTAAAAGTTGTGATCACAATAAATACCATTCATTGGTCATTTTGTTTGTATTTTAGGGGGTAAATTAAATAATTTATAGGCAAAAAAAGAATTCAATTGAGTCTATGGGTTTCTATTTTTGGAATTCAAAACAATCATATTCTAATTATTAATTGAAAAACGTTGGTGTAACGTCAAATTTTGTTCAAATTTAAATACAAATCAATAGCGTTTTTTTTTTTAATTTCAATATGATCCTAAAAATATATTTTAGGATTATCTTTTAGGCTTAAACATCATACAGTGTGTTAACAATTCATCAATGAAAAAAGAAATATAGTTATATTATATGTGTCAATCCACTAAGACAGTTACATTATGAGTTTCTCTTAACGTGTCTAGAACTAAGGTTATCAGATAAAAAAACTAATACCCCTGCCACAGCAAACCTGCAGACTAAGCGAATTTCCATTTGCCTGATTTGATTTACACTAAAATGTCTACTTAAAAATATAACATTTATTTCCTATTTAAATAGAATTAGCTTAACAAGTACTTAGGTTTGCTGCATCAGGGAGGGTAAAACTGTTTTTTTGTAAAATGTTAATAGTTAGTAACAAATACAAATATTTTCCACATTTGATCAAAATATGTTCATAAACAAGCAAACTACAACAGTTTACTTGTTCTCCATAAGAATAACATGACAATTTTAAATTTACATTTTTTTTCTGTAACCATTAGGCACATAATATTGCTTCAATATACAAAATTATTTTTCTTTTAGCTCTACAAAATGATTTGGAAAGATATTGCAAAATCTTTTTTGTAAAAAATGGGAAAACCCTAATTTTACCCACATTTAATATTTCTTCCACACTCGCAAAATTGTGGTTTTAAAAACATATCTCTATTACATTCAATACAAATTGCTAACTTTTTATCTTTACTATATAATTCGAGTTATAAAAAATTACTATATCTTTAATTTCTTTACAATTTAAACACTCTTTTTGATTTCCTTCAATTACTTAAATAATATCAAATAATTCCTTTCTATATTATTTATCACATTCTTTTCAGTAATATTATAATCCATCTTTTGCTGATTTTCTTTTTGAAAACTCTGATACATCTTTTAACAATTTACATCTTAAACATTTCTTCTCCATTTATTATTAAGAAAAAAAATAACTAATATAATTGAATTAACATTGAATCATATTAATGATAGTTAAAAAGCTTAAACTTTACTAAAAATCCCTTTTTTATTAAACAATTTAATGCAAATTCAATTTATTTTAGTAAAATGTTGATTATTCAACAACAGTTTTCTAAAGTTTATATTAAATTATTATTAATAAATAAATGCAAATTCAACAAAACTTCAATGGATTTTAAAGGAAGATTAAGTATATTTTAATTAATAGAACAAACAATTTCTTTCTGTCAAAAACAGAGATTTTACATTGGTTTTCTGAACTCGTACTTTTTGCGCTAGGATCGGCACATTACTATCTACTTATACAGGGTGAATTTTAAATGAGTTATCCCCCTACTTTTTTCTACATTTCTTAAGATATCATCTCCGGACCACGTCAGATCATTGTTGAGTAGTAAGTACTTCATTTTGACTGGGTATACATTTTTGGCCGCCATCTTGGATCCGCCATATTGTATACAATTTTTTTTTTTCAAATGTAAAGGTAGGGTTGTGACCCATTATTTCCAACTAGAATTGTACGCCGATTACAATGCCGCAATTAGTTAAAAAATAGTGCTAGATAAAGATAAGTATACACCAACATTCACTGTCGACATATTTTCACTTGGTTATGACAGATGTAGTTTTTTGAGCCGCCATCTTGAATCCGCCATTTTGAAATGTGATCAATTAATTTAAATATGAAGGTGGTGTTGTGACCCATCATTTTGATCTAATTTTTTATGCTGAACTCAATGCCGCAATCCGTTTTTCATTTGCATCTTTGGACTTTGAAATATTGAAATTTTAAATAAGAGTATTTTAATATTTCATCAAGAAAGCTTGATAACCAAAAACAGATTGCGGCATTGAGTCCAGTATAAAAAAGTAGTTCAAAATAATGGGTCACAACACCACCTTCATATTTAAATAAATTGATCACATTAAAAAATGGCGGATCCATGATGGCGGCTGAAAAAACTTCATCCGTCATAACCAAGTGAAAATATGTCGACAATGAATGGTGGTGTATACTTATCTTTATCTAGCACTATTTTGAGATTATGGTCTTAGTTTGTTAATGCACAATGTTAAAATGGGCTAAAAATAAAGTTATAAAAATTCCTCATTACTTTAGAACGGATCAAGATTTTTAAAAACTAATTGCGGCATTGTAATCAACGTAAAATTCTAGTTTGAAATAATGGGTCACAACCCTACCTTTACATTTGAAAAAAAACTTTGTATCCAATATGGCGGATCCAAGATGGCGGCCAAAAATGTTTACCCAGTCAAAATAAAGTACTTACTACTCAACAATGATCTGACGTGGTCCGGAGATGATATCTTAATAAATATAGAAAAAAGTAGGGGGGAACTCATTTAAAATTCACCCTATATATATATATAAATTTAAACGGATAGTGTTTTTGGCCTCAAAAGACCTCAAACGAAAACAAAATCGGTCCCGACTCTAGGTCTTGTTCCTCCTCCTTTGTTTGTAGTGGGGAAGTCGGTTAAAAAGAATAATCGCACCTAGTTTTAATAAGGTAATAAATTGAAAGAAAAAAATACAGCTGAGATATTTTAAACATTGGATATATGAAAAGTTTTATTTAGAAAGGCATTACAAAGGGCAATTTATGAAATAGTGGATAGTTTTGCGCAATGTTTCTCGTCATGACGAACATTTTAAGTATATGGTTTATGGGGTGTGGCTTGTGGTTTTCTCAAACGTTCATGGGTACTTTGGGGTTCATATATGGTTAATTTAAAAAGTATTTATTTTTATTTATTTTTATTTTTTGTACGCCATTATCACTAGTGTCCATAAATGAGGTTTAATTTTAAAAGCTTTTGCCCACTACACGGAAAATATATACAAAGCACTAACTAGTCAGTGGTTTTTCGTAAAAAACTATCTCTTATATCATTTTGCAAATAATTTATTCTTGAAATGTTTAATTGAAATGTTATTCAATCAGCTGCAACATGCTAATTAAATTAGTCAAAACGAAAGAATGTTTATTTATGAAATCCGTTATTTGTTTTTACTTAACTCGTATTGTCCATCATACTTAGACTGTGCTTTCTACATTAGATAGCTTCGAATATGAAATCAGATTATTCACTTCAGAGTAGTCTAAGAAAGATTAACTCAAAAGTAAGTACCCAATGGATACTTTAGCTTTTATATTTCTTTATTTACGTCATAGCCTTCAATTAGACATTCCTACCAACCGATTTATGTATATTTAAGAAACCCATCCTCAAACATCACCTATTATTTTTCTTTATTGCAATTTTCAATGAATGGTTATGTATGGTCAAATTTGTTTTGACAGGAAGTGACGTAGAATGCTCTGTTGTATCCTATGTTGTTTTTTTTTTTACTAACTCATTAAGCCCTTTAGGTTTGTCTCATTGTAAACCCATGATGAAAAGAACTCTATTATCTTGTTGATGAGGGACCTTTGCAGGGACCAAGATTGGTTGTATCTCTTTTGGAAATCTAGACACTTTCAAAGCGATAATGGCTGACTCCGGCTAAACTGTCATTCTACGCAATAGTTCGTAATCTTAGACTGATGACTAAGAAGGGATTTTTGCCTTAAAAGTTACCTTTTTCATGACTTAAAATAAGGCACATGGAAAGATGCTTAAGACAAGGGTGCGCTATTTCAGTGAAACCTATGTCTGTGACAAACAAAGAGGTCCTGTAAGCATGTAAAAAGTAAAAAAAAAAACTCAACAACAAATTTTGAAAGTTTCTTGAAAGTTAATTATTTGAAATATTGACCCACACCTATTCCTGAAGTAAAGACGCATACTTTTTTTTTTTTTTTTTTTTTTATCAACGTTGCATTTACTACACAGAATTATATGTCATGTTGCGTACTTCAATAAGAGGGATTTGAGAAGGGTTCAGTGCGAGTTCTTCGCACGAATCGACTAGTAAAGATAAAAGATTATTGATTAAAATTTTAATGTTACCATGGCCTGTGACTCTCTCTTTTGTTTTCCAAGGCCAAGCTAAGCTCTGAACGATCTGCAACAATATGAACCCATTTATTAAACATTCAACTTCTGGCAATCCTGAGCATCTCTAAGTGATAAATGTATAAATATGATAAACACATGCATTAAAAACATAGGAAGTAATGGCAAATGGTGATGAAGAAACACAAACTGCAAAACAATCGTTTTACGACTTTAATAATAATTTGTTTTATTAATATTTGTATTTATTTTTGCAATAACATGACAAAGCCTAAGCGTACTGCACTGCTCATCGTTGTACTTATGATGAATACCAGTTCTTGTGTTGTTTTCGCATTATAATATGGATATTTTAACAGATAATTAATTGTCTTTGTTGTTGTAGACTGTAGTTCTTGAGTAGGTAAGATGTTTGTGTCACCCTATGCATTTTGCCAACTTGTTCGGCATCTTCAGAGGTCTTCTGCTATATTTACAAAAATACTTACACAAGCTGGCGAAATGCATAAGGTGGTGCAACCATCTTACGTATTTAAAAGTTACAGGCTACATCATGAAATGCAATCTAATATAATAAAAGTTCTTGAAAATGAATTGGGAAATAAAATATGTATAAAATAGCCGTCTATTACAATAAGGCCTTTGTGTATTTGGCTTTTGAAGTGTCTTTTCTCATGGAGAGAAAAATATATAAATTTGTCTATTTAAAACTTACATAAAAACTTTGTTTTTTACTTCTAAACGTATACTCCAATTTACGAAATCCGCTGTGCACACTTACATTACAATTTAAGAAAACTCCTGTCATAAATATTTACAAACATACTTAAAATAAATTATTGTCATACATCATTTGGCTCAAACTTAGTTTCTACTTAAAAATTGTTAAAACTAACAATTGATCAACACAAAAATAATCATCATTAAAACAACAAATAATAGGACACTTTTGTATTGTTTTCTTCAAACTAATTTGAAGCAAGAGTTATTTCTCATGGATAACAAGTTACAATGTTAATATAATTATTATTAAAGAATAAAGTTGTTAGTAAAGTATATAATTTATTTATGTCATGTTTACAAATAAACCAGCAAAGTTGAATATTGGTGAAGAATTTAGATGTTTAATCATCAAATTGGAAAATGAAACTAATTTAAATGTGTATTTCATTATAAATAAAATTAAAATTTCAGTATTCTGGTGAAAATATTTTTCTCTGCTATACTGTGTAAACAACAAAAACACATCTACTCAATTTTTAACTAAACACTTGTTGTTAGAAATTATTAAAAGGGAATTATAACATACTAGAGGATACGTGTTGCTCCGCACTGTTGAAATAAATATTATGAAATTATAATATAATATACTTAACTATATATCAGTTATAACATACCAACAACCTCCATGTACATTACTGGCAATAGTCAGTAATTTACTTAAGGTTATCAGACTTAAAAAAACAATTTAAATAAACTGAATATTAAACCTTTACTTATACAAATTTCAGAAATAAGTAATAGTATGTTAGTTGTATATATTTTATTTAGTTTGAAATATATATATATTATAAATTAGATATATTGAATATATTTCTTTTTAATGCTATACATATCTCGAATGAAAGACTTCATTTCTAGGAATATAGTAAGATCAAGACATATAAAATACCAAACTAAAATTTAGTCACGTATCATAGATTGCAGATATGTAATAAAATAATTGTAACTAGAGGACCCATTCTGCTTCGCAGCGTTACAATAGATCCGAGAAATAATAATATTTATGATTTTTATTGAGTAATACAGTATCTTGAGCTTACCTGATTCAAACGATCAATAGATTATATAATTATAACTGGTATAATAATCTTAATTATAATCTTAAATTGAAGTAAGAACTCTAAAATGTATAAAATTATGTTTTTGGCCAAGTAATACAGTAGGTAAATATATGCCAATGCTTGATGTGCAGCCTGTGCTTGAATTTCTTCAATTTGAGACCTAAATCATGAAAATCTGTAGAGTAGAAGAGCCAAACGAACTCGAAATATAGAAACCAAATTTAACTTTCATAAGAAATACATAAGAAGCAAATTTCGTTTACGTATAAGCTGAGTGGGATTGTAGATAACTATGCCAATGCTCGATAGCAAATCTGTGCGTGAGTACCTTAAATTTGATACCTTAATAGTAAAACTCGGTCGGGTAGCAGAGTCAAAAGAACTTGGAAAAGAAAAACCATTTTTTTATGATTATAACTATTGTTGATTCATGATACAGCAGCGTGCTTAAGGGGGGTCCAATCCTTAATAATTAACATCTCAAATGAAAGCTGGGTTTTACTGAAAGTTCTTAGACCAAAACAAATAGGATAACGTAATTATAACTGATCATATACATATTTAATTGAGTTGTTTTTGCCTCTGGATCACAGAACAAACTATAACAGGTATAAAATTACCTGAGTACTGCCAGAGTGATCCTGTTGGTCCTTACGGATTAGGCAGTCATGACTTTAACCTACAACTGTGCGGTCGGACATTGCAAGTTTTTGTCGGTAGGCCTACCCGTAATTGTAAAATGTGTTTATTTATTATGTGTCCGTTGTATATTTAAACTTTTGACGACCTTTTCGAAGTGATAGATGTGTTTCTTGTACAAGATCTGATGATGAGGACTCGAAACGCGTAATCCGTAAGGACCAACAGGATCACTCTGGCAGTACTCAGGTAATTTTATACCTTTTATATTTAATTGAAGTGAAAAAAACTCAATTTTTTTTTTTGGTCGGGGATTACAGTTAATAAACAAATTATGATGTTTAGTGACAAGTATGTGCGTGCATACTTTTAATTTATTTTATAATAAATTATTATTATTATAATTATTTTTTATTTTAATTTAAAGACAAAATATATGAAAATCGGTAGGGTAGAAAAGCCAAACGACTTCGGAAAAACTAAATTTAACTCCCACAAGAAATTTTCAGGGAGTTCTTGTGCACAACTCGAAAAATAAACGATAGTGCTAAATTGCAAAGGTGTGCGTGCATGCCTTATTCAAAGATAAAAAATTAAAAAAAAAAACGGTCGGGTAGAAGAGCCACCAGCGATCCGAGAACCGATGAGCGAGAAGCGACTCGGCAAAGGAAACCCAATATCTTTTAATATTTATATAAGTAGATTAAGATGACATCTTACCAGAGTCGTTCCAAAAACCAACCATGGTATTAGCTCCATGGTGAAGCAAAATGGAATGAACTGTTTGCAGCCACAAGTTGGATCTGGATCTGGAAATTGGCTTAAATAATCGATGATTTGCCGTTAATTGCTTGCACGTGGCGTATTTTATCTGACAAATGTAGCTTGCACCGATTAAAGTCATTACTCATTGTACCATATGTACAATATTTAATGGCGGTACATCATGTTTGTCGTTACATTTACTTATAAAAAAAAAATATTTGGCTTAAGTGGAAAATTATAAAAAATTACTTTGACCATACGGTAAATAACAGCTCAACAGCTGAAATTTAGTAATAAGTCGTCAGCTGCATAACATGGACATAACCTAAGTTTCTGAATAAACAACTATCGACACTATGAGGTGATTTAAATACGGGTGTGTCTGTGTTTGTAGACTGGATATAGATGATTTTACGTCTTGTAAAACTCACCAAAAATGACCATTTCTAAATTGGTCGTATAGAGTAGAGTCGCAAGTAAATTTCCTCACAGGTTCATATTTTCTTAGCTATTTGTTCTTTCTCATCACAACCTCCGTTATCTTGAAATGGTCCGAATATTTTCTCTACACTCTATTCTCAAACTGAGCAATAAGTTTTTTTCGTTTCTTTGAAAGAGCCCAATTTTGTGAATCTTTCAGACGCATAAATCTAATATGGTTTCTACTGACAACCTGCTCATTGGACCAACTCTTTCATTCTAGATACCTACTACACCGGTTTATATTTTCATTACCAACTGGTATGCCATTTTGGTAATGAAAATATAAACATTGAAAAAACATTAAACATGAAAATATAAACATTTTGGTATGTATTTTGGTATGCCATTATAAATATATATATATATATATATATATATAAATCGCCTTCCTTTTTCGTGTTTTGGGCTCTGGGGGACTCAATTTGAAAAAAGTTATTCTGTCCCGGGTCTAGGTCTTACCATAAAACCTACGGTAATAGCTTAATCCCTGAATTTGGGAAATTCGCCAAAATGATTTGTGTTGAGAGTCACTTAATAATGTCTACCACAATTTTACATATAACGAAATCTTTTACATCTCTGCTTTTAAATATCATAGTTTACATATTGTCACCTCATGTGGTTAAATGTTGCAATTGAACGGTAAATACCGCAACACGAGCCGATAGTCTGTGAACATCACCTGCTGATTACAGTTAAGAACATATGTTTGTGCAAGAGTTACGCTTGTCACATTTTAATTGCAATCTAAATATGTAATACTGTATGTAATAACTTTAGGATGAAATGCGTCGTATATTTTATAGCATTTATGGTTTGTTGGTACAAGTGGTTAACGATTGAATTTTAGTAGTTTAAAACCAGTACTAATAATTTAGTAGTGTGATTTACAGAAAAAATATTAGGCTTACCTCCATAATAAATGTTTTATCAAAGCTGATTAAGAAAATATATTTTTTTTTCGTAGCAAATTATATTATACTTTCAGTAGCAAACAATTTACACAACAAAAGTATAAAAACTAATTGTAGCCATCAGCCGAGAGATCAAATATATCAAAATTGTAAACTTCCGTGATTTTTTTTTTTATTAGTTAAACTCGTACATTTTCTTTGTTATTTGCCCCTTAAATTAAAATATTTACGCTGTGGTTTTCAAAGTGTGACGGTCTTAGTGTATGTCTGTTTACATGTATGTGTGAATGTTTAAGTGAGAGATAAAGACTACACCAGGTAGTCAAATTTTGAAGAAACTGAGTAGGCAGGTACTAATCTATGGTATCACCAGGATTTCTTTTAATTTTTAATTTTTATTTAAGATTTTCCCATAAAACCTACGAAATAAAAGACAAATCTTACCATCTCAAAAATTACCCTAACGATGTTGTATGTTTTATTACTTTTACTTCTGACCAACATTTTACAAATCCCATCGCTGAACGAATTACGGTTCAAAAGTTAAATAACACGTGTTATAAAAAAAAACAATAGAAATTCATATATTAATCAAACCTGTTGTAATTAAAATTATAACGCTATTATAGTCCTTATATTCTAAACAAAATCCTGCAATTTTCTGTAAAAATACAGATCAAAGATATTGCGACCTTTGAAATTATACTTATAAAACATAGTTACTAACACCTCTTACCCATAATAACCAACAACCTAATGCGAGAAAGCACTTGGAATTTCGTCCTAATCAGCTGTTGGCTTCGGTCTTGGTAAACTCCCAATGTACTCAGCGCGCGGAGCACTTGGAATTTGGTTTACCATCTACCACTATACATAAGGTTTTGCTTAAAAACCCCAAACTAAGTGCATACAAGATTCAACAAGTACAATATTTCAAGCCGAACAATTACCCTTTTAGAGCTTTTTTTGGAATTGAAATTTTATATCGTATTTAAGTAGACAACAACTATCTTAAGCATGTATGTTTTAAATGAGTTTACATTTCATGTAAGTGAGGTATTAAATCAGCATAATGCCTGATTTCATACCAGCAAAACCACAAGAGTTGTCTTACAACATGAAATAAACAGTCCAAACTTAATTCTGGTGTGGTTTGGCACACAACAAAGTCATAGGAGCATTATTTTTTTGCATAACCATTAATGACTTGAACAACATATTTGTATATGCTTGAACTGTACGTTGTGCCTTAATAAGAGGGGTTTCGACCCTTGGTCGTTTTTTAACGAGACGGAGCACCACCTATTTGGTTTTTGCCTGTACGAGATCTTCTTGATGACATTTTTGACAATTGTTTGGTTGTTCGTTTTGGGCCCATACCTTGGCATCTCCGTTCACTAGTCATCACACCAATGGACTTATTCTTTTGGGGTTTCGTGAAAGAAAAGTGTATGATACACCTGTCTCAGGTGTGAACGTATTGAAGGCCGGGATTAATAAAAGAATTTCATTAATTACTGAAGAGATGTTGGTAAGTACGGGACACAAACGGGTCACTTGTGGAAGGGTACTAATGTTTGTGTGATTGTATCTACTACTTATTTTCATGATCTTAAAACAAATATAACCTTACTTTTGTTACTCTATTGGTTTAAAATTTGTTGCACAACAAATAGTTTCCAGGACTTTATGAACACCCAGTATGTTGAACTTACTTATACTTTATCTGATTTTACAGGCCTACCCTAGGTTTTCTGTGGAACTGTACGCTTATTCCATAATATACCAACCTTCATGAAATAATATTCCTTTTCTACTATTGAAACGTCAAGTATTGTTAAATATTGAGGTTTTACCTTCAGGCATTCTAGTAGTTTAAATTTTAGTCGTTAATTGAAACGCCAAAAGGTAAAATGATAAGTATTAACTTTTATTTAACCTGTATCGTAAATGTAGCCAATATGAGGGCGAAATGTAGTGGCGAAATGAAGGACTCGATAGGAGCTATTTGACGTCTTGGCAAAAATAACGTTTAAAATTCAACAAAACCAAACGTTATGTGCATTTTTATATTTAAATCAATCGTCTACTGAGCCTAGGCCGTAAAGTAGAAGTAGATATAATAGGAGAATATGACCTCACTTTCGGCGTTTTTGGACCCAGGACTTTTGAAATTTTTTGGCGAAAAAACACCCAAAATAGGTAAAATATGATGGTTTTACCCTATTTTTGGCGTTTTAGAGGCTATATGGGGGCATTTTTTGGTTAAAAAATGTTATTAATACTGAAAAAACAAGCCTGGAAATGAAGAGCTTTTTTTGACCACTTTTTTTAAAACCCAGCTCTCGGCACGTGAACTCGGATGCGCTCCCGACCCATAGGTTACTTCTGATCCCCAGCGATGACAAACTAAAAGTCTTATGAAAAAATGTTAGAAACAAAAATTGAGGAACATCTAATCATCTATACTTCTTCTACTGAAAGTTTTTCTCTGACCGAAAAATAAAAAAAATCCTCGCTTACTTACTTTTTCATGTTTGCTTTGAGTAACCTTTTTATATTTTCCTTAATTAATAATTATACAGTGGCATAAATTAAATTATATTTATATTGTATTAAACAGTAGTTTATGAAGAATTTTAATATATAAATTTTATGCTATAAATATTTTTTTTAGAAGCTAGACAAACATGTAAGTGATAGGAGGCGCATCACTTTGAACATCGTCATGCCCCCGACAGTGCCGTGCTGGTAATACCTAGAGTTTGAAACTATTGCTATTGTTGAAATTATATTATTATAACACATTTACATACAAAAGAAACTGGTAAATGGTTTTAAATTGTTTAACTTTTTATGCTGTATTATTATGTTGAAGGCTATTTTGGTTGCTGGAATTTTAGCTGTTTTGTTGTATATCAAGCCTTTTTTTTAGATATAAGTATTTTTAAACAATAAATCAGACCTTTATTTACTAATGCTATTATTATATTACAATGCATTGGCATACAAATGAAAATGGTTTGATTTATTTGTACTCATATAAAATAATATAATTCTTTTGAGTTATAGGGATGTCTGGTGATTAAATCACAAATTTAGAATATTTAATAATGGACTTTTAAAATAATGGAATTAAGTATAGACTTATAACATTTTCATGATAACTGTTTGATTTATTTGTACTCATTTAAAATAATGTTAAAATAGTATTTGATTTTTATGTTGTATTATTGTTTTTTGTTGTTTAAAAGTTGGAACTAACATAGTGTACCTAAATTTAACCATTTGTCGTATCTCAAGCAGTTTTTGAGAAATAAGCATTTTAAAACGATAAAGTCACACCAGTAATGCATGGAGTTTGTAACCATTACCAACACTGATATTATGTTATAATACATTGTCATACAAATGGAACCATTTAATTTATTTACCAAATGGTACTCATATAAGTTTTAGATTTTTAAATTTTTACCCTGTATTATTGTTTTATATCAAAAGTTGAAATCAATGTAGTGTGCCTAAATATGTTTATTTACTGTATCTCAAGCAAATAGATAGAATAGGATAAAGAGGTGTTTTTGGTGTTTTACCTATGAGAATAACATGGGGAGATTTTAAGCCACTTTTTAAAAAATCGTGCTTATTTATACATTTCTATATAAATGTCCAACTCCAAAAATATTTTCAATCCATATTAATGTCTGTATCATGTGAGATTTGTACCAGTTGGTTTGAAATATTTATAAATATAATGTGTTGCTGGAATCACTTTAAATGGCAAGAAACACATAGTGTTGGGACCTCTGGTAAAATATTGGATTTTTTCTAGTTTGGATTAAATATTTGTGAAAAATTGAAAAAATATGTTTTTTACTCAACTATTTTAGCGTCTTGAAACATGTATTACCGAGGAATCAGGCAAATATTTCGTGCCGAAATTATATTTTACCTTACGTGAGAACTTGGAATCATTATTTAAACTCAGTCCTGCTCCACAGTATCATTGCAGGCTTGCTTCTCGTCCCAAGTGGTGAATTGTGTACAGTTTATGCGTGGTGCAAAGACTGGGTTTTCTTTTTAGTTGTGACCAGCTCATTCCTAAGATGCTAGATGGTATCCACTTTGCCTCTGAACATAAGCAAATTGTAATCTTCAGTTTAGGACTTAAAATTAATGTCGGATGCGATGCCTCTTTAATCGGAAGTTTGGGTTGTGATGAGCTCAACCCCTATCACCAATATCAGCATAGATCCATTGAACTATTATGTGTTATTGTACTTTGTGCTGATTAATATGTGTTTGGCACAACACACAATCCCACATCTTGCTAATCGTAGTTGGTAGTTTAACTTAGCAACGATAATAACAAATTATTATGTCATTGCATTATTATGTCATGTCGGGGGTCTATTTGGTGGTCAAAGTAGAAGTAGGGAGCATTGACTTTCTACAATCATGATGAGATATCCAGCCAGAGCCTCAGACTGTAATAAAAAAATAGATGAAAATGCAAACTCTAAAGGCCCTGACCATGTTGTATACTTCCAGGCTGGAACAACCTTTACTTGGAATATTGTATATAAATTGTTTGTATATATAAGACTCTTGTAGTGAATGTACTCTTTGATGAAAATACAAAATAAAGATGAAAACTACTTTATGCAAAGAAGAGAAAGTAATTGTGAAGGGTAGCTACAAACAATTGCATTTTAGTGAGCAATGAAAGTTGCTATAATTATTGGGATTGTTTTGGGTAAGTTTATAGATATGCATTGTGTTTACAGGAATTAATCATAGTGGGGATGCCATTTACATCGAGACATATCGATTTAGTCAAAGTGATAAAACGAAGACCATGATAGTGGTGGATAAAGATTTTATTTGTTGAGCAATCGATATGAGAAGGAGTTTCTTGTTAAACAATAACCTGGAAAACCAATACAACATAATGCACTGTCATCCCTCATTGGTATTGTAACTTACAAGCTCTGTTGTTCTTTACTCATTTTCAAAAACATATAAATTACAAAATAAGCCATTTTGTTGTTTATTTTACTGTTATGTATTGTAAGTTTATATATTGAAATAAATGGTTAAATAAATGTAAGTTGAAAAATGAGCCTTATTTTGTCACTAGTTTATTTACATTGATTTGAATCACATTTTTGAACTAACAGATGATTAAATTATTAATTGCATAACATTTGAAACATAGAGATACAACATTTACATTATTAACTGGAAACTATAGATCTATATTATTGTATGAACATTATTTATGTATTTCATATATGTAAAAGCAATGAGACCATGCTAAATTACCGAATTCAGTAACAAAGGAAGTTGATATTGTGCTATATACCTGAGGGTGTAAATATAGAGGTGGGTATTTCCATAGAGACCTAATGATGAATCAGAATGTGAAAGTTCTGTGGTAGAAATATCAAGTAAGCAAGAGTGATCATCAGAGGTAACATGGTCATCAAGGAATTCATAGAGAGAGGTCAGTCAGGTTGAACTAGTAAATTGCAATGATTCATCCAATATAGAAACAATAGATACAAATAACCAGAACCAATCACTGAATATTGTAGTTAGTTTTCCTATCTTACTGTTAAAATATGAAACTCATTTTAATATGAGTTGGTGAGTTCATGCCCGGTAATATGAATGTAATAATGGTTCTAAATGTATTTATCTTATTTTATGGTAGATTTCACTGTGTGTGTTTACTCTATGGTAAAATTCTTTGAGATCATTTAATATTTAACACACTTAGATTAGTGAATAAATCATCAAAGTGCGATATAAATATGCTGGGTGAAACGTATTAAAACTGGCTTCCAGTTTATCTATTAAAGGATTGTCAAACGTCTCGGTTTTGCTAACTATGACCTGGTGTCCCGAAAAGGTAAGATGACAATACATAAAGTTTGGACTATTGACTGTGAAGTGAATTATGCATACTTCGTCATACAAATTTTACACTATAGTATTTTTACAAGTTCTGACTGTGACTGTGATGTGAATTTGTGTGTATTTCATCACATAAATTTCACACTATTTTCATACATTTCACACCACTATTATGATGTGTTGTGCCTGCATGGGTGTGTTGAGCCATGAATATCATAGACCACCAAGCTATAAGGACGTATGCTAGAACTGATCTAACCTCTGCCAAACCCTGAATACGAGCCTGAAGGCACAAAACTTCGGACCAAGGATCAATTGTAAATAGACAAACCTGCATGATAGGATATAGAACACTGAAAAATGCAAATGTTAGAAACTTTAGTCTTTTACTTATTTACCCTTATCTTCCTCTGTTTTGGAGGAAACTGCCTTACAACCAACATTATGAAGATTGCATTAATACTCATGATCTTGGTCATTATAAAATTGATTAAACATAAATCTGTATTTGCCATTATTCATAGACCTTTCCTTGTCTATTATGAAAAAGCCATCCAACACTGGTGGTAAAGACTTTTATATTGATGAAATGAAAAGTCATTATTAATATGATTGTTAAATATAAGGTTTAAAATTTATATTGCCTTGTTTGGATAATATTAGAAAATGTACGTTATCGTGTAAATGTTTGCGTACTTTCTAAGTAAAAGCAGTTAATATTTTTATGTTGACCCATTGAGAGAAATTGTATACTATTTGTACTATAAAAGGTCTATTTATGCATATCAGTCCAGTAAAAGTTCTGTTACAATCCAGTCATAGGTCAGTCTCAATTGCATCCATAGTTTCTCAGTCAACCTGTCAGTCATTTGGTTACAGTCTGTTTTCTAACTCTTCATTAACCGATGTTATATAACATTTTTTATTTGAAACACAATATTCTATAAAATTTTCATTGGCCAGTTTTTGTTGATTGTTATAAACAGTACTTGATATACAAACACATACGTTGTCATCAGTCAGGCGTCCAAGCAATTAAAAATATCGTTGAGAAGAAATCGGTTGTTGTATTTAACAACATAAAGGTCGATTCACAAACGGTATGTAATAGTTTAATCACGTCACAGTGTATACAGCAACTGACTGTGATTGTGATGTGAATTTGATTAGTTGTGTGAAATGTGTGAAAATAGTGTGACATTTTGAAATTGCTTCCAGTTTATACGTTGTCATCAAGCAGGCGTTTGAAAAATCCAAAAATATCGTTGAGAAGAAACCAGCTGTTGTATTTGACGACATAAAAATCAATTCACACATAACACGTCACAGTTCAATCACATCAGTTACGACACAGTGTATACAACAACTGACTGTGACTGTGATTTGAATTTGTGTGTACTTCGTCACACAAATTTTACACAAATTTCACACATATTTCACACATTTCACACAACTATCATGATAGTTGTGTGAAATGTGTGAAATATGTGTGAAATTTGTGTAAAATTTGTGTGACGAAGTACACACAAATTCAAATCACAGTCACAGTCAGTTGTTGTATACACTGTGTCGTAACTGATGTGATTGAACTGTGACGTGTTATGTGTGAATTGATTTTTATGTCGTCAAATACAACAGCTGGTTTCTTCTCAACGATATTTTTGGATTTTTCAAACGCCTGCTTGATGACAACGTATAAACTGGAAGCAATTTCAAAATGTCACACTATTTTCACACATTTCACACAACTAATCAAATTCACATCACAATCACAGTCAGTTGCTGTATACACTGTGACGTGATTAAACTATTACATACCGTTTGTGAATCGACCTTTATGTTGTTAAATACAACAACCGATTTCTTCTCAACGATATTTTTAATTGCTTGGACGCCTGACTGATGACAACGTATGTGTTTGTATATCAAGTACTGTTTATAACAATCAACAAAAACTGGCCAATGAAAATTTTATAGAATATTGTGTTTCAAATAAAAAATGTTATATAACATCGGTTAATGAAGAGTTAGAAAACAGACTGTAACCAAATGACTGACAGGTTGACTGAGAAACTATGGATGCAATTGAGACTGACCTATGACTGGATTGTAACAGAACTTTTACTGGACTGATATGCATAAATAGACCTTTTATAGTACAAATAGTATACAATTTCTCTCAATGGGTCAACATAAAAATATTAACTGCTTTTACTTAGAAAGTACGCAAACATTTACACGATAACGTACATTTTCTAATATTATCCAAACAAGGCAATATAAATTTTAAACCTTATATTTAACAATCATATTAATAATGACTTTTCATTTCATCAATATAAAAGTCTTTACCACCAGTGTTGGATGGCTTTTTCATAATAGACAAGGAAAGGTCTATGAATAATGGCAAATACAGATTTATGTTTAATCAATTTTATAATGACCAAGATCATGAGTATTAATGCAATCTTCATAATGTTGGTTGTAAGGCAGTTTCCTCCAAAACAGAGGAAGATAAGGGTAAATAAGTAAAAGACTAAAGTTTCTAACATTTGCATTTTTCAGTGTTCTATATCCTATCATGCAGGTTTGTCTATTTACAATTGATCCTTGGTCCGAAGTTTTGTGCCTTCAGGCTCGTATTCAGGGTTTGGCAGAGGTTAGATCAGTTCTAGCATACGTCCTTATAGCTTGGTGGTCTATGATATTCATGGCTCAACACACCCATGCAGGCACAACACATCATAATAGTGGTGTGAAATGTATGAAAATAGTGTGAAATTTATGTGATGAAATACACACAAATTCACATCACAGTCACAGTCAGAACTTGTAAAAATACTATAGTGTAAAATTTGTATGACGAAGTATGCATAATTCACTTCACAGTCAATAGTCCAAACTTTATGTATTGTCATCTTACCTTTTCGGGACACCAGGTCATAGTTAGCAAAACCGAGACGTTTGACAATCCTTTAATAGATAAACTGGAAGCCAGTTTTAATACGTTTCACCCAGCATATTTATATCGCACTTTGATGATTTATTCACTAATCTAAGTGTGTTAAATATTAAATGATCTCAAAGAATTTTACCATAGAGTAAACACACACAGTGAAATCTACCATAAAATAAGATAAATACATTTAGAACCATTATTACATTCATATTACCGGGCATGAACTCACCAACTCATATTAAAATGAGTTTCATATTTTAACAGTAAGATAGGAAAACTAACTACAATATTCAGTGATTGGTTCTGGTTATTTGTATCTATTGTTTCTATATTGGATGAATCATTGCAATTTACTAGTTCAACCTGACTGACCTCTCTCTATGAATTCCTTGATGACCATGTTACCTCTGATGATCACTCTTGCTTACTTGATATTTCTACCACAGAACTTTCACATTCTGATTCATCATTAGGTCTCTATGGAAATACCCACCTCTATATTTACACCCTCAGGTATATAGCACAATATCAACTTCCTTTGTTACTGAATTCGGTAATTTAGCATGGTCTCATTGCTTTTACATATATGAAATACATAAATAATGTTCATACAATAATATAGATCTATAGTTTCCAGTTAATAATGTAAATGTTGTATCTCTATGTTTCAAATGTTATGCAATTAATAATTTAATCATCTGTTAGTTCAAAAATGTGATTCAAATCAATGTAAATAAACTAGTGACAAAATAAGGCTCATTTTTCAACTTACATTTATTTAACCATTTATTTCAATATATAAACTTACAATACATAACAGTAAAATAAACAACAAAATGGCTTATTTTGTAATTTATATGTTTTTGAAAATGAGTAAAGAACAACAGAGCTTGTAAGTTACAATACCAATGAGGGATGACAGTGCATTATGTTGTATTGGTTTTCCAGGTTATTGTTTAACAAGAAACTCCTTCTCATATCGATTGCTCAACAAATAAAATCTTTATCCACCACTATCATGGTCTTCGTTTTATCACTTTGACTAAATCGATATGTCTCGATGTAAATGGCATCCCCACTATGATTAATTCCTGTAAACACAATGCATATCTATAAACTTACCCAAAACAATCCCAATAATTATAGCAACTTTCATTGCTCACTAAAATGCAATTGTTTGTAGCTACCCTTCACAATTACTTTCTCTTCTTTGCATAAAGTAGTTTTCATCTTTATTTTGTATTTTCATCAAAGAGTACATTCACTACAAGAGTCTTATATATACAAACAATTTATATACAATATTCCAAGTAAAGGTTGTTCCAGCCTGGAAGTATACAACATGGTCAGGGCCTTTAGAGTTTGCATTTTCATCTATTTTTTTATTACAGTCTGAGGCTCTGGCTGGATATCTCATCATGATTGTAGAAAGTCAATGCTCCCTACTTCTACTTTGACCACCAAATAGACCCCCGACATGACATAATAATGCAATGACATAATAATTTGTTATTATCGTTGCTAAGTTAAACTACCAACTACGATTAGCAAGATGTGGGATTGTGTGTTGTGCCAAACACATATTAATCAGCACAAAGTACAATAACACATAATAGTTCAATGGATCTATGCTGATATTGGTGATAGGGGTTGAGCTCATCACAACCCAAACTTCCGATTAAAGAGGCATCGCATCCGACATTAATTTTAAGTCCTAAACTGAAGATTACAATTTGCTTATGTTCAGAGGCAAAGTGGATACCATCTAGCATCTTAGGAATGAGCTGGTCACAACTAAAAAGAAAACCCAGTCTTTGCACCACGCATAAACTGTACACAATTCACCACTTGGGACGAGAAGCAAGCCTGCAATGATACTGTGGAGCAGGACTGAGTTTAAATAATGATTCCAAGTTCTCACGTAAGGTAAAATATAATTTCGGCACAAAATATTTGCCTGATTCCTCGGTAATACATGTTTCAAGACGCTAAAATAGTTGAGTAAAAAACATATTTTTTCAATTTTTCACAAATATTTAATCCAAACTAGAAAAAATCCAATATTTTACCAGAGGTCCCAACACTATGTGTTTCTTGCCATTTAAAGTGATTCCAGCAACACATTATATTTATAAATATTTCAAACCAACTGGTACAAATCTCACATGATACAGACATTAATATGGATTGAAAATATTTTTGGAGTTGGACATTTATATAGAAATGTATAAATAAGCACGATTTTTTAAAAAGTGGCTTAAAATCTCCCCATGTTATTCTCATAGGTAAAACACCAAAAACACCTCTTTATCCTATTCTATCTATTTGCTTGAGATACAGTAAATAAACATATTTAGGCACACTACATTGATTTCAACTTTTGATATAAAACAATAATACAGGGTAAAAATTTAAAAATCTAAAACTTATATGAGTACCATTTGGTAAATAAATTAAATGGTTCCATTTGTATGACAATGTATTATAACATAATATCAGTGTTGGTAATGGTTACAAACTCCATGCATTACTGGTGTGACTTTATCGTTTTAAAATGCTTATTTCTCAAAAACTGCTTGAGATACGACAAATGGTTAAATTTAGGTACACTATGTTAGTTCCAACTTTTAAACAACAAAAAACAATAATACAACATAAAAATCAAATACTATTTTAACATTATTTTAAATGAGTACAAATAAATCAAACAGTTATCATGAAAATGTTATAAGTCTATACTTAATTCCATTATTTTAAAAGTCCATTATTAAATATTCTAAATTTGTGATTTAATCACCAGACATCCCTATAACTCAAAAGAATTATATTATTTTATATGAGTACAAATAAATCAAACCATTTTCATTTGTATGCCAATGCATTGTAATATAATAATAGCATTAGTAAATAAAGGTCTGATTTATTGTTTAAAAATACTTATATCTAAAAAAAAGGCTTGATATACAACAAAACAGCTAAAATTCCAGCAACCAAAATAGCCTTCAACATAATAATACAGCATAAAAAGTTAAACAATTTAAAACCATTTACCAGTTTCTTTTGTATGTAAATGTGTTATAATAATATAATTTCAACAATAGCAATAGTTTCAAACTCTAGGTATTACCAGCACGGCACTGTCGGGGGCATGACGATGTTCAAAGTGATGCGCCTCCTATCACTTACATGTTTGTCTAGCTTCTAAAAAAAATATTTATAGCATAAAATTTATATATTAAAATTCTTCATAAACTACTGTTTAATACAATATAAATATAATTTAATTTATGCCACTGTATAATTATTAATTAAGGAAAATATAAAAAGGTTACTCAAAGCAAACATGAAAAAGTAAGTAAGCGAGGATTTTTTTTATTTTTCGGTCAGAGAAAAACTTTCAGTAGAAGAAGTATAGATGATTAGATGTTCCTCAATTTTTGTTTCTAACATTTTTTCATAAGACTTTTAGTTTGTCATCGCTGGGGATCAGAAGTAACCTATGGGTCGGGAGCGCATCCGAGTTCACGTGCCGAGAGCTGGGTTTTAAAAAAAGTGGTCAAAAAAAGCTCTTCATTTCCAGGCTTGTTTTTTCAGTATTAATAACATTTTTTAACCAAAAAATGCCCCCATATAGCCTCTAAAACGCCAAAAATAGGGTAAAACCATCATATTTTACCTATTTTGGGTGTTTTTTCGCCAAAAAATTTCAAAAGTCCTGGGTCCAAAAACGCCGAAAGTGAGGTCATATTCTCCTATTATATCTACTAGTAGATATATTTTTCAATAATTATTATTTATTAGACATATATTATCCAACCCAAACTACACATTGTCTGTTTTTCTTCAGTCAGAGACTTTTGCTTTTCAATCAAACTTAGTTGTGAAAATCAAATAAAAACAACTTCTTTCAGTCAAAACTACCTTTTTACAAGTAACGTATACGAACAATTTAGAAATGATATTTTGATAGTTTACAAGACACAAAGTCCCCCATAAAAAGTCTTCAAAACATAAGACAAAACCAATCTTTTAAGCAGATCATTAGCGTCGATAGTTGATTACTCAAACCCTGGTTACTTTTATGTTGCTCAGCCGACAATATTTGACTTTTCAAACCTCAGCTGTCTATCTGTTGTTTTAAGATTATTTTCAAGTTTAGTTGGTTAATTTTTTTACTAAAACCGATTAAATTTTGTGAACTGAGTATGGAGCATATGTTGATAATTATGCCACGTCCGTCAATTAATGGTAATACTTGAAACAAATGCTCTTCGTAATATATATATAATTGGGCCATGGGTATTGTTTTTGTAAATACAAAAAAGAAACTCACCAGATAGATCGTATTTTAGTTTTACTATTGATGAAAATACATGTTCGAATCTAGTTTCACAATTTAGTTCGATGAGTAAATGACTAAGTAAGTTTCTATTAAGTGGATTTCAAGAACTCTATTAAGATGCACAAATTTCCACATCTTTTGAACACTAATTTGTTAAACTCACTCACTTTAAATCCATCCAATATTTAGCGTTACTCAAAGCAAAATATATGTGTGGATTTGTCTTTCTGTCAGAGGCAGTCTGAATAAAAATATATCACGAGTTGTATTTCTAGAGCTGACTGTTGAATAAACAAAACCTTCCAAGCCAGGCAAGGCACTCTGCCAAACCGAAAGATAAATTAATTTATCCAATTTCAAGAAGGCCTCCAAATTGATTTATAAAATAAAAGTGAAATTCTAAATTATAAAATAAATGTAATGGAAATAAAACCGCATTTAGAGGGAAAATAGCCTAAAGTGTAAACATAATGTTTTCGAATAATTTTTTATTGTTTCATATATATACAATACGCTGAAATCAGTTTCTCTCATGGGCTTTATTTGGGTTTATATTCCATTATTTTTTGTATTCTTATCAGTTTATTCATAACGTCAATATTGAAATGATATGTCCCTTGATAAACACATATTAAACTTACAATTTTTAAACACTCTTACTTTGGGATGTTAAAATATTGAATGTAACAACACTTCCATCTTTATTTAGTAGGGCATCAGGTTATGTATGCGTGTAAAACTATAAACATAAACGGATATATTATGCTTTAAAATTGTTAGTTGTAGCATTTATAAAATAAAATATGAACTACTATGAAACCATGTATACAGTATAGCAGATTTAAATTTTCCCATATAGCTTCCCAAGTTATTTTATCAAACGTATAGCTTATACAACACTTTGTCATATTTTAGTGTATTTACTTAACTTAATATTTTACATGATTACCATGGCTAACTAGATTGATGAAAAAATTAAATATTTGAAAAATATGAATAAGAATTATTCCAAATAATGTTAACTCCATCAACAATTGCCATAATTTTGTTAATTGTGGTTAAGTGAAGTGATTTTATTGTATCCGAACGAACGTCAATAATTACTTGTTTTTCGACTTACCTAAAACACCATAAATTAACGTAAACCATCATATTACAGAGAGTAAATTCTTAAAAGAATATAAAGGTACCAGGTGCGAATGAAGGTGCTGACAAATTGTTACAGATATATCAACCTTAGATATTCATGATAAGAGCAAAATATTTCCGATGAAATATCTATGTTATGAACACTACACTATTTTTTTTCTAGAGCTACAAATGTTTATCAGTAAATTATTAAGTGACGTAGATATTGAATGATCGTTGCACTAATTTGTAAATATTATTTGGAAACGTATTGCACATGTATTATATTAATTACTGTTATGCAATAGATTTAATATTTAGATTTATAAATATTTATTTTAGTTTCATATATCTATATACCTTTTACTTAATTTCATTTACATTCATTATGATGTTAGTACACTTTAATTTAACTTGATTGGGTATGTTATTCTTCATGTATTATTTCTTTACTTGCATGCTCAAAATTGTATGATATAATACATACAATACTTAATAAGAATATCTCAAATATCGATAATGTCAACAATGTCTACTATCAGATTAATTGAGAGAAGCGAAGCGACCGAAGCTCTTATACTACACCTCTGCTCTTGTTTTACAAATGCTCCTCCTAAACGGCTGAAGCGATCTGCACGAAATTTGGCACAGTCATAGTAACAGGTATGGATCCTAAATGGTACAAATCAGACCACAGGACTATTCCCTACGTCAAATTAAACTTTTAGAAATTTAACGTGGGCCTTAAATAATTGGTCGCAATTACATTTTTTCGCGAGATAAAAATAAAATGGTGAACAAGAGTAGCAAAATATGTTTGTCAACGACTCATCTAAAATAGCACATTACAATGCTATACAAAGAAAAAGGAAAGAACAATTGGATTATTTAACATAATTTACAACAAAATGAACAAACCAATAATTAGGGATTAGGTTAATACTCCAAATAGTCATTCTATTTATGTGTACTAAAAGAATGCCTACCGAAGAGTTTGGATACTGCACGTATATATCTCATTTACGAGAAACAAATCTAGCATTGAATTTAGAGAAGTATTTGATTAATACGTAAGCTCCGCTCAATATTGCAAGCTGACAACTGCATTGTACACATACATTGATCTAGTATACCTGTGATGTATGAAGATTTATTATTTTTCTTTTGCATTACCAAGATAGACCAATAGACATGAAATGTCAACTACTCCAATATTTTATCAAGATAGATTTAAGGGATAAAGGGAATTTCTTGTTTGTGTCTGAAAATTAAGAGGAAAGAGAAGAATGCAAAGCAATAATGTTTTGTCGCTGGAACCAGGCCAACCACATTGGAAACAATACATTGGACTCTGAGGCCGCCTTGAGATATAACATAGTAAACAACACTTGTCATGCTTAACATATCACTAAATATATCACTTGGGCCTTTTAGTGTTATTTTTATACTTCGCACTTTGCAGAAAATGAAGTGAAATGAAATAATTTAAATAAAAATTTCTATATTCAAAAGGCTAAATATGAACTGCAAGTCCTCTCAACCACTCAACTCCTTAACAAAAGCTAATTTTGTTTCTGGATCTATATAATTTTTCACCTGTTAAGGTCTGAAATACACTACTGTATGTTTAGGTATTTAAACAACGTTTATTCCACTTTCAAATAGAGTCCAAGCAATTTTTAAATGTTTCCTATGGCGTTAAATTATTACTCATGCTTATAACGGCTGTTATTTTAATTTAACAATTCCCTGCCTTTTGAACTACTTAATTTGAAATGAACGGATTTAGTGATTATTTTTTTAAGGTAATGTAAACTAAACATTTTGTTGAATCAGGCTGTATACAAAAGTTTTTTTTTACCACAGTGTTTAGGTACTGAAATTAACCCCTCCTTTGTGGGCAATCATGTCTGTAAAAACTGATGTGGTTTTTATGTACTTAAAATATAGCAAAAATAAAACAGATAATTTACTGTCATTAAGAAACGGCAATGACAGGTGATGCACACTTTATCACACTCCCTAACAGTAGGATAAAGCATGTACTAAAAATATACCAAACCAACATGTTTGTTAAGTTGCATCATAATGCATGTTAGGGAACTTACACCATAGTGTATGGATAATAGCAAAGGGTTGTGGAATTTCAATAAACTCACTCCTGTCCACATTTTATGGGGTTAGTTGTGAAGTACTGTGTCACTTGGCTGGGCAGGATTGATGGAAGCAGCTCGATATTGAATGCTGGTGTTGACTCCTACTCTCTACTACTGTGGACAGTTGGGTTTGTTGTGAAGTACTGTGTCACTTGGCTTGGCAGGATTGATGGAAGCAGCTCAATATTGAATGTTGGTGTTGACTCCTCCTCTCTACTACTGTGGACAGTTGGGTTTGTTGTGAAGTACTGTGTCACTTGGCTGGCCAGGATTGATGGAAGCAGCTCTATAGTGAATGTTAGTGTTGACTCCTCCTCTCTACTACTGTGGACAGTTGGGTTTGTTGTGAAGTACTGTGTCACTTGGCTGGGCAGGATTGATGGAAGCAGCTCTATAGTGAATGTTAGTGTTGACTCCTCCTCTCTACTACTGTGGACAGTTGGGTTTGTTGTGAAGTACTGTGTCACTTGGCTGGGCAGGATTGATGGAAGCTGCTCTATATTGAATGTTAGTGTTGACTCCTCCTCTCTATTGCCAGAGCTTTGGCACTTCATATATATAAACTAGAACACGTAATTTAATTGTAAAGTTGAGAAAATGTTTTTATTTACTCTAGACTTACCTTTGGGTTTAAAGTTAAAACTGCCATCAACAACTCGATCTAACCATTCACTCTAAGAATTTGGTGGTTGACATAACAGTATCAAAATATAACAAAAGAAATACAATATTGACTACTTGTTTTACGATTAGAATTGTGTTGTTTATTGTATCACGAGAGACGCATTACGCTCCTAAACATTTTTAAAAACTAATAATTATTGTGCCACATATCAATTGTTAAATGTATAGTTTCGTAGCGAGATACGATTGAATTTTATTAGGTATCAAACTCCTTGAAAATGAATCCATTTAATGTGGACTTTACCTCCTATCATTAAATGAATAACGCAAACCGATAATTATTCCTAACTGAATGAAAATTATGTTCGTAATAACTTACAATGAGTGACACTAAACAGCGTCCTCTTATAGTCTACAAATGGCAGAATTGTTGTCGTATAAAAATGTATGCTTAATAAATCTCCCAAAACCTGATGATTGAAATTCTAAGCAAATAAAGTAGGTACTAGTTTTAACCAGAAACCCCTTTAGAGAGAGAGAGAGAGAGAGGGGGTTCTCACTATCAGCAGATCTAATATCCAAGCCTCGGAGTTGCAGAGCCTCGTTCACAAGCGGCGCTGTCGTGGCTTTGGCCCAAATTGCCAAACATTCAAGTCCTTACACGTTCTCTAGAGGCCAAATCACCTCCAGAAGTTCATATCTATAACGGCTAAGCCTAATTTTTACCCTTTGGAATGAAAGCCCAACCCTATTATAAATTGTTACTAAGAGTATTGGTGAATTATTTGTCTAGTCAATAAGGTATATTAAAAAACAACCGACAATAATAATATCGTAATATGAACATCGTGTATTTACAAGAGTATTACTCAAGTTTACACGGTGAAATATTAACTAACATTTTAGTCGATAGTCTTACAGCAACTGAAACCAGATGGATTCTCAGTAACTGGGCGACTGTTTCGTCGATGTTTAGCACCTATAAACAGCTGACATTAAACACCCCATCGGTCAGCTGATATGTGTTTGGAAGATAATAGCAGCTGTATATTACTAACGCTATTGTTGGCTGCTTCATACCGTACACCAGACTTTTAATTTATCTGTCCCATAAAATCTTTGATTAAACACTATATTTTTTATTAAAGTTGTATAAAATAAAATAAAAACCAAGTTATGTTGTGTGAAACAATGTTGTTACACTTAAAGAAATAAGCTAAGTGTGCAATTTACAAATGTTGAGGTAATCGTATTCGGCCACTGTGTGAGGAATAATCATATTTCAGTTAGAAATATGGGCATATATAGTCAATTACATACAATGATTCAAATTTTCTTTTATATATACATATATAGATTTGGTTCAAGAAAATATTGTACCATTATACTAACCAATTACATGGTAAAACACCACTTAAATAAAAAAAAACCTACAATTCTCAAAATTGATTATAATGTATTTGATAAACGCATACATCTTTAGTGCTCCAAAAAAGAGATTTGGTAAACGCACACATCTTAAGTGTTCCTTTACAAAGAAAGGAAGGTAAGCTGTATACATTTTGTTATTTTAGAGTCTCTAAGATGTTGACTGAGATTTCCCTTGAGTTTCTGAACAAACTAACTAAATTTTCTGGTCGTTTGCCTTTGGATGTGTAACTGTGCTCGTAACGTTCGTACGGTATATGCAAAAATTTACAACAAAAGTATACCGATAATTATATTAATTGTTTACTAGAAAATAATTACATAATAGATTACCCCATTTGAAACGATAAGTGTTTAAGTTTATAAAGATTAAACGGTTGAAAGAGCAATCTCGATTTATGTCTTTTGAAAAATGCATTTGCTGTTTTAAAAATCTTTCTGATTTTATGGTGGTCGAATCACTCTTTTCATAATTTTGAAAGTAGTTTTTTTTATACATGCTGTAACCTTAACTTGATATGTTAGAAAAACTATATTATTAAAATTTTAATGAGAAATTTTATAGTATTCAAACCGAACACATACAAACGTATATAACGTGAGTTGAATAATAAGTAATGGTTTTAATCCTGGGTATAAATTGTTTCCACATAATTTTTGTAAAACTACATGATTCGAAGTACGCAATTTATGAAACAATGTATTTAATTACTTAGATTGATAAAGAACTGCTTGATTAGTTTCTATAGAACTAACTACTAATTATATCCATGTATGATAGGTTCAATAATATATGCCCTACGAATAGGTTTTATTATTAGATTGCATATTACTTGCCCATTTGTGCACAGACAATTTTAAAATTTTAAACTTTACATAATTTATAAATAATGTTTTAGCAATATTATGAAAAAATTCCCTACCCCTTTTACCAAAGGGTGGCATATTAAAAACGATGCTTTTAAAACATTAAAGATCGTGTTTTTGGTTTTGAAAAATAGTCGTATTAACACATACCATTGAAATAAGTTTTTTCAGAAGGAAATCAGAAAATAGCCTAATAAAACAGCTAAAAGTATAGTACAAAACTATGCAAACTGCGATCCATCAACAGTTAATAAATAATAATTTTAATATAATTGGTCAGTAAAAAAAATCAATATACCACCATTTTGTTTATAAAAGGGTGAGGGAGCTAAAATTATCCCAGACAATGTTTAAACAAACTTTATAAATTGTCAAAATTTTTAAAATGTTTAGTCTTTAATTAAGCAAGAAATATAAAATCAAACTTTTAAACCTCTTTGTGGGACACTCTGTATACTAGAGGACCATAGCAGAAATTGCTGCCCTTCACCTCCATTGTAATTGGTCCTTATGCTGTGGACCATTCCTAAATACTCTCCTTCGTAGTCGCAGTCTTCCCTATAACGATACGTTTCAACACTGCATTACCATTCTAACTTTAAAACAGAAAACTTAAACCAATCAACAAACAAAATACGCAATGTTTACATCAGCTGGTATATTTAAACCAGCTAGAAACACTTTAGTGGTACTTCCTTTAGAAAATGACTGGATCTTTGACGGTCTTTGGTCAGGGCATAATTTTTTCGACATTTCTAAAATATTTCCCACCATCCTTGGACCATAAGCTTATAAATAAATAAAAACAGCCATGTTACCTTTTTCCTAGCTCGAGATGTTTCGTGGGGACCGATTCGCTTACGGAATTAAATATATAGATTCATATGTAGCTGGTATGATATTTATTGACGCAATTTTTTATCCTCCCCCCACCCAAAATACGAACCTGATAAATTAATAAGAGATCGTTTTACTAGTGTATGTAATTTTTTTGAATAGCTACTTAAACCATTAAATTTAAATAAATAACTATTTGAAATTGTTAGCGTTAACTGATAATGTTAAAATTATTTAAGTTAAAAAAATTACAGTTGAAATGTAACTAACTACACCAATCCCAATGTAAACAAAACAAAACAAAAAACAACTGGCAATGCTTGTGCTGATGAGTTGGTCTGAAATTAGAGGCGTCTGCTCTCCCAGTACTCAACTGGCTCTCAATATCCTCGTCTTGAAAACACAACAACCACTTGCTGTAATGAAACCCTGGAGTTGATGGATCAACAAGTAGTCATTAAGTAGCATCACAACTACAGTTATCACGTACATGGCCAATAACTATAGGTTTTAATATTTTTTCAAAGCTTAAAAGGTTGCTTAAAATGTAATTAGCTAATTGAAATATGGAAGTAATAAAGTATATTTCGTTTATGGAATTAATAAATGGAATATCTAAAAACTTATTTAAAAAGTGTTGACAGGACTTTTACGTTGTAAAACATGTACAATTTTTTTAAGAAGGCCAACAGTAGAAAAAATAAAAAGAGACGTATGTAAACAAAACTCTTTTAGATCGTCCAGGATTCAAACCTTTTAAGGAGAGCACCTATACAGAAATGTTTGGGTTATTAATTTATATGTTTTGCGTGGAGTGCATTTAACTCTGTGTAGATTGAGACTTGTCCTTACTATTTTTTTAAAGTAATAACTACACAGCTTAAGAAAAACTCCTAACCCTTAGGCCAAAATGTTGAATATTTCTTAAACATATTTTAATCAAAGAAACACCAAATTTTGATTTTTGCTTGAAGTACTTTTTTTGATTAAACGACTAAAACACTAACTTTATATTAAATATGAGTTAAAATTTACTGTAATAAAATGTAGAATCTAATTTATTTTGCAATGTGCGATAATAATGAGTTTACGTATTATGTTTTGAGGTTTTTGATGAGTGATGTATGTAATATAATGCCGACTATTCAACATTAATATTTCTAGGGAAAAACATACAGCTTGAAATAAAACGTCTGGTGGAGTTCTGAGTGTGTTTGCTTATTGTAAAAGACGGCTCATTTATAAATAAAATATTATGGTATGTTAAATATGTAATACTTGTCTTAGGATTACCTAACTTTGTCACGCGTTAGGTTATCTATCTGCTAATGATTTGTATGTTATCTTTGTGGATATCGAAGAGGTAATTTTCTTAAGTAAAATGTCTTTCTAAAGTAAAATACCACGATATAATATTGGATGGACATAAGTGCATACTATCTCTTACGACTTGAACACCACCGTATTGTCCATAACGGAAATGGTTATACAAGCTTAGTATTGTTTATTTTGGAACAGGACAAATTTAACAGCCGTTTGTGCCCTGGTCACATGGTAATATTACAGTCATGTGATACTCGTGACGTCATATATGTAGAACTACTGATAGTATTTAATTGTATGTGGTTGTAACATCATTACAGCTGATGACGTTACAGCTTCACTTGTAATATTATACTTCCAATACTTAATTAAACAATCATCTTCAATTATACAAGCTTACTCTTATATGTAAGGCAAAGACAGGAATTTGAAATTCGGTGCTCCGGTGTTCGGCTTTGTCTCACACTTTATACTTGACCGGAAACAGGATAATGTCAATTTTGGAACTATAATAAAATATACTATTTAATCGTTATTAAAGAATCAACAATAATACATTAATTTCAAAAGGACAGAAATATTTGAAACGAGTGTGTTACTGTTATGTCTTTAAAACTGAATTTAATAAATTAGTAAAGAAAAATCACTTCTATACTAAAATATATAACATGTCATAAAATATACATTAGACCTCTGCGATCTCATATTATTGGTGATCAATATTTATCTAAATAGTGATTTATTCTTATGATTGTTCATTATTGTTATAGAATTTATTGTAATAACATAGTTTTCTATGGCATGACATGGGTCAGTAATTGATTGTAGTAAAGGGCAACCCGATAGGTCATGTGGAACCACTACAACATCAAACCAGCGACAACGTAACTACGTTGACCAACCAGTTACAGTTATTAGCTTTTTACTTGGTGATTGCCTAAAATAAAGTTTGACTGTGATTTTTTTGTACATGTTTATATAGTTATAAATTTGATCCTGCTAAAATTAACAATGTGTTTACAAACAAACTATGTATCATATTGGAACAGACATTTAAGAACCTAAAATTGTTATACTTTTTTCATAGTTTTTATATAAAACGTAGGGGATGCTTATAACTTATTTCGCCTTTTAAGAAAAAAAACTTTAAGTTGAATGTACATTTAATGTTTTTTCCTTGAGATTAAAAAAAAATTTAATTTGAAAGATGTAAGTATTTTAATAATTTTATGTTTCGTTATTAATGGTATGTGAAATTCACCTAGTTAAGATTATTTGACAAAATCTTTTAAATACTATGAATTGTTCATATTCTATACAAGCTTCCTAGGAAAAGGTTGTGTATTGTTTTCTTAGTTAGAGACAGTAAAACACATTTCATAAACATAGGTCCAAATTCTTTATCACCCAAACAGCCGATATGATTATTTTTAATGCATGCAAAACTGTTGAATAATTGATTTAAATTTAGTACATTTTTGTGTAGTTAGGCTAGGCAAGGTTAGCTCTTACAAAATGTTTTTACACAAAATTTTGACACAAGTTATATATTTCTAGTTTGTATCAATAAAAAATTGTGATTTTTTAAATGTTGGTTTATACAAAACTATTAATAATAAAAATAAATTACCACATAAAAGCTAAAATATATTAGATGTCTATGACCCAATTTTAACTATTGTTAGACGAGTCATACACTTCATGAAAAACATTCTTTTTAGTCTTTGCTGACATCAGTGGTGTTTCATTCATAAACACTTTTAAAGACCACCGACTTAGGTTCTAGCTTAAGGTGGTTATTGTTTCTCATGTGTATTGAATCAGTGTGTAATACAAAGGTAATACATTGGAAAACAGAAACAATAAACATGTCGTTAAACAAAAATTCTAAATGCTCGTAATTTTAAAAATGGAGGTGCATAGTAAAAATCTTATTCTTTGTATGGTGACGGGTTATTATTGTCCCTTTGAACATGTATAAGGTTTATACCGATGTTATAATGTGTTGTATTTCAATCTTTTTCGTCTAAGAAACAAATACACGAAATGTCTTCAAACTATTATACGTCTGTCAAACTGCTGTATTTCAAAACGCAAATTTATGTTTAAACAATACACGACGAGAAATAACAAAAAGAGAAATTCATAGTTAACGACAGAGGTAAATTGGAGAGAACAAGGTTATAAACAAACATTCGGTTGGTTTGCGAATGACTGAAAAGTTTACCTTTTCCTCAGTTTGTTTTACGTGGATTAGCTTTCATGTTGGACATTTAAACAAGCTTCAACCTATATAATTAGTACAGTTCTACAACAGCTAGTTACTAAACAAGAATTGCCTTGTTTTCTAGATACCTGTAATATTTTTGCGCTAGTATATATTGTTAGAATATATATTCTATTTAAATACTCAATAGTTTAAGGTTTAAGTTTAAAAGTTTAAGTTTAGGCTTTTCTTTGTTACATACATTTTTATCCACCCAACTGAACCTAATTTCAAGATTGAGGTATCGTTTCAAAGCGTAGTATCCCGCGCACCCGCAAATGACAACGAAAAGGATAATTTTCTTTCAAAGCTTTGCCTCCTTTTGCGTTTAAATCATTTATACAGTTTACTTTCAAAAGTACAATGCTTCTGACCATCTTTCTTTGTAATGGTTTAAATTAAAATTTTAATAAAATCAGACAAACAAAACAGTGATTTTATAGAGGCTACCTGTTTGATAATTGTAACCTGATTAAGGTAGGTGCTAGTCTTCTATTCGTTAGTCTTTATGGGGGTTTATTTTGACACCTGTACAAATAATGTATAAAACATGTTTTGACTAAACTCTTCAACTGTATTATTTAAAAAAAATATGCATTTGCTTTTTAAAAAATCTTCTGTAACTTAAAAATGTTTGGTTTACTTCCATATTAGTAGTCAAATGTTACAAAAGCTTTAAGGCTACGATACAACGAATGACAGATACAAAACGTTGCCCAATTATTGACTAATAGGTAATTTATAAGCAAAAATCTAATTTATCATCTACCTTTATGGACACGTTTAAACTTAACCTAGTTTCCAATCATAATTAGGATAGAAGTGTCTCTTGGGTAAGGACCACACCGTCATCATTATAAAATCATAAATTATTCTTAACACTAGTTACTATAAATGTATATTCAATTAATCATAATTAAATTTCTTATAAGTTAATAAACTGTGTTTCAGTAAATATAAGAAGCCTTGTTTTATATTTCTAATAGCTTCAATTTTTTTTTCCTATTGGAAGTATTTCTGTCAACATACATTTCTTCTTACTTACATACAAATTTATTTCCGCTAAGAGTTTTAAATTTAAAGTTTTGTCAGACTATGAATTATATTTAATTCTTGTCCCTTTAGTAACATTATGAAGCCTTCTTTAAGGTTAGTATATTTAAGCTCTAATAACATAAAACATCAACCCACAACATATAAGTTGTTTGCTTTAGTGACAGTTTTGTATATAAAGAACGTGTTGTCTCTGTCAACAAGTGACCACATAAACACACAACTGTAAACACAGCTACCACAAATGTAACAACATTGTTGCACTATACACTTTATTTGAAACTAAAGAGGTACTATTCAGTTGCTATTTACTGTCAAATTTAATACAAATTTAAATATAATACTACTTTTAGGAAACCATGTGTTTAGCCCTTATACATTTATAGTAAAAATACAACTTAGTTTTGAATTTGAAAAACACAATTAATTCCAAACTTACACACTCTTATACATAAACATCACTTAGAAAACCACTTTTTCGGTTCAGGTTAATATAAACGGGAATTTTCGACCCGAACTTAAACTCCAAAATCTCGCCAAAACAATACTTCCTTCATGTACTATCTGTATACTATTTATATGGTGAGAAAGTGCAAACTATTTTTAATTCAATAATTACCATTTGTATTTGTATGCCTAATAAACCCGTCGCATTAATTTTACTGGACTAAATTTTAAAAGTTATAATCTTTACTGTATTGCTGCCAAATATTGAAGTAGTAGTGATTATTTTATTTCAATACAAAGATAGAAAATTTATCATGATATGAAAAAGTGGTTATAGTTTATATTATTGATAATAAACATTTTTTTGTTCAATGCTAATGAATTACTCAGAAGTTTGAAGAAGTTTTGCTCATCATTTATTGTAGAACCTTTTTAATAAGGATAATCATCGATATTATGTAGGCCTATCGTAATGTCTTAAAAAGCTTTATAAAGTAGTAAATTTAAAGTTCCAAAGATTATTGAGTAGTTAAGACCGTATAAGTTTGAAATATTTCGATCTATAAACTTATAAAAAAAAACAATAGCTATAAATAAAAATAATTCTTGAATATCTGTAGAGGAAGACCAACCAAGACAGTTTTAAGCCTATTCGAAATAGGTAAAAAACATACATAAAAAAGAATAAGCTGTTGTAGTTTTCATTACCAAACAAATTGAAAATAATAAAATTACAACTAATCATAGTTTATTGTTTTGATGAAGATTTCGCTATGGACCAATGTCCGTTGTGCTCGTGACATTAAATTATATAATGTGACAATAAAAATTGAAGCCTTTATTTGTATATAGTTATCTATTTGTCGACATGAGTATACTAGTGGGGTGCCAGACCCCCCATGAACACCCTATGTCTGACACGAAGCCCAGGATGTTACAATAATAACCATCATACAACTAACAAAAGATTTCTTTATATGCCTTATGATGTTGTTGATACTGTGGAAATCTAAAAAATTGTATTGTCAATAGATTGCATTATCTTGATAGGTATTACCAGATATTGAATGGCTATTGTAGCATTTGACATTGTCATTTTCTACATGAGATTTCTTACATTACATTGTGTAAGATATTCATTGAAGGTAACTATGGTTAAAAAGTGTGTTCTGCTTTTTTCATGAATGTATTTTTCTTATATGTGTTTCTAAATAACTCCCTGTATTGTTTGTTATATTTGTTGTATTTTGACCTTATGTTTTTCCCATTAATAATATCATGTTAGGCCTATTTATCATCATCTTACATTCATGTTTCTTTAAGCGCTTGTAAACGTTCTTGCCATCTTGAAAAACTAAGGTTGTCTTTTTGTAAATTCGGCCGCTTGCCATTGGAATTAATAAATAAATAAAGTTTTAGATTTTAATGGTCAATTAATAAAATAAAAAAAATAATATTCTGGTAATTAATCACAAGAAAATCATATAACTGGTTTTGCATAGCCTACTCGTATGATAAGTACTTACTATACAGTGTGTAAATTAAGTATTGAAACAAATCTGTATTTTTAAAACCAAAATAGATAGAAATATTCCGTTTGTGGCAATAATTGTTAACAAAGGTTCCGTATTTTTTTACATCAAAAATATTTGTTTACCCTCCTAACAGGGTAGGGGGTAGGGGGTGACTTTTTTTTCAAATGGCAACCCCTATTGAGTGACCCCTCGTTTTTAAGTGTTTGTTAAAAGAAAGACAATGATGCAAACCCAAAGTAGATATCTCACCCCTAGCCTAAATGGCGGGTATTCCAAAATTTATTTTTTGTAAAAAAAGCACCAATTTTGGAATATCCGCCATTTTGGCTAGAGGTAAGATATTTAACCCGGATTTGCGTCATTGTGTTTCTTTTGACAAACCCTTCAAAATGAGGGGTCACTCAATAGGGGTTGCTATATGAAAAAAATAAGTCACCCCTTACCCCCTATCCTGTTAGGGAGGTAAAAAAAAAATAGTTTTGATGTAAAAAATTGCGGAACCTTTGTTAACAATTATTGCCAAAAACAGAATATTTCTATCTATTTCGGTTTTAAAAATACAGATTTGTTTCAATACTTAATTTACACACTGTATAATATTATATAAATGATTAGGTGTGGGTGTAAAGTAAAATTTTATTTTAATGTTATTGGTAGCACTATGGATCCGTTCTTTTATGTAATTTAAATATTTAGATTTTGTACTTCTGTGTATTCTAACCAGGTGCAAAAGGATAATGCTATGTTTGCTTTAGGTAATGAGGGTAGGAGTAATATGTACAGTAGTTAAGTTGATGTTTGTAGAAAAAGTAGCACTGGACAGTTTAATTAGGTACACTTCTTAAATGTTTGAGGTACACATAAATGCTCGTGCAGTCTTTGAAGCGTAGAATTTCAGTAGCTTTTTCACCTTAGTTTGCCATACAAAGAGTTGGTTCATTAATGATTTTCGTTTGGGTATGTTTTCTTTAAAAACTAAAAATGGCTGTATAAAGCTTTAATTATTAAAATCTACAATAGTGCCAATAATCCTTATATTATGCTAACTGGAATCCAAGCTGTTTGTTTTAAAAGTCTGTTTCTAGGTTTGTAAAGGGATATAAATATATAGTCGTTACGTTTATTTAGACATTTAAATCGTTGACAGAATATGTCATCAAACAATTCATAATTAATGTTTTATCTGTTAAATTAGATAAATGTATTACAAGTTTTGTAATTATAAGAAATAATTTAAGTATAAAAAATTAAACATGTTTGGCGCCAAACAATGACGTTAAAGTAATTCAAAAACGATTTATGTTACACGAATGATTTGTTAGTAAAATTTTCCAAAGATTATTTAATGACGATAAAAGAATATACAATATGTAATAGTTATTGTGATTTTGAACGAATGGTTTGTTGTTTTGTGCTAACAACCCGGAAAGCAAAGGTTAATACAATGGTTACACCATGTTGAAACGTAAACTCCATCAATTACTGTGAAACCATGAGCCATCTGACTTTATTGATCAATTAACCTAATGGATGATAGATTTTATAATTTATACCGATAAAAGAAATTAATTTTTTCAAATTTTTCATAGGAATATAATTGAGACAAGCTAAAGGGTATAGTACTAGGTTTATGACTCCTTAGGCTTTAGATGAAAAATCCACGTTATAAGTTAGTTTTTGGAGGTTAATAAATGTAATTTTAAGCTAAACCAATTAATTAAGGCACGATTCAGTAATGACTTAAGCTTAGTTTATTAATTAATTAATACTTTATACTTTTCATTGAAATGGCGACCGTACAAAGTATATTTAGGCCAAGTGTGAACGGAGATGAGTAGCATGAGTAGTGCGATCGTGTAGTCTTGTAAGTGACTAAGACCAGCATATTCACTATGACGTATTACAAACATAAATACTTGTATAGATATGGTCCATATACCCCAGTAAAACTATAACGGTTTATAATTTTATCAAAATAAAAGATCTGTTTCAAAGGTTGGGTGATATAGTCGGTCACAAATGCATTAAACGATTAAATTTCGTGCTTAATAAGCTTAAATATAAAAAAAGCCTTAAAACTTAAATATAAAAAAGCCTTAAAACTTTAAAATAAAAAAGTCTATTTGTGCCAGATATAAAATTATCTTTCCAAAACTAAAAGATCTGATTTCTTTTGGCGGTGTTTAATGAAAAGGTCAATGTAAGGGTTTGTGTCAAAGACATTCGTTTATGATTATTCATCTGAATTATTATGAATCATTGCTTATTTTTCTTGATACTAAACCAAAAAAACAGTTCAACTTTTGCATACAAGAAATTAAAGGAAGCTTGTTTAAACAAGCAAAACATTACTCTGTACAACTTTAACAATCCTCGTTATAACTTTATGGCAGCAATTTACTTCAGAAAGCTAGATTAAATAAACCGACAGCATTATCGACCCATTAAAATTGGTTTGTTATAGTGTAATCTCTTTCTAATACAGTAATGGAGCTTTCTTTTTGGGGTTCTTAACAACAACAAAAAATACATAATAAAGTAATACATGTTTATTTTTGTATTAACCGTACAAAATAAAAATATCAAAAAAATTAAAGAAAGAAAACATAAACATACACACAGACATCACTGTGATACCCACTTTTAAGGTTTTTTTGGGACCCCAACCCGGGTATTGTTACTCAAAACTTAAATATGGAAATTTTAGCAAAACAAATACTTTCCTATATCCTATATATATCAGAGAGTAAAATTGTAAGATGCTCAAGAGATTCGTCGCTAGTTGATATTATTGGCCTACGTTTTTTGGTTTTCATAATTTGATTAACTCCTGGTTGTATCGTTAATGTAGGCTATCCTTTAACCTCGCTGCATAATACGACGGAATGAAAAACCAATCTCTAGAATGACGTTGCTACCACGAGAGAAGACATGGAAATACAACAGTTTTGACGTTTATTTTTGCAATGGTAAATGGTAAAAATAATTCATCAAACTGTCCGGTAAGCGACCGTTTTTAGTTCTTTAAATCGTCCAAAAATTCGTGGTTTACGGGTAACTTCAAATAGGGAACAGAAAAAACATATGGTAAACTTTTTTCAGTTCGCTAATCTCAAAATTGTATCAGTGCATAATAAAAATGCTTCTAATCATACGACAGTTAAAGCTGTATTTCTAAACAATAGAAATTAACATTGATGACGACTATTATAATCAACATCAAATTATGTAGGATAATTTTGTAACGATTAGAAAGTTATTTCCACAGTATGGTGAAAATAGTTGTTTATCACACGGAGCCAACGTGCTTTTTGGTACTTAATCGTATTTTCAAGCTCGGCTACCAAAAGGCGTACCAAAAAGAGCCACTTTCGCTCCTATTCATGAAAACTACTATTAGGAGAACAAATATGCATATGAAACATTGTTCGTATCTCTATATAAATAAATCTCGAAATCTGTTCGCATTTTCTTTGCAAAACAGCCTGTCTGAGTTTTTTATAATAACATGAAAAGTGTATGTTGTTATGGTCCGCGGCTACAAATTAAACATGTAGCATATTTACTGAAAATATACCGTAGAATTTCTATGTTTAGTTTTAATTAATTGGTTTATAAAACGTTTTGACGATTAAATGTTCGAAATTGTCAGCGTGTATTAAACAATACAGCATTTCTGAGATTGACGTTGGTGCCAGGAGAGTTGGGTCTCAATCAGACTACGGTATAACGATCTTATATTTTATTGGTTACATCATACTCCAAATAACGAGCTCGATTTCTAAATGTAACTCTGATATCATCTCACTAAAGTATTAACATAAACATTATTGACACACTCCTTCATTATCTAAATAAATCCATGCCTAAAATGATTCTGTAGTTAATATTACTAACAAAATAGGAAGACAGCGACCGTATTGAGTTGCTCTTGCTTACACAGTAAATTCCTAAATCAAATGTTATACTTATTATCAATGTTTTTGCACTCGTCTAATACAAAGTTTTCTATAAGTTGAAAGCCCATTACTCTAAAAAATTCCCATTATGAATAAACATTACTATCAGATTGTATTTTTTTATCTCATGTTTAAACATTTTGATTATTAGATGGGTTGAAGTTTTAAATATTGACGTAACACCTAGCAGCCCTTGTATCTTGATATTTTACGTAAAATGATGAATACAGATTTATTGCCTTAACCACATTTAAGTATAATATCGAAGAAGATATTACAGTGACGTTTGGCTAGCGGCACCAACCAGTGTATTGGCAGAAACAAAATTGAGCAAGATAATATCCAAACTTTATCTGTGATACTTTTGAAAACATGATGTGCAGCTTAACAACGAGTAAATAAAAGGGGTTTTTAACTAATGGACTATATTTAATATTACTCAAACTTTGTGTATGATTTAAAAAAGCGATTATAGGCTTTAATATATATTTTAGATTGGTGTGTATGTAATAATAATAAATATGTCAGAAAAGCCGATCACAATTAACATGAATTATATAGAGTAAATTGCTTTCTTAAGTATTAGGTCTACTTACGTCACCAATAGTTAAAATAATAAGTATTGTATAACTTAAAGAGAATGCATTCTGAAAAAGGAGGAAAATTCTTATTTAGTTTAAGACAAGTGATTTCCCACATCAATGAATTTATAGCTTTAGGTAATTGTGGAACCACCACCAAATGACATAATTAATCGTAATAATTTTGTTAAAATTTAAACTCGTGCCAGTCAAGTATTTTGATCTCTACCCACCAGGGTTATTAATTTTATTTATTTCTTAGTTTTCTTATCAAATAACTAAAGCTATAGAAAGCTAGGAAAATATACGAAGCAAACGATCTCTGTTTTATTTTTGGGGGTATCAAAAGACCTGCAATAAAGGTATCCATCAATAACCAGGGGTCAAGAGATTGCCTACAATGTTTATCAAGCCACAGTTTAAAATTTATGATGGTGATGAATGCCTTTCCCCGCTGTTGTGGAGAAATAATATTCCAGACCTGTGATTTATAACCTAGAGTGATCCGGGGTTTTATTGTGTAAGGTGAAAAAGAATTTCGATTTTTCATTATTTCAGCCAACTCTTTACCTCGTATAAAATCCCTTTACATTTTATAAGAACATTCAAACGATTAATGGTTTGATATTAAAATTAAGGTAAAATTGAAGTTTTCGTAGCTTGCTTGAATATTTATAGTATTGTCCAAGTTCAAAAAACAGTCAAATACACTAAAAAACGTGGCCTACGACAACCACGTACCGTGTACGTTGTAAATACGTTTTTTTAAGTTCATGATTATAGATATTGGTTTTAATACTATGTTAATGAGCATAAGCAGCTAATGTTTTGTTCGTTGTATTACTTGCCATATACAATTATTGCAGCATTGTCAATTAGTTTTAATACAAATTTGTAGATTATAAATTTAACTTGTATTTTTTATTCAAGAATTAATTTTTAATCGATTTAATCAGATTTATAGGCAGTAAACCCTATCCTATCTTAACGTGTGACCTTGTACTAGTTATGACAATCATTTGTTTACCATTGCCTTAGCACTTACCTAATAACTAGTTTATATAAAATATTTTACATAAAAAAACATGGAATGTATTTTCAATAGTTTTCTGAATTTGTAGTAACGTTACGAGTTAAGCTTTAATCCTTTCATTCTAAGTACACTTTCGATTTATATCGTTTGATTTAACTTTAGTTACGTTTATCCTAAACGATTTGTTTGGATACCAATTGATTTATTTCAACTTTTAAAGATTCAGAAGCAAAAGATAAAAAGCGTTTCCATGTTAGTGGAGATAGACAATCAACCATTCTTTGTTCAAAGACTGGAGATCGATGATAGAAGAGCAAACACAAACAAACCCTTTCCATACTTATCTATTTTTACCTCGCTGTAAATTAAACATTTGATTAGAATTTCTTACATTTGTTAACCAGCTTATTAATTTTCATAAATGTTATATTAATTTTGTTCTGCTTATTTTTAGCCTATTTTATTTTATAAGGAGATTCTGCACACCTACAGGAAATTATATTTTTAACAGTATGTGTAGGCTTATATTTTACCCACAATGCACACGAGCTGAGAGAAAAGGTTTTAAAGAAACGTGCTTGCCTATTAATATATAGATTTTTAATGCTGAAATATTTGTTTTGTTTTTTGTTTCAGATGTTATAAAATACAATTCAAACTAATCGAACTATAACATAGCATAAACAAGAAAAAAATATACACAACCTAAATTACTATTAATTTTTTAACATAACTAATTTTTTATAAACTGTTTGCACAATTTTATTATTTTGTTGGTTTAAAAACCTATTTTGTTAGTTTAGATAATTAAATGTTTTGCTTTTTTTATAAATTTTATTTTTTTAAGATACAACATTTGAAATAAGAGATTTGTTCAATTTACTTACAATGTCGTACGAGAAGCATAAAAACACGTTCTAGAATGATTCAGTCATTTGTAGAAAACGTATGCGTATTGTTATTTAACAAAATGGATAAACCATTATTGATGATTTAAATTGGAGGAATGTAAAGAAATTAAACGGCGGAAGCCTTTTTAAACTTTGTTTTTAATAATTCACACCAGCCCTGTCTCCGCTACCACTCGTCCTAATGAAACCTGACAGTTTTATTTTTTTTACTTTTCTAAGTCATGCATCTAACAAAATCTTCATACAAAACCCATATTACCTTCCTGCAAAAATCTATAGTATATAATTTAATTTGGTCTAGATAGTAGTATGCTAAAATGAAGTATACAAAAATATTAATTTTATATGTCCCTTAATGTATCAATACCCAATGAAAAATCTGTTCCCAAAAGTTATGATGTATAAAATTAATAACAACAGTATATTGGATAGATGAGTATTGTAAGGACAGTGGGACGTAGTAATTAATATCACAAAGAGCTTTTACAAAGGCTATTGTCTCTGAGGGAAGTTATTAGAGACGTAGTCATCTCTTTATGTTTGAAAAAGGCAAATCTCCTGACGTTACTAAGCATTAATCATGAGATTAATAAAGCTACAACAACTCACAGCTTTATGTTATTTATATTTTCTGCATATATAAAAATTAAGATCATTCAAATATCGTAATATACTTTAGCATTTGCTAACAACCAAATTTACTGTGAATGTGAAAACGTCATGTTTCGCATACATTTCCAAATGGATAATTAGAGAGTGTTTTACGCATGAAAGGAAATATCTTTTTAATGAGCGAAAGTTGTTATGTTTTTTTTTAGGTTGCTTTACGTTTATAAGTGTATTTTTTCATAGGAATGTTTTCTAACGTACAAGAATCTGTAAGTGCTGCTTACAGATACTTGTAACATAAGAATCTGCCTTAATGTTTTCTTCTTTAATATATATCAAAGATTACCGTTACATAATATTTCAAAACGGTTTTTATAAAAAAATGACAGGTTCCTTGTGATTGTTATGCGGGTTTTAGAGCAACTAAGGCTGCATATAATGTATACATAATTTGCCTCAAGAATTGAATTATTGACATAAAATGAGGTTACTAAAAAAATGTTAAATGTAAAAAATAATATGTCGTCAATCAGTCCTATATTGTCGTGGATGTCTATAGTTTCGGGGTTAAACCCCCATTTTCAAATCTTCTCTTCGGTCGTCATTTGTCTAACATATTCTCTTGCACAAGCCGTCGTCAAAATTACTTCACACATACACATAAACACATTTAAAAACATGTATAATTACAAAATCATGTACATGCACGTGAGGCCGGCCATGGACAAAACTAGACTCTTTTCAAAATCCATAACAACTACTTCTTTAGTTGGTTAATAAGTCTAGGTTTGTAAAGCTAGTCTCCTGGTAGGCCTAGGTAAAACAACATAAACTTTTAAGTATGTTTCTTCATTCTTATTAACTTATTAACATCTTAAAAAATATAGGTTTTTGAATAAACACAGGATAGATTATTCACCTTTTTATATTTTCACCAGAAATATCATAGGTGGCATATTTTTATAAATGAAATAAACATAAATACAATTTTATCTGATTTTTGTAGTGGAAACCACTGTTTTTAAACCCAATTTGTTATATTCTAAAAGAACAGCAACAACTTACAAAAATATGAAAAGTCTTATATTTACGACTGTTTAGCAAAGCAGGTAAACATATCTCACAAAAGTAATATTCATTTTTTACAACAGCGCACTTTCTAAAACTCCTTGTTTAATGTGTCGTAGCGAATAAGCAATGGCACGCACTTATGTATATTTGCTACTACAATAATTTTTTAGCATTTGTCTGCGTTTTATAACTAGTAATAAGTTACATTCGCCAATTGACGCTACAATATTTTGGCATGATTTTTTTCCAACAATGAATAAATATTCGTCTTTAAAAGTTTTGTTTTGTTATTAGACTATTTAGACCACTGCCACGAATTGACCATTTTTATACTTAAAATTTTTATCATACCTCTATAAAAATGTTGAGCTTAAACCAACCAATAGCTTATTATTGCAATTTTTAATATCTGTTTTGTTCCTTTTGCCCAATTGACAATAGAAAAAAAACATTTATGTAAAATCAAAGTTCATGTTATGTCTTTTATTATATCAAACACTTTTCGTCCAATAAAATTCTTCTTTTATATCCAAATACAACCAAACAAATTAATTCAAGATACTGTGTTTTCCTAAGGAATGCCCCTAAGGCTAAATGTATAATAAAGGTGAAACTGAATTAATTTTTAAGGTGGACAACTAAAATTATTGAGCCACAAAAAATATTGAAAGGCAAAATCTGTTTATATTTCTACATGCTCATGAACTTTATGTAAGACATGCAACTACAATCAGTCACTTAAGAATGTATGGGCACACTTTAAGTTGGCATTGATAGTGGATATACCATTACGGTGAATCTACAACCAATCATGAGCCAGCTGGAGGTCACGTGGTATCACGTTTGCCACGTGACCTCCCCTAATTGACTACGTGACTCTCAGGAAGATCCAGACCTCATCGCTGCCTTCTAAATAATTATCTTCAACACCATTAGTGTAATCACTTTCGGTTTATGAACGACTTTGCACCACGAAAAAAATTAAATTGTTCACAGTTTACTGATAATTATTCAATTGGGAATACTGGTATGTGAAATATATTAATATGTTTACAGATATCGAACTCAAATTAAAAATTATGTAACAATAAAACAATTAAAATAATTTTTGAAGCGTATCATATCATACGTCCATAACTATGACCAATTGCATATTTTATATATAATTACAAACTTCAAAATATGTAATTATTGAAAATAATATTTTTTTGTTGATACTCTGGTAAGAGTACTGTTGTCGTTATTCCCTTATGATAACGTAACATCGCATTTCATCTGCAAGTGTAATAAGCTAGTGTAAAATATTTTAATCTCCTAAATTGATTGAAACATTTGGGATTTGAAAATATTGCCGAACTAATTACATTATCTTTCTGTTTTTGCTGGATTATAATACTGTGTTAATTATTAGGTTTATTAATTAATAGGATTATTATTTATTAGATCGAATTATTGCATTATCATTTACCGATTTGTCGTCACCTAGTGGACAAATATTCAGTAATTTCGTACGAGAGAGAACTAATTTAACTCTCTTACACCAAAGGATAACAAATAAAAGAATTATTTTATTTTATTTTATTATCGTTGACTTATTTCTTAAGTGGAAACATGACGAGAAAACTGGAAATACTTTTAATTCGTACACAAAAAAGGTCTTTATTTAAGTTCAAATATTATTTCAGTGGAGATAAGCGTCAGATGTAAGGTTTTTTGTCCTAGGACGATAGGCACGAGCCCGGAATTGTTTTTCACATAACTTCAGGCTAGACCTAGGAGTTACGGAATTATGACTTAGATAAAACCCTTTGTTGATTTGGTGGGATTTGAATCCGGGACCTTTTGGAACAAATTCCCGCGCTCTTAACCACTAGACCAATCGGATGTATAGTAAAGTGCATCACACATTTGTTTCAGTGGACAGGATTTTACTGTGGCATTGCCAATTTTGTTAACTAGGTCTTCAACCCCACATAGAACTGCCTCTGTATTTAAAAAATTGAGTTTAAGAAATGCAATTAAAAACTTAACTCTGTTAGAACCCCCCCCCCCCCCCTAATAAATGTCATACAACATGCATAGTCATATGGCTTCTTATTTGTCACTTCTTTATAGGAAACAACTTTAATATTCATCTTTATTTTTATTAATATAGTTGTCTAGCTTATTATTGTTGATTTTCACTTTGAAATAGGGTTTACAAATATGGGACAGTAACAAGACACGCTTCTTCACAGCTGGGGAAGTGTTGGCGTGTCGACGAATAAGAGAATTCCGATCCCACCCAACAACAAACTCAATTACCTAACTTGTGCCACACATTCTACGGGAGTTAACTAACCTGTCTGCTAGGGGTTCTACAAATAATACTCCAATTACCAGGCAATGCATCAACTTATGTAAACCTTGGTTTTTTAAGAGTTTTTTTACAAAACTTATAAATATGTTTTTGTAGTGTTACATTTCATATTGCTTGTAATGACCCGGGCTATATTTTTGTTATTGCTTTTACATAGGTCATACCATATAGATTAAGCATACTCCGAATCTATTGGTTATACCTACAACCGGGTGCAGTTCAGGTTAAGTATTCGATCATCTAACTATCGATAAGTTGTTTTTTACACTCAAGTTTAAGGGGACTTATTTTAGGTACCTTACGATCTAAAAAGTAAATTTTAATTAATATATTTTTAGGGTTGTAGTTTAGTTTTAAAAAGACAGTTTAAGTTTGAAAAACAAGGAATACATATATACCGATTTATCGTATATGTTTCTTAACGTGAAAGTCGGAAAATTTCCAAATCTTATGCTACAAATAAGGATTATTAATATATAGCAATAATTTAAAGCAACAACTTAGGTATTTTAGAGGGTTTTGTTTAAATTAGTTTTCATCAGCGATTTTGCTAAAAATATATATATATATTTTTATTAATTAGTTTTGTTAATTTAAATCAAAATAAAATTTATTTTATTTTTGGCTTTTAATAAAAAAAATAGACTTAACTATAGATTATAACCAATTGAATATTCCTAGAAAACCTTAAAGCCATTTAAAAATAACCCATGAAAAATTCCAAACCAGAATTAATACAGTAAGTAAAAAGCCAGAATTCGGGGAATACTTTTACGGGCAAAATTAAAGAGGAATTTAAGAATTAAATTTTTGAAACAATCACTGGAAAAAATTAAAATGTTATGTATTTACAAAACTTATTCAAGATTTGAAATATGTTTACCAATATTTATCATAAATATCTTAAACAAGTGAATTTGTCAAAAATGCCATTCTTGGTTTTATTTTTATTTTTATCCTTTTAACCGATTCGGGGGATTGTTTTTTTACTTACTGGTCTGCCTGTATATCTTAAAGGAGAAGAAAGATACATGGAAAGTTTCTTAGAATCTTGCCAAATACACATAACTCTAATTCAAAAACTTGAAGTTACACATATAGCTACAGTTGAAGAGTTCTTTTCCGCCTATATTGGAGTGGAAGACAAACGGAACAATGTTCCATTTCTTATAAGGTTATCGAATGATATTGCGTGTTTTGACAATGTCTTACTCATTACTACATAAACCTTTATTCGTAGTCATATCATAATTTTTAAGGATTTGTTAGGTGAAATTTGTCTATTTTTTCCTTAATTAAACCCTGGGTCCTTGAAAAATATTTGATTAGAGAATAGGAATTAATTGTTTTAGCATACAAAGAAATGGTTACTCTCCTTATTTCTGTCTGAAAAGTTTTACTTAGACGGAAAATATTATGGTTTACCGTCATATACAGTATAACCAGCATTGCGACGTACTTTTCCTGAGGTGAAAAATAATCGCAATTATTGTAAAGACAATTAATTCTACAACAACTTAGTTAAACTCAAGGTTGATGTGCAATATGTGAAACGACTAGGAAAATGCCGATGCGCTGTAAAGTTCCAGTATACGAAGAATATCGTGTCCGGTTTGGGACTTCCTCTTCAGCCTGGGATGGGATTACAGCTGTGACAGACACATGTATTACTGGGTCCAACTTGTAGCACATGGACACAGTGAACATGTTAAGAGAAGTCACCAAACAATCGTGCAATAACCACCAGACCTAAGCAGATTTCTTACTCTACTAGGGATCGTTGGTGATTTTGCAGCTCAGGCTTTTTCCTCACAATCCAGTAATTATGTTTAGAAAGATGTTAACTGGAAAATGATAGCCTCGACACATGTCACCAGGGCGTGTCTAATCGGCCACTTAAATGTAATACAATTTTATGATATGATCAGGCGTACAATTCAACAACAGTTCACTTAAACCAAAATACATCAAAATAAGGAATCAAATCATAAGTGCTCTAACTAAACACTTCATGTAAGTGTAACCACAAATAACACCATACTATAATTAATGTATATTTCGCTATTGATGAATAATTATTGAACTACTTAGTAACAATGTGATAGATTTTTCTTAGTCAAATATTATCTAAAAGCTCAATAACTGTTTTACCTGACAGCCGGCACTATGTTATGCAAGCTATTAAGATAAAGTGCCGGAAGCAAAAAAGAGGGTGTTTAGTTAAGAAATCATAAGAAGTGACGAATTGTAACTCACCACCATGATCAACGTGCTGTTAGTCAGACTTTTATTTTTTAGGCTACTCAGAGCTTTTACTACGGCCAAGAATCAAACACACGTCAAAATCATACAAGACAAGTTTATTAACAGTTACAATCATTCTATCAGATGTTTTCTGATGCACTGCACGTGAGTCAACAGCTGATCTTATGCCTTTGTTTATGTGTAATACTGCATTCTTAAGGGTTACAATAAAACCTTCAATTGACTTTTGACTTTTTAAACTTCGGTAGAACCTTTTACGTCATCCAGATGTTGGCCCTCGCCAATACAGTATTAGTCACTATACAAAATTGAAAAACTATTTTTTTAGCTGTGTAGGAGAAGTTGCGTATGACGAAATTCATAGAATTCGACGGACAAGAGCTTCGCAAAATTTAACTTTTCAAACATGTTTTCCATGATTTGGTTGAGATCAATGTTTTCCAAAAGAATAAGTTTTTTGGAATGAAAATGTTTAATTTATTGCTGTTATGTAGTTAGGCTTGATAATAAGATGACAACATGCAAACTACAAAGGGCTTACTAATTTTTAATTGGAATATTATAATTTAGATTTACAGCCAATATACTTAATGACAATATTTATAATGACAAATGTGTCCATCCTCTATGATTTAATTGGATTTAATCAACCATAAATACTTATACAATGTCGGCCACATAATAAATTAGCTTGATTAAATAAAACCTTTAATCAGCTTACGGAGGATTAATCCCCAACTTTGATCAGGCTCATTTAATACAAAATGTGACACAAATTAATAGTCCGATATAAACGGGATTACAGTAATTTAACTCTGGGTGAATATTCATTTATATGCTTAATATTTATTTTTATCAACAATATGATTAAAAACATTTGCTTCATTTTAAGATAAAGGTTATAATAAAATAATTACATATTTATTTTCAAGAACAACATTTAGAACGAATGGTTTAGTTCTGTGTCTGAGAATGATGTTTTCGTGACTTACCACTTAATATTGTGGTGCAAAATAGGAAGAAGAAAATTTCAGGACCGAAACTATCAAATGAAGAAATTTAAAACAAAATAGCCATTGTACAAATTTTGTTGAACGATTCCTAAATTTTAAACCGTTAGTAAGCAATGATGACGCTTTAGGTGCAAATTCATAAAATTTCATATTGTCATATACATTCATTGGTAACATTGTTATTGTAATGTAGCCTACATTGACTTACAATCCTCTACTTAATGATTCAATAGTGTACAAAATATTGTAGTCATTTGGTGGGCTTAGGTGCAGTTATTATGAACAAAAAACATATTTGGGACGTTTATATATCTCTTTATCATGAGTTGAATAAGCTACTCCATTAACTTAAAAATCAGATAAATGTGATGTTTTTGTATAGTGTAAAATCTTAATGATTATAAACCCGATGAGAATAATTATTTTCAACCATGAGTATAATAAAATTAAAATACATTAAAAACCCGTCTACGTACCCGTTCTTACACTATATAAAATACAATTTATAGCCATAGCCATTCTAGGCAACTAATAATTAATATTGTTTAGTATTCATCATAATCCGCGTTTGACAAAATTAATTATCAAATTACAAGCAAATAAAACTATTTATCTTCGTGTTGTAGTAACATGGGGTGTGTTTATGTTTTCAGTAAATGTATCTAATAAAGTACATGTGAAAGTGATGTCTTTTCAAGAACATCTGTTCTCATGTTTAAGCGTCACTCACCTTTCGTGTCTGACGTCAACTTAGGTGTCGCGTCATATTTACAACTTAACGTATTTTAACTTCAAGAAGGAAGTTCACTTGAGAAGAAAACTCAAATCTAAATAGGCTACGTCTAAAGTATTTATACCATTATCAAATATTTATTATAAGCATATGTGTAATATAGAATATAAATGTGTAAACCCTCGAAAACGGATCATTTTTAATTGAAAAACTTTAAATGTTATATTTAGTTTTGTATTTCATTACATTGTACTTTTTTAATTTCTTATTTGTATTACTTGCAAAGGGCTATGAATATATTTTAAGACATCCAAAATTACACCTTCAATTGAAGCACAATTATTTGACTATTTAGCACTATAATCTGTAATCTATAAAAATATCCATTAATATTGCTTACATAGTATGTCACAACATTATTTTAAACTTAATTATTTTCCAGATGCCATACATATAAATGACTCATCATGGATGTTACACTAGAAGTGCTTACTGTAAATACAAACTCTGCAATGCATAATATAGATATTAAATGCTTAAATTAACAGCAAATTTAAGGAAACGAAGTAGGTAGTACATTCATTGTATTTCAGCCACAGAAGTGTTAATTGTTTTGATTACATTAGATAATACTTTAGTTACAGATTAGTAAATTACTCGCATTTCTATTACCAGATGTGACAGCATATAGTAAAAAAATTACGCACGTATTGTAAATTAATACGACCTACTTTATATTACTCAGCTTTACCCGAAGTTTTAAGCTTTTGCCTTAAACAATTGTTTCTTTACAAATTTGTCTTTAGAGTAAGCAGATAAAAAAACATAACTTATGAAACAAGTAACGAATAAAGCCAACTTGCGAAATATTTACTCAAACTTTGGGAAAACATAACGTGATATTCTCCCTTGGTTTTGAAAAATAAAGAGTGACAAAAAATGTATCGCGATATTCAGAAATGCTCTGCATAATATAAGAAAAGAAAACATGTCACTTTAGCCAAAAAATCTAAACATAATGGAGTGATTATTAATAAGAGAGGTAGGCCATAGTCAATAAACCAACATTTATTGGTAATGCAGAATTCACCCTGTAGGCAAGTTAGATCTATCAGGCCTACCATAATTGAAACTGCGTGTGAATTGCCAATGGTTAATGATTGATGGATTTTTGAGCTACACAGTAGTTAGACTACATAGATATAAGATACGATTTAATCGGTTTTCCTTATCAGGATAAAACTAACTTTGATCAACCAAGTTGAGCACTCATATTCGCACTTTAAACTCGTACGTTTTCGTTCTTGTATGGTAAATTTAATAGTACAGAAAGTAACATTTTCTGTTGCATAGTAGCTTCCGATAGTTAGGTTCAAATGGCATCCGTGCGCAGTAGTTTCTACGACATCCGATGCAAAATAAATCCAGTGCAATGGGCCTACCCATTACCTTTTAAGAATATGTTCTTTCCTGTTTTTGTTGTTGTTAGGCCAGTAGGTTCAAAAAATGGTTTATATGATTATAACAACTAATTTACGATTTTTTTTAAATTTTAGATCTACACTACAAAGAGTGATTTACTTACCTCAATCAGCCTATTCATAAACTGTTAAGTCTGTTCATAATCTGACTAAAAAATTGCATCTGAAGGAACAGCTGTTTTACAATTTACATTTAAACCATTACAAAGAAACTTGATAAGCATAACTGGATATTTGAAAAAGACTCAAGAAATAAATTAAACGTGAGGGGGCGAATACTTAACGGAAATACCTTTTAAATATCATTCGCAGGTGCGCTAAGCTTATGGTTTTTAATGAGACCTCATAAAAATCGGTTTAGTAGAGTGGCTGTAAAAGGGATGTAACAGATAAAATCCTTATTTTATTAAGTATATATGTTACACTCAATCTCCGAATTCGGACAATGTCCGAAATTTCTACCCACTCCGCGATGTGGATAGTGTGAAATACCCACGTCGCGGAGTGAGCATTTTATTCGGACATTGGCCGAAGTGAAATGCCCAGACCGCGTTGTGGGTAAATTGATTTACTCAAATGCCGAAGTCATAACGTTCTTCGGCGATTGAGCAAATCTAAAATACCCACAACGCGATGTGAGAAAGAGGGATTGCCCACGTCGGGTTGTGGGTATTTCTAGTTTTTGAAAACGCCGAATTTACGTTTAGACATGTCACCCCCACCATTTGCACTATCTGCGATTAGGATGGACGGACCTGTACCTGCATTGTGTTTTCTTTACTGTTGCTGTCCTGTAGTGATACGCACGTGATAAAGTTAATATATGTTCAGTGATTACCTCTTGTGAGATATTGTTTTGGTCTGTCGAACGAGCCAATCAAGACGTTAGAGGTCAATGTGGATGGGCAAATCAGAGGTTAAAAGAGGTCGCCAACCTCTTTAAAAAAACAAGGTTTTATAAGATGTGTTTGCAAGAAGAACTGTTTGAGTAAATCATGTAAATGTATTAAATCAAACGTAAAATGCAATTCTCAATGCCATGGCAGCACCTCTTGTGCCAATAAGTAAAAGAAAGATGTAACAAGAACTGTGTGATAATTGGCGTTTTAAGGTTACTCCTATTTTTGTAAAGCGGGAAATAGTTATTTGTGCAACTAGTGAGAAAAGTCAGCAATTGACTCACTCGAGAGAAATTCTTACTCACGAGCCGTAGGCGAGTGAGGAATGGTTTCTCGAGTGAGGCAATTGTACTTTGAACTCGAGTTGCACATTATACTTTTCCTACAGTTACCATAAAACAAATAAATTGGTGAAGAAACATAACCTATGTTTACACAGAAGTGAACTTTTAATATAACATTTAACGTGAAGTGACAAATACAACAGTACAACAGCTGACCAGCTGATTTACAGCCAGTGCTGCCAACGTATTTCGCGCGCATACGACGTTGCCTGCATGTTACGCGCTCACTATTTCGTGCCTTCACGTTGCAAATCTGGAGTGAGACAAAGTAATTAGAGTGAGACAATGTTAAAATTGTCTCACTGATGAGCGAATTGGCCACTTTGCTTTCTCAAATCAGTGAGAGAACATGTACATTGTTAGGTAACTGTAGGAAAACATAATTTCAATGTATGTGTAATGGACTTTTTTATATTTGTTCCTATTCGGTTTTTACTGTTTTCTTGTATTTTCTAAAATGCTATTTATACATTAAATAATTATAGTCGAAAACATAAATTTTATTTATTTTACCTATTGATTGTGGATTTCATGTAGATTTATGGGTATACGGTAGTTTATAAACTACTAGTCGGCGTTTGAGCAAATTAGAAATACCCACTACCCGACATGGACAAATGGACAATCACTTTTGCTCACATCGCGTTGTGGGTATTTTGAATTAGCTCAATCGCCGAAGAAGGTTTTGACTTCGGCGTTTGAGTAAATCAGTTTACCCACAACGCGGTCTGGGCATTTCGTTTCGGACAATGTCCGAAATAAAATGCTCACTCCGCGACGTGGGTATTTTACTCTATCCACATCGCGGAGTGGGTAGAAATTTCGGACATTGTCCGAATTCGGAGATTGAGTGTAACATATACAAACTAAAATTAAAAAGGATGTTCAACTGCAATACATTCTGCAACAATAAATGTCAAGGTGGTCCTTCATATTTTTTAAAGCTAACTGTCATATTAAATAATAAATAAATGTATTTTAATAGATTTTTGTATTCAATGTCATTAGAGTAGGCCTATAATTAATGTTTTCAATTTAATGCGTTTTCTCAATTTAATAGTTACTGAGATACCGATGGCAAAATCATCCACATGTTAAAGGCAAAAATTATTTACATTTTCTTACCAGTAATCAAGGAACTTTAAAACTGTATAAGTTAATAATTATTTGTTAAATTAGTCCTTTTTTACTTGTTCGATTAGGCTTAATCAAACTAAATTTTGTTTATTACTAGCTTCACAAAAATAACCATCAAATATAAATATGTTTAATATAAATCTAATTCCTCCCTGACAAACAAAGATTTCAATATTTTTATTGAAAAGTCGCATATAAACTCATATATAAAGTCGCATATATAATTAACACGCTTCTAAAAATCTATATACAACCTAATCAATACTCTTTCCTTCCGTTAATACAGTAGCTTTCACTGTCTACAGAGGCGAGCCTCGTTGAGCGCAGCGATTGCTTTGGTTTACAACATAATAAACCAGGTTTATACCGGAAACACTTTTTCGTGGGTGCTCTAGACTTTAAAAAGAGGTTACTTCCCTGTGTACGATTTGTACAGTCTGCTACATTGCCATTGAACAAAATTATGTTTTATTTTTATTTTCTATAAATATGTTTTTCCTTACTTTACCATTGTACAATGTCACCCAGCTTACATCGGTCTATATAAGTTTACGGAAATTAAAAAAAAAAAACTACTTGGAATGCACAAGTCATATCTTCAGCTCATCTTCAGTTGAGAAAGAACGAACAAATAATACAAGAAAAGTACTCAAGCCCAGACAAAGCTGGTAAAATTAAAAAAAGTCAACTTCCGAGCTATAAAATGTGTGGTTTCATGTTAACTTACCACAACTAACGATCATCTAAAGTCATAAGTTTTACTATAATTTTTTTTTTTTTTATTATAACACCTTATTTGTTTACCTAAATGAAAGCGTGAAGAAATATTTGTATAGTACGAACATAAAAACTCGAATCGTAATATAAATAAAAAGGAGATTTTTTTCTAAATAACAATATTTAATTATTACGTTTTTAGAATTTGTCTTAAATTCTTACTTATTATTTCCATGAACTTGGTTTTTAATTAAATATCGTTATAATAAAGTAGAAAAACACAAATTGAATGGGAAAATGAGACGAGGTGACAAGTCCAATTTCGAGCGGTAAACAGCTAAACAAGTTGTCTGATCTCTGTTACCTTTAATTTCCTTCTGACCCAAGGTATCTTTTATATCCCTTCATCGACCAAAACCATAGTTTTCGTTGTTTTTAAATTAAAAGCCTAATAGGCCTATGTGTTACAAATTTAAAACAAATTAAAACATATTTCAATTTTTATATATATGTTTTTCAAATCACTTTCTATCTTGCATAGCATTACGTCGATTAGACTTATTAAACCCGATATTGTGTAAGGAAATGTTGGTATAGGTTTGATAAAATACGTTATGTAAATAATAACTAGTAAGTTCTGTCTTTTAATCGTGCCTGATTAAAAGAAAAGTCATTGGTTAAACATTACGTGAAGTGATATAGTTATGGATAAAATGTTGTTTATTCTTAAATTATCTATGAAAAAATAGTTAACATTTTAAAATTAAAAGCGATTTAGGTATTTAATTGATTAAAAATTTTTAATGAATTTTAGCAGCACACATTTAATCAGCTAAAAAGTGTATAATGTTGACCCGGGTACCATTCCTATGCCAATGACCTATGTGATATTTTCCTTACCTTTTATTATTAATAAGTAAGTATTCATCAAACGGTACCATATGTCAAACTAAGAAGAAAACAGAAAAGGATGATTCCCCTTATTATGAGAACCTTCTCTTAAATAGCTCTCTTTCCCAAACGTAGTGCTTAGATATAACATGTGGTTGTAGGAAAAGATACGTAAGAAAGGATTATTTTAATGGATCGATTCATAAAGATCCAAGTAGTTAAAGATACAAACTTCACTAAGCTATACACACTAATCAAAACTGATTTGTAAGTAATAATGCCATGAGATAATTTAATTAATATACGTTTAAGGCCAAATTGAGGGGGTGAATATGATATCAGAAGTCATCATATTTCGATTTGGAAATCATAATGGGCGGGATATTGGATGTCAAACTGTGTGGGCATATTCCAAAACGGGAATGTATATTTGGACTTTTGAATGTGATCATATTTCATTTTTCTTTTACACATATCAGGGATTCGACTTCGGATAAATATGTAAAACACAATAAAATAAAGGGAAACACATGATTTCATTAAGTAAGTTAACTAAAAATATACAAGTATAAAACTATTGTAGTTTGTAATATTTAAGAAATATAACATCGTGTTAATCATGTATCGTTTGGTTCCAATTTATTAAGGCACACACATAACATCACTTATTACAAACATTTAATAATTAACCAAAATATTTGAAATACAACAATTTCATCCGGGTGTGTTAGATCTTCTTGCAAAGAATATAATAACATTTTTTACAATAAACCACAATCAGATTATGTGTGTTATCATTATCATGATAACAAATGAAGATGTTGAATGAGAGGGAACTAGGCTTTTGTTTTTATTGGATTAAACCCTATGCTATTGAACTAGTTAACAATAGTATCTGATATTTTAGGTGAAAATACAAAGGTACATACCTGTGTCTTAGTTAAAGGGAAGTTGAAGAAAAAAATGAAAAATTTTGTGTGGTCGCTGATCTTTCCTTTTCCTATAAATCTTAACATAATTTTAATTTTTTTTATGAAACTTCATATCCTTGACCATTTAACATCATTATACTTTCAAAAATCAACGTACTACATATTTTTGATATATAAAATAGTACAAGTTACTGTCATTATTTAGGCTGATAGAACGTGATCTTTATTAGTGCTATAAAAGTTCTTACAGTTATGTAATTGGTACCACATTATTAAAAAAAACTTAATGCAATTTATTTTAAGAGAGGTAAATAAGACAAAAAGAATATGCAATATTCCAATATTTAGTGATACGATTTCGGCAACCATTTTTCATAAAATATTTGTTTATATAATTATAGGATGAATGAGAAACTATTCTATATATTTTCATAGCAATGTAAAAAAAATTACATGACAAGTGTGATTTAGAAACAGTTTTGTATAAAACTCTTTAAATTTAATGAAGTGAGTGATTGTAATTTTTGTTTATAAATGTCTATCAAATATGAATTATTCAGTAAGCTCTTTGCGAAACAACTGCTGCGCACTGCTCATATGTTTGTTTATCCTATGAATATTCATTAACTTTAATAATTTACCTTACAAAGTGTGAAAACCTTTCAATTACGCAGATGGAAGAATTACATGTAATATTCTTAACAAACATTAACATACTTATCAGAAAATCATATTTACCTGTAACTAAGGGAGTCGTAAAGTTTTTCTTTATAGTGTACTATACAAATGTGATTTTAAGACGAGTCACAAAATTTTAAATGCTTAAAATCTCGCCTGCTTTAGGGATGAGAGTAAGTAATTGTTTTTACTGTTTGTTTTCATTATCTGTTCTTTTAGAAATAAATGATAAGACTGGTAAACATCTATTTGCATTGAAAACTTAAATATGAAGTGCCCTCCCCCACCCCAAATTAGTTGATCACATACAAATGAGAGAAAAGAAAATTGCGTGGTGTACTATAGGTAGAGATTTTAGATCCGTTACATTTCTCAGCAACGCCCCTTACATTACTCTTAAGAGCAACGCCCCTTAAGGAGCGACCATTACTGACAACCTTCTGATAGATAAAACAAATCTGTGCCAAATTGAATTCTCGCATCCTCCCAGTTAAATAGGAGAAACCCCCAAATAACAGTGATAGGCCAAGAATATGAATTCCAAAAAAAATTAACAATTGACAGCAACGGTGTGAGGTGGATGGAGTCAACAGCTTTTTAAACACCCCAAAACTCTTTACTGCTGCATAAAACAGCAAAGGTGTAGATGGTCCAGTTTTTGTGGATACGCTGGGATCCAACATTTTTAAACTTATGATTCGAGTCAAGCACTGGCCCTTGATACTATAAAATATGTCTGAACATTTGTATAAAGCTCGACAACAAACCTGAAGGCCAACGGTCTTATTTTAGAGTGAGATTGGTTTTGGAGTCATTTCCCTCTGGGCTAAAAATAATGCCTTGTAAGAAATGGTTTTATGTTGAGTAGTTATAAAACCAGGGTTTGAACTCGTTCCTTTACACACACAAGACTAAATGAAAAACATTATTGTCAATTGACTATTTCTAAATTAAAATCTACCCACCAAAAGATACATTTGGCCTTGAAACACGTATTTGAAAACCGATTAAATCAAACCGGCTCGGCAAAAAAATACAGCACTAAGCGTGTAACAGTCTAAAATCTAAAGTAATATTTTACTCCTGTTAGGTTAATGCTAACCAATTGTGGTGTAGGCAGAGAGTCTATATCCGACCAAAGCTGTTTACTGAACACCTCTACTCGAGGATTGATTTAGCTGAACAAAGAGTTTGTGGGGAACAAGGGTTGAATGAGATCTGCCAATAACCACAAATTGAATGATTCAGACGCAACGGTACTGTTGAAACGGAACTTATTGATGGAATCGGAGCTGATATCGGTTATGTAATTTATCAAATTGTCCTCCTCTCTGGAATGCGTTTGGATGCTATACATTGGTTGATTATCGGACAAATGGACATTAATTTGTAATTGTAGTTAACTATAAAATCCTTGGGCGTTTTTAAACTCTAATATGTTAGAAGAAGCAAATTTACAAAATCAATTTCTACGCCTAAATAGAGGCATACTTTTTGCAAAACGTTTGCTGTAGACCAAACTAAAAAATCTGACATTGTTTTTAGGTGGTGTTACTACACATTTTGTTGCGTTTTTGTGTGTTTTCTAAAAAAAGAACCAACGGCAATTTTTACGTTTTGAAGGGGACTGACCTTAACTCCGGTTTTGTTAACATCCAACGTTGACGTGACTTATATTTTATAACAAATCTTATATTCAATATAACAATGTAATCCATACTTTAGGTAGCATATTGTAATCATAAAATACAACAAGTACTTCTCATGCTACTGTCAATCCATGCTACATTGTGAATTGTACGGATGTGTAATCAGCTAGGAAGTATTGAGTCTCACAACTACTAACAACATGTTGCTCAACGAACTAGATATTTCCACTATTAGTTGAAAAATCTATGTTACATTGTTATATTTGTTGATTCTACGGTATTTTCAACAAGGTATGGTATTAACAAAAACTTAGCTATGGTAAGATTTACGTTTCTTCTCACATTATACTGTGGGCTACAGGTTATATAGTCATATTTATATTCAGATTAAATTTTGACCCCTCCAAATCAAAATGCAATTAAATTAAAACTGAAAATACTAAATGGGTAACACAACGAAAAAAAAGCTTCCAACCAACCTTACTTGTTTGTGTTTGGTGGGTTTCACAATGTATGGGTTTGGCAATCAACTAAATTTATGATGTAACCTCGATCAATCCTCGTCAAGTCGAGACATGTGGTTTGTCTCCATCATTTTGGGGTTCAAAACCAGGTAATGATACTAAACTTTAGTTATAAGAGCAAAATCAGCGTGTAAGTTCATTTTCCTCAACAGTTGTAATGGGGTTGTCGATAAGGGGAATCGTATAATTAACCAAATTAATGCAATGGACAAGTTAAAAATGCATATACTAATTCAAGTTCAATAATGTTATTTGCAAATACAGCAACCATGTCTTGGCAAATCATGGTAATTCCCCCCCCCCTTTTTTTGAAACCAAGTGTTGTGGAAAATTTGTATCTACAGGGGAATAAGACGTAAACCAAGCATAAACAATATCCCAAAATACTAAAACATCATTGATACGGACTTTACAACCATTAGTTCACGTCTTTTTACTTTTATTTCTCAAATTCCCAGATTTTTCAACACACTTAAGCTATATCACTTTATTAAGGTTTCTCATCGTAGCTTAGTGATGAAACCTTTTACAGACTTTTAAAAGGCACAATTGTCGGAACGAAAGCTGTAGCTGTGGTTTATTTGCAGCTCTTGTCTTCTGTTGTGACCGGAACTTAACAAAAACGGGCAATAAACTGCAGAACGAGTAGTCGGGGACACGAGGTGTGATAAAACATCTACTCGGACACTTTTATATCCTCCGACTGTACTTAGGGAGGAACTGATTGAGAGATTGGCAAGAGTAATTATGGACATAGAACCGTGAATCTTGAGTATAATTTACTTAATTGTTATTGCTAGTACATCTGAATGAAAAATATAGATGCTAGGCAGAAATATATCAACTGACTAGACGAAGTTTTAAATTCAAATTCCACAAAGTAATAAAAACGATATATAAAAAATTCCAACTTAATGAAACAGCCTTTTGACTTTGGCTGATATATATACATATGTTGTGTACTTTGATTTATTTATTTTTTTAACTGCCGCCTTTATCATGTTTACGTTAACGACATAAAAAATCTAAACTGGCATCCGATAACATTTTTAAATATTTAAAGTATATGGGTAAACGAAATATGGGAATACTGCACACCAATAATCAGTTATTCAGGCTTAAAGTAATGCAACGTAACAGTGAATATATATGAGGTATACAACGTATTCATTTATCTATAACTAACTCAAAGATGATGATATGATTTTCTCCTATTTTTGATGCAAAGAATCTATAACAAGTGCGATGGTTTCACCGACGGGTTCATTATTAAAAGTCAGCCCCCTTATAAAAAAAGGCACGAGAGATTTTGTTAAGAGGCATGGAGTGTGGAAGGTGTAGTGGTTTGTGCACGTGACTTATGGCTTACAATTTCAAGTTAAAATCAAGCTAATCACTAAAACAGTAATCATGTGTTTCCGATATAAGCCAGTGGTTTGAAACCTACCTAAAGGAACGTGTATCTTCACAGAGTTATTACATAATGTGTGTTTTGATTTAAAAACATTGAAACTACTCCCTATTAACTCTGTTACAAACAGCATACATCATTTTACAACATCATTATAATGTTTGTAAAAAATAAAATTCTTTTCTATTATTCAGAGTTGTGTGATTTATATAGGTAGGCCTACATATATTTTTAATTTCCTACGCCGATTACCACGGTTCTTTTGTGAGAATTTATTTCCTTTTATGACATTTAAGTAAAAAAACACTACTGGATTATGCAAAAATGTCTGTAAAAAGGTCAATAATACTTTATAAGTAACACATGGCCGCAACCAAACTGTAATGTTAATGGAGGTATCAACTTGTATTTTTACTGGTGAGGTTTATAAAGTGCGAGTAGTTTAGGTTTTTTTTCCGAATGTTTGTCCATAAAATAAACTTGCAGGTTATACTGTCAAGTATGATTATATTTGATAATGGACAACTTGTATAAATAGATTGTAAGGGGGTTTCATATGTGTTTTTTTTTCTGTACAAGCTTTTATGTTTAAATTAGGTAAACTATCAAAATTTGGAATAACCTATTTAAATATCTAGCTATGGTAGGGTTATAGAGGGCATTTATATCCAAGGATATTATTATGCTACTCAAGTCTGGGACAAGCTTAGCTATATTCAGCTATTATTTGAGTTACAACGATAAAAAGTTATTATACAAAAAATAGAGTTGTAAAAAAAATCCAATATTCTGTGTTATATAACATATTATTGAATTAAATATCATATAAATGTGTCCAATAAATCTTAGTTTTGTAAGTAATACCTAGTTTATAATTTAAATGATGTTTAAATGATGTTGAGAAAAGCTTTTTTTGAACGGGTTTAGTTACACATAAAAGTATAATCTCATAGTAAATAGCCAAACAATCCCATCTAGTACTTTAACATATTTGTAAGTGAGATTTTTAACAGACGAAGTATTCGTATTTTGGCACTGTCAAGCATTATAGCGAGAGAAGGAAGACGCTTTATAATCTGCCTTTTGCATATTTCACTGTAACTCCACCATTCACCTTACAACGGGAAATACATCTTCCAGAGGATACAGCACTTTCTGTCTCACCTTTTATACATTTTATTTAAAACATATTTTGTATTATATATAACGAGGATAGTGCCTTAGATAAACCTATGGCTTTGACTTTGAGTCATTTCTGTCTAAACTTTATTGCTTTTATACATTTTATTTAAAACATATTTTGTATTATATATAACGAGGATAGTGCCTTAGATAAACCTATGGCTTTGACTTTGAGTCATTTCTGTCTAAACTTTATTGCTTTTATATATTTTATTCAAAACATATTATGTATTATATATAATGAGGGTAGTGCCTTAGATAACCTATGACTTTGAGGCATATTTCTCTCAACATTACTTGCTTTTATATATTTTATTCAAAGAATATTGTTTATTTTATGTAACTAGGATAGTGCCTTAGATAAACCTATGGCTTTGACTTTGAGTCATTTCTGTCTAAACTTTATTGCTTTTATATATTTTATTCAAAACATATTTTGTACTATGTGTAATGAGGATAGTTCCTAAGTAAACTTATGAATTTGAATACTGACACAAAACGGTTAAGTTAATTCATTTTAAGATAAAAAATATGCATCATTAAACACCATGATGGAATGTGGTTTCCCTGATATCAGATCACTGAAAACAGTTTGAACATTCTTGTGTCTATAGATTAAATTATCACTTGTATTCTTGACAATTATGTGTTAAGCGAGAACGTATTAATGAACACCGAAAAGAGTGTGATAGACAAATAAAATATTTTACTCAAGATTTTCTGAAAATAAATGATATTTCTTTACCTTACATATAAGTTTTATTTTTATTTTTGTCCCACCTTCACATCCTAAGACGCTAGGTCCTAGCCCGGAACTGATGTACACATTACTTCAAGCTGGCCCTTGAGGGTTGTGATATTATCACATGTAACATCCATTGGTCATTGATGATATTTAAACCTGGAACCTCGGCCACTGAAGCCCCATGCTCTAACCACTAGACCAGCTCGCTCCCCACAATCATAGTAGTAATACCCAGAAAACAATAAAAGATAAATAAACATAAAGAAAATGTACAATAATATAATACGAAAAATGTAGTGTTTTTGTTCTCTTTCATGCGTTATCTTGAAAATTAGCAATTTCACAAATGATGTACTGTCCTAAATAAAACTGCAGACAATTCTCCATTCGTTTATACAATCTTTTGAATTTGCCATTGTATTTTATTATTAACAATTATACGGGCTAATGTACAGAATTATTCGGAGTTCTATAGTCATCTCCTGACAAACACATTGGGAAACTACTCGACGTGTTGGTGGTATGGTCGATAACAATATTAATTAACCACGTTAGAGGCTTAACCAATAACAATCGTAATTATCTGATAAGTAGACCCTTTATTATCTGCAAAACTGCACATGTTGTTTTATAACTACTTTTGTTTTGATAGGTCGATAGTTAGTAGACCATAGGATTTAATCGCAGCTGAAACAGCTTATTGTACACCCTTATTTACAGGCCCTCATTTCCGTCAAATCCAAGGTGTTTAGTGAACTATGAGATCCTTTTGACTATGGTTACCTGTCCTTCCCTTAACGATAGGCCAAGAGATCTCACACGCAGACTTTGTAGGGCTGGACCCATAAATATCACGTGAAAGGCTGTCTCCTTCTCACCACCACATTCTCTGCATAAGAGGCTTTCAACTTGAATTCCCATCTTGTGTTGATGTCCATGGAATACCCAGTGGCCGCTGATGAAGCCAACCGCTTTCCGCAATGTCTTTATATTTATCCCAATGGCATCTGACACTATCGCACGAGTAGGTGTCAGCATTCTCTTTGACTGTATGTTGCCTTGTGTTCTTTCCCAGCTCCTTCGGATAGCTCCTTCGATGTTCTATGCCCATGCACTGGCGAACAGCCATGAGCAGACTTTTAGCTCCCTTATTTACCCATTTGTCAGCTCCCTCATTGCCAGCAATACCTTTGTGTCCTGAAACCCAACTAAGGATATCCTTGTTGTTCTCTCCCTGAGCTTTCATGGCCTGATGACAGTCCCATTCTGCCTTATAGGTAAATTCAGAACTGTCAAGCACCATTAGCGCTGCTTTGCTGTCCAAGTTCATGTATATGGCGTGGCCTGTCATACCTCGCTCTAAACACATTCTTGCACACTCTGAATGGGCAACCACTTCAGCCAGGAATACAGTAGCCAGTTTCCCCATACTTACACATAACTGCGCCTTGGGCCTGACTCCATTTATAATCCCGCCCCTTTTTGTGGTGTTAGTTTAACTGTAATATTAGACAATTCTTGGGTGGTAAGCAATCCCTTTCCTTTTATAATTGTTTTCTTTTATTTTGAGAATTGTGGGTATTTAACTAGGTACATACGCATAATATCCCTTGATAGATGATATACAGTGTGATTGAAAAGTCCCGGAACGGTTTAATATTTTAAAGAATAATGCAGATAGAGTTAAAATACTTGGTACAAAGTTACAGGGCATAAAACTCTATTTCAACCACATATTCAGTGACTCAATAACTCTTCAGGGGGACGTCCCACAAGGAGTCAGAAGAAAATCTTAAATAGAAGCATAGGTCAATATGCACATTAAATTAAAGGTATTTTTTAGTAGAATACAATGCCGCAAACTACACTTCAAAAGGTTGATCCTGCGCAAAATGACAGTTGTTCAAAGATTCATTTAATTTACATTGCTATTATACGCTTTCTCCTCAGGGGGCACAGCCCTAGGAATCGGAAGAAAATTGTTAACGTAAGAATAGGTCGATATGCACATCAAATTAAAGGTCTTCACTTTTAGATTACGATGCCGTAAATTCAAGCTCAAAAGAATGCCTGAGTAAAAAATGGCAGTCGTTCAAAGATTCAAAATGGCGGATTCAAGAAATCTTTGAAAATCTGCCATTTTGTGCAGAATCAACCTTTTGAAGTGCGGTTTGGGGCAATATATTCTACTAAAAAATACCTTTAATTTGATGCGCATATTGACCTATGCTTCCATTTAATATTTTCTTCCGACTCCTTGTGGGCCGTCCCCCTGAAGAATGATTGGATCACGGAATATGTGTTAAAATAGAGTTTTATGCCCTGTAACTTTTTACTAAGTATTTTAGCTCTATCTGCATTATTTTTTTAAAATATTTAACCGTTCCGGGACTTTTCAATCACACTGTATGTAATTTATTGTTTTTTGCAAACATGTAATCATCATCCTAAAGTAGACACAGTAACTTCAGCTTTATAAAACTATTAATTTTAATTTTAGGGGTTACTTTGTTCGTCAACAAAGTAATTTACTCTTTAAAGCATTTGCCATAATTATTGCACAAGGTCACTCTGTTGCAAGACCACAACAAAGGTGCTAAAGGTTCTGGACGTCTCTGCCTTACATGACCTCAACTGACAACCTCTGACTGACAACCTTTGAAATGTCAGTACCATCGCTGACAAAGGAAACAAACTATTTTTTTGACTGTGACTTGTTTCCTTTGGTTTGTATACTAATAGAAGTTTTTAGTTTTTGTATTGACTATTGAGTACAGAGGTTGTTTCAATAGTCAAAGGTTTTTGTTTCCAAGCCATGCTGATTTTTTTAAAGTAAGCTACTCGTCAATTGGGACTTTAGAATGTGTCATGTTTGTTCAATATAGAAAAATGTATGCTCAATAAATCATATTGTAAATGCGTTTAGAACTGTCAACAGTAGTCAAACTATTAAAGAAAACTACTAGCTGTTCCTTAACATTGGAAATTAACCATCCCAATTTGAAGAAAATTGTTTAGTACTAGCCATCGAAGGAATTCCGTATAACGTGTCTAACTTATTTAGCAGTGAGATTTATAGTTAGAATGACCCTTTCAATGTACACTACTCATTCTGAAAAAATTGGGTTTTTTAGAGCTTTTTCTGTATTATAATATTCCTTAGAAATACGTTTGGCCAGCTTATAATAAAATATCTTCACATATTGTTAGCATCAGTTATTGATCTCTTTGTCTGTTACAGTCGTTTTATTAGTTTCTCTATTTTATTAGTAGACATAAACAGTTATAAAATAACCGGAATCGAACTACAATCTTTCCAAAACTCATTTAAGGTAAGAACTGAACTAAAAAGTTTTTTATTAATTTGTTCTACCATATCAATCTACAGCTTCTTAACGTAGTTTAACGTATGTCACCCCTGAAAATGTGTAATTAACATTACAGTTTTATTCATATTATAGTGTTATTAACTTTATCCACTATAAACGTCAAAACTCATGTTCTCCCATCTGGAGAGAAATCTGCATGCAAAGTTATGAAATGCATGAAGCTTCTCTGTATAATGAAGAGTGTGAGAGTAAATCTTGCACGGGTGTTGCATATAAAGCATAGACTAGTTCTAACACCTCAAGTAAAATCTTTGTTAACACTATCGTTTGTTAGTTATCCTCTAAGATAAAGGTTAGCTTTCATTATTACACTTAATCTATTAAAATATATAAACGTTACTAATTTTTAAGTATTTTTTTTATATTAGTTTGAACTTTTCTAATTATTTATTTCTATTATTTTAAATAATTATGTTTGATACTCTTTGCGATACTCCCATAATTACTCGCTTCCTCTATGTTGGCATTTGTATTTGAAATGATTTTGATTAATATCTGTTCTATTTCATAGTTTTCTTTGTTAATAAATATTTACAGTTCAGTAAAGCACTTTCTTACTTTTTTATTCGAATTTAAATTTTTTTTTTCAGTGCAATGCAACGCAGTTATCTTAAAAACTGTGTAGGCATTTGTACAAAAAATGCAGCTGTTTAAAAAACTAAGGTCTCTGATTAACATAGAATAAAATAAAATAATATTAAGACGAGCATAATTATTTAAATGCATTTTTAAGATTGTTTTCTGAAAAAGTACAAGTGATATGAATGTTAAAAACACATGACTGGAAGACGTAGACGTTGTTTTGTCACCATGTTATGCAACTAGTTGATAAACATATTTCAATACAATATACTCGTTTGGGTGTACAGGCCATATGTGTTCAGTAGTGGATTGGGTTGTGAGAAAGTTAATCCGTGAAAAAAAATTACTAACATATATTTTTTTACCTCTGAAGTAAAAATCATATATTACTGCCCATACAGTACTGTGTACCCACAGCTGTACGAAGATGTGTTCAAAGCCTATATCTTACGGTCTCATTACTTAAATTTTTATGAAAGACTCAAAAACGAATTAACAAATTAACATATATTCCGACAATTATTAAAAAATTCAAAAACTTAGCATTTAAAAAATATTTAAATAAAGTTCTCAATTTGGTTTACATTTCTATGAAATAAAGAACTATAGTTTAATTTATTAAATGTCTTTTTATATATAACAAAAATTATCACACGCCTCCATTGCTATGAAAAAAGTATCTGATTTTTAAGGGGAGTACTTTATACGAAAAAGTACTTTATGCACAAGGAATGAATAAACCATCAAACTTTTCGATTTTTTTAAATGACCTTTTTAAATAATGGAAATGTGTTTTGAATAGTTAATAGTTCCTCAACCTCGCATGTTTTTCTTACAAGATGATGAATTCCTTCTCATTGTTACAGAGAATGGTACAGAGGCTTTATAATACGCAATACAAACACCTGAAATATTTTTCCGCTAAACAGTTGTTTGAGTCCTAAGAAAGGACTTGGATGTAGTTTATAAATTAGATTACCCATTAACATCGGTAAACTAGATAATAATTGTTAAAGCTCTTAAAGCTTTCAGTTAAAGCCTCTATATGGATTGGAAATTTTATTGATATCATTTATCAAACTCATATTACTGTATTTTCAACTTATATACGCTATTTATGTTGTTTACGTGAACGTTATCATACCTTGAACCTAATTTTGCATTTCCTGAATGCTGACGCAGTGCATGAGTTCAGTTACGTTTCAAATAGCAGTTGAACAGAGATGGGGAAATTATTGATATGCAATTCTGGAGGTGATTTGGCCTCTAGAGAACATGTAAGGACTTGAATGTTTGGCAATTTGGGCCAGAGCCACGACAGCGCCGCTTGTGAACGACGCTCTACAACTCCGAGGCTTGGATGTTAGATCTGCTGATACTAAGGCTTAGTCCCTGTTATATCTTCTAGATTTGAATACAAGCACTTCACGAATTCTCGGATATTAGATCTATCGATAATGAGATATATATCGTTATCTGCATAAACAATGATGATCTCTAAAATATAAGGTTTTTATCTAAGGTTTGCAGTGTCGTCACAAAACCTAAACATGGTTTTACAGGTGGTTTGGGTTGGATTTAATTTGTATGGGAACTTATTTTTGTTTCTAATAAAATACAATATCTATCTTTTTACCAATACAATTACTCTAATTTGTTGGTAAAATAACTTTTTTTATTTTAATAACGCGACTATTATTACCTAAGCTTCTATCAGAATATAATACAAAAAGAAAATTCGCGAAGGACGAGAAAAAGCAATATTTCCGTCAATCTTATTCTTAAAATCAATAAAAAAAAATTAAAACTAAACCCTTCGAATCTGCACGCTCTAGACTGTGTTCTACGTTTGTGTCCGCCCCAGGTATTTCATTACAAGCCACTTCACTGTAAATTTGGGCTATAAATAACGGACATGAAACTCTGCAATAAACAGACCATGTTTTGTCAGTTGGAAAACAGCATCAGACAGTTCTGAATCCTCCGTGACTGTTCCTCGTAAAACAATGTTAAATTTAACTTGGGAAAAAATGTCCTAATTGTTAGCATTGGCATTATTTGTTATGTTGATATTTATCAGGATAGAACATAATCAATGTAGGCCTATATATGAAAATATATTGTTTTCTGGCAAGCCCAAATATTTTCAATATATTTTGTTTTTGTTTTCCCGTATCAACTATGTAACATGGCATAATCACACTGAGTTTAATAATACACGGATTTATATAGTATTACTTTATATCTTGGTTTAATCATTTATCTTTTAATCGTGCATACTAAAAGCTAAATGATCTGTCGCGATATAACCAGTTTTAATTAAAATTACCGGAAAGTGTTATATTTAAGTGGGTAGTCCCATTTAATAAAATTTATTAAGGACCGAAAGGGGAGATCTATTTAAATCATAATATTTTTATGATCCTTGTAACTTTGAAAATCAACCCAATAAAGTTTTGTCACTTATTAAGCCATTTAGCCATTTAATGTCAATAGCGAAATTCTACAGAATTGGTTGGAAAGCGAATTTATACCGTTTTTGAAAAGCCATTGAAGTAAAACTGAACGTAAGTTATTAGAATCATGCGATTTAAATGCTTTTAGGTTATGATTGAAACAATAACTTCATCTACAAAATTTATTAAATAGTTTGTGACTACGTTGAAATGTAGCTTTTAAATCTTGACTGAGCCATCAAGACAAGTTATATTTTATAAGCATAGAGAAAGAGAAATTTAATCTTCATCCATTCATTGACCAAATCCATTCATCCATTCTTGATATGTTCTAATTCCAAATTATAAGGTGCCCTAGCTCTGGCAGTAGAGAGGAGGAGTCGACACTAACGTTCAATATTGAGCTGCTTCCATCAATCCTGCCTAGCCAAGTGACACAGTACTTCACAACAAACCCAACTGTCCATTGAATGTGGACAGGGGTGAGTTTAATGAAATTCCAGCCTTTACTGTCATCCAGCACCACATGGCGTAAGTTAACTAACTGCCGTAATGTAAACTTCTGAAATATATCAAATTTGACAGTGTTTTTTTCTTATTTTTAAATATCTGTAAAAAACGTTTACGGGCTGGCATTGATATAAAAATATGAACATAGTGTTGGAGATGTTTTGATTGGTGAAATTTGAGGAACATGCTATAGTGAAACAAAATTTCAAATACACCTGACTAATTCTATTTGTTATAAAGCAGACATAAAAAGCTTGATGAGTCTTTTTTCACTATCACCTATTATTATTAATATTTAAATGAGAACCAATAAAAAAACTAAATATTTGAAATAGACAACCGTCTCCTAGAGAAATTTGGTTTTTAATGATTTTAATATTTTTCCCAATAAATATTTCTGCTTCTGGAAAATAAACTCAGTAGATAAGAACCTAGTAATATCCCTTGTGGCTAGGACGTTCATTACTAATTTGATGTCTCGTCTCCATAGTATGCACTAAGGAGTCATTAATACATGTTGCTTAAGAATCTAATCCTACAGAACACATTTGAAAATAGTATACTTTAATGTATTGTTTTTTTTTTTTTTACTGGATTTAATCTATTAGTGAGAGGTAAAACTTTTAACCTTTTATGTGTATTTCTTTCGCAAGAGTTTTTCTTGTTAAAATAATTTGTTAAACATCACAAAATCACGGTATATCGATAACTATAAATGTTAATAAAATCTAATAAACTCAATTACCAAGGTAGGCCTATTCTTTCAATTACTTTGCTTTGAGTTGCACCATCATAAAGTGAAAAATATCATGTTCTATGATATAGCCATCAAAATGAATTTTGAAATAAATTAGTCTATCTGTTAATGCTTTAAATACAGCAATAAAATATTTTACTCTTTACATAATTTTATTTTAATCTTAACTAACTAAATGAAACGTATCTTAAAATTCGAAAACTACAGTATTTATCACATTTGAGAGGAGCAAGCATAAAGGTTATAACCTACGTCTTAACTCGAGTGTAAGATTGTAATGATTTAACGGTTGGCTTCCCTTGACATCCTAACATCATTTTAAACGCCCATTACTTTACTTCCGGAGACCAATTACAATACTTCCGGTGTCCAATTACCTAATTGTACATCTGAAAATGTATGGGGTTTAGACTTTCTAACCAAAGTAAGATAAGTATTATAACTAAAATATCTTTGATATATTTCCAATGTATCAAAAGACCGAGATTTAAAAATAATGTATACGTATTAGTCTTATGTAAAATCTCAACCCAATCGTTCAGTCCCAAATTTTATAAGTTAAGGTATTTTGTCGTTTTATATTAATTTTTTAATCGCGTTAACTATTTTATACAAAGTAACTTGTCGTTAAAAATATTAACTCATAAAAAATGTTTATAGTTTATCATAAAGATATTTATAACCATTCAAACATTATTATTGTAGTTTTATAGGATAGTAATTTATAATTTATGTTTCAGATGAATTTTTGTCAGTGTTTTATATGTTTTTTTAGAAAAAAAAAATTTTAGTATTATTATTATAAAAAGTCCAATTATTAGAATTATACAGTTTCCATGTGAATAAAAGTACTTACTAGAATGTAAAAATGTCAAAAAAGTCAATAATATGTAACATACTGTATAGTTGGTTGTGTAATAAGAAGAAAAATGGCGTAGCATTGAACATTTTCATATTTTATGAAAGAGTGTTAAAAGCTTTTGAAATATCATTTGACATATATTATTACCATACTACCGAGGACACTGGAAAATATTAGTATTTTAAAATTATAAATAAAATAAAATACAGTAGAAATTCATAAATGAAATTAACCGTAACTTAAAAAGAATATTATTAGATTAGATTTATAACTTCAATTTCGGCCCCTCCATTTCGTGACAGACATAGTAAATACAATCTGGACAATCTCCCTGGTTGCTAAGACATTCTTGATTTAATTTTATTTCTCGTGCCTTTGGTATGCACTAAGGAGTCTTTAAAACCATCCTTAGTCTCTAATGAAACAGAACGCTTTTTATAATAGCATACTTCTACATAAACAGGCAAGCTTCAGTTTAATGTACCACTGAGGTAACTATTTTATTGAACTTAATTTAATTAAATTATTATTGTACCTTACAATATCCTGTTTAGTGTTGGTAGATAAACAACTACATGTTTCGTGGTGACTACCACATCCTCAGGTTATCCTCTTCTCAGATTCGTCATCAATTTAAAACATAAAACACAGAACACACGTAAAAACACATTACATTTATTTTGGTACCGTCACGGTTGTAAGGTAACAATAATATTTTAATTAATATAAAGCAATATCTAGAAGTAGGACAATGAATTCTGTTACAAATATATATACGAATATTAACTGACGCATGGCAGCTTTTGTGATAAGTGACCGCTTCCAGCATGCGCTGCAACTAACCTCCAGCGGTCAAGTATCAGTAAAGCTGCTATATCTCAGTTAAATTCGTCAAATCTTCAAAAAAAGGCCTCGATCGATTGTTAATAAAATTGCCTTAGAAGGGTATGATAAAAGTGTTGTATAATTAACGGTTTTTGAGTTGTTTTAAGAATCAAAATTTTAAATGGCCACAATGCTCTAAAATTTTGGTAGAGAGTTCCGGGACACCATGTATATGACAAAGATCGGATATGTTTTCTCATTCAGCCTTACGAGACTGTAATATCAGTTTTACTACTGTAACATATTAAATTGCACTTCCACTATCATGATCTTAGGTTAAAATTAACAATAAAAAGCGATTAAATGTTATAGTGACGGACAATTTAGATGTTCTCAACCACTCGTATTATTAACCAAATATTTCACTGTTTATAAGGTTCTATTGGAATTGTTTAACGTATAAAAGGTATAAAGTAGGAATATTAAAAGGTTTTATAAAACAATTCCTTAAAAATGCAATATTTATAAAATTTAAGAAGAGCATAAATCGTAAGATTGTAATGTTTGACATCCCTTCATCCAAACGTTATTTTAAACGCTTATTACTGTACTTCCGGAGACCTACTACATTACTTCCACTTTAAATTACCTAATTGCCTACAAGCAAATGTAGGATACTAAAAATGTCAACAGTTTTAAATTACAGGGTTTAAATACAACACTCTATGTACTCTCTGGTCATTATGTTGGGTGTGAAATAGGGATGAAATTGGCGTTACATTCAAAATTGAATCACCCTTTATACAAATCTGTTAAAAGCCTTTGTAATCTCATTTTAGAAATTGTTTGATCTCAATATCGAGAACGGTGGATTAAATTATAAAATATCTTACGAAACAAGTTTCAATATTAAATCTAAAATATCAAAACCGTATTCAGAACTCACTTTAGCCTATTAAGAATTAATCAATGACAAGAGGAAAAAATGCTGTATTATTATTTATACCATGTTCACTTTTCAAACTGTACTTTTTCCGATTAAACTTTAGCTCGTCAGAAATTAACCTAGAGTTACACATTTTGGAATATACTGTATATTTATACTGAATTTTAGTTTTGGGAAGCATATGCATAATAATTAATCTTATAGCTTGGCATAGTGCCTTGCCTGGCTAGGAACGTTTTGTTTATTCATCAGTCGGCTCTAGAAATAAAACAAAATATATCACTCGGGATATCATTTATTCAGGATAGTTGTAACAGAAAGAAAGATCCACTGATGTAGTTTACTCTAAGAAACACTCAATATTTCTTGAAATCGTGGTTAGAGAGAAACACACATTGAACAAATGGTAAGGCATATTATTTAAACATTTTTAGAGTCACTTCAAGAAAGGTAAAAACTTCTACATAAAAGCTTTTCCATATAACGAATATAAAATGTTACCTTCAGCCTCCTTTACTGTTATATTCTGTTTATCTATAATTTATAATATTTTTAAATTAGTGCTTACATGAATAATATAAATGTAAGTAACGTCAATGTGTATGTTTACTGGATCGTTCTCATTTATAGTGTTTTCGCACATTTTGAACAAGGGGGTTTGATGTTGGCTCTCATTTTATTACAGTATTTGGCACAGATTCAAATCGGTTGACGTTTGATTTGCAGACTGAAAAACATTTTTCTATTTCGTCTACACAAAAAACATTTAAGTAAAATAACCCTAAAGAAACTCTATTATATGTGTTTGGTTTATGTAGTACACAATATAATTTGTTTAATGGCCTTACTGTTATAATAGCGCTGTGTAGCAAACATAGAAACAAGCGAAACATTTTATTTTAAACACTTTTTGTATACTTAAAAGTTTGTATACGATATTTTTTCTTTTATTTTACTTATTTATATTGTGTAACAAGTAATAGTGTGCATACAAAATATTTTGAACGAAAGCATTTTCCACTCTTGATCCTTTCAAGTTTGAGACTGTTTCTAACACTTAAAACTCGATCAGCCTCCAAAATCTCATTTTACTAAGGCTATTGTGATCATGGGTAAAACTGTTTTGTGGTATAACAAATAAATTTGAATGCCAACCAGTAAATATGAGGGTAGGGTTCCCCATGTTTGAGCGTATTTTTACAATTAAGTGAAAACTAAATGTTTATATAAACAACGGGTTTAAACCTATTGCTGAAATAGTGACTGATGATCGTTTTCTCTGATGGTTCAACTGTTACGTCGTTGTTTAATACTATAAAAATACCGGTATGGATCATAAACATAAAAAATTAAGTTTTTCACATGCTTAGTATTATAACGTTGTACTTTTCTTGGACTCTTTTCTAATAATTGTGGTCCATATAACACATTAATCGCGCGAAAAAGGCAAAGCGAGTAGCCTTTTCTAATATAGGAGCTTGTTGTACCTCCTAAGAATATTAAAAGAAAGTAGGGATGCTGGAGAAATCTAGAGATTAGATTCACAATCGTATAGTTTTTGGGATATTAATGATAGCACAGTCAATATTCTAAACCTGCGTATTCAAGAACGATTTCTCAATGACATTATATAGCAAGGAAAAGTAAGAGACGTGGAATACTGCTATGATATAATTATTGAATCTAATATTAATGTATATCATGTAAGCATAAATATTAAGTGCTCTAAGGAAGAACAGAGAGTTAGTCGTATGTTTTTTTTTATTTGATCAACTCTAAGATGTTGACTGAGATTTCCCATGAGTTTCAGAACAAACTGACGTAATTTTCTGGTCGTTTTCATTTGAATGTATTTCTGTATGTGCTCGTACCGTTGTCCGTTGCAAAACTGTACTAGAAAATAAACTGAAGTCTCAATTATCCTGCTAACAGTCCGTACGATAGCCTTTGTCTGAATTTCTCAGGCAATTCATGTTTGTCTATCAAAAATGGGATTAACTATAGATTTTCTTAGCAATTTGGGTTTTAAACAGAAACGAAAACTAGGTTAATAAAATGGATTTCATTGTAATTAAAGGAGGTATTTTGGCAAAAAAAAAAACAAACAATTGTTGCTAAGTAAGAGACTTGAAAATTTTAAGTTAACAGTTTTGTATGTATTTCTAGTAATATTTAGACTGCAGACATTTAATTTTTCAATAACCAAGGGAAACTTATTCATTACACTCTTATAATAAGAGAGCTTATGAAAGCTTTGATATTTGCTTCATAGAAGTTTTGCCATGTTTGAAAATGTTCTTTTAAATGCAAGAAATTTACTTAATTTCCATTTCATAGTACTCAGATGATACATTATTTAATTTGAGAATACGCTACTATAAAAAAGTAATGTATAAACGTGAATTTATCATTAATTATATAGACCTAGTTTTATTTAATAGGACACATTGAGCTATTTCTTGAAATTTGTGTACTATGTTCAGATCCAACAGTGTAAAAGTAAAATTTAAATCTATCAACAATTATCCAATAGTTATGTAAAAAATAATTACCATTTAATAATAAATGTATTTAAATTGATTTTTACCAAATTTACAAATACATTTATTATTATTTCTACTAGTTTTGATAGTAAAAATACTTTGTAAAATCTAAAAATAAACACTATCCTATGCGCTGTTTCACTTATAATCCGAGATTAAGTCTACGATTGATTTAAATTGTTCCTTCAAAATGTTTGAGGTACTTACGATCCCTAAAATCTAACCGCATATTATTTACATGTCTTGGAAATATTTAAATTACATATTCCATCCCAATTATATTCAAGCTCCTTTAAAGTTTCAATATGAATATTTTGTTTGTTGAGGGAAAACACCAGCTATCACAAGAAAGGCTACACATACAATAATGGTAAACGATTTTAGAGAAGAGGAAATTTTATAACTGAAATGAAAGAGTAATTTTAAGTGTCAACAACATAGAAGTGTTGAATCGTTTCCGTCTGAAACTTTACGCATTCCCCTTTCTATTATGTTATTTTAATGTTAAATGTTTTAATGTTTTTTTTTTTTACATCGTAAATTATTTATCTGGTTTACGAATATGCAGTAACATAAACGGTTGAGAAAGGTGCACTATAGCTATACTTTTAATATTGCAGGTGAAGCTGTAACGTTATCATCTGATGTTACAACCACAACCAATTAAACACGGTCACTTGTAGCTCTGTGTACGTGACGTCACGAGTGTCACGTGACTGTGTTTTTACCACGTGACACAGACACAAACAGCTGTTAAAGTTGTAGAGTTTGTTTCAGTCACTGAGGCTTATTATGGACCTGCTTTATGTCCACAAAAGCTAAAAATCTATAAGTATAAAAGAGAATGTTTGTATATTTGTTTGGCAGTGATAAACTCAGACACCGCTGAACCGATTGCCATGAAACTTGGTACATACGTGTAGAATGTCATGGAATAGGTTTATACACCATCAATTTTGCGATCCGTCCAATCAGCTCCGCCCCAGTGGTTCTGGAGTTTCCCATGTTAACCTTATGAGAAATGGAATTAATGAATCTTAACAGCTGTTTCAATTAAACAAGTTGGTTCTGTTCTATGATGTTCAATAGCATTAAAGTTACAAGGATTACCAACAGGGTGCAGCACTATTATTTCTTTTACATTTATGACAACAGCTAATTTGCAACCAAAAGGTGAGTGAGCATAGCGAACGAACTTCAACCTGGAGGCGAGTTAGCGTGGTGAACGAGCTAACCTGAAGGCAAGTGAGTGTAGCGAACGAGCTAACGTGAAGGCAAGTGAGCGCAGCGAACGAGCTCCAACCTAAAGGTGAGTGAGCGTAGCGAACGAACTTCAACCAGGACGTGATTGAGCCGTGCGAACGAGATCATCTTGAAAATTAAGAGGTTAAACGGGGCAAAGCCCGCGGGTTACAGCTAGTTATAAATAAATATAAATGTTTTTTTTTCTTTTTCGAGGACAGAGCGCCAATCTTAGGTGGTATACTGCGGCGGATAGCTTCATTTGGCTTAGGTTATTTTAGTTTAGTTTAGTTTATGATTGTTACTTACTAAGTGACATTGATAGGAAAACTAAAGAATAATGTGATTTTGGGTAATTTGACAAAAATATAAATTTACAATTTGTACTTTTGCACGCTTTCGTATAAAAAATTTTACATTGTAACCGCAGTAGTAAGCTGTAAAAAATATCCCTACAAACAGTTGCTTGTTTACAATTGTCTGGACTCTTATTTGCCGCCGATAATGCTTTGTTAAATACCGTTCTGATAACGATTAGCAATCAGTAGCAATCCTTACTACAATGACGACAAAGACTGCTCTAGAAGTTTGATTTAAATATTTACTGACTTCTTTAACATTTATGCTTCCAATTACTGTAACAATAAAAAATATCCTTGCATTAACCCTATTAAAACTCTTTTTTCCAATTTATTTTTACATTTACTAAAAAGTATAAAAAAAATACTAACTACAGCTCATAACAAATCTTAACAGCTATAATTATTCACGAAAGTACGTGATAAATAAAGTTTGTGATGCTACTTTATTGACTACTTGTTGATCCATCAACTCCAGGGTTTCATTACAGCAAGTGGTTGTTGTGTTTTGAAGACGAGGATATTGAGAGCCAGTTGAGTACTGGGAGAGCAGACGCCCCTAATTTCAGACCAACTCATCAGCACAAGCATTGCCAGTTGTTTCTTGTTTTGTTTTGTTTATTATACCATACCATTCTGTTACTTCCAACATGTATTTTAATAGTATGTCCAACTAATTAAAAAAAATTCAGCAAAACCACGCTGTGTTAAAATTGTTTTAGTAATTTAGCTTAAATGTGTTAAACATAAAAAAAAAACTATTAGAGACGGTTTTGTACACAATCTAATTTTTATTAGTTTTTTTATTTAAAAGAAATAAGGCTGATTTAATTGAATTATTAATACTTAAAGCACCATTGGGCTTGCCAATACGACTATATTATTTCGTCCATTTCCGATTATCACTTTAAAATTGTAAAAAGGAAAGAAATGCTTTTCCAATAACTCCACCCCCGACTAGCAATTGTCGTAACTTTAAACGATCCAGTTAGCTTTATTGATGGTAACAAAACAACATCAAAGCCGATACTACTCAACTCAACATGTCTGTCCGTTTATTACGTATAATATATATGATGAGTAGTAAATTGTAAAACCAGTATGAAACCTGCAGAAAATATATATGCGCTATATGGAATGCACTTTGCTGGATTCTACCTAGCAAGCATTCACTAATATTAAACTATACCCAAAAAGAGATACTTGTATCTACAAAGTTTTGTTTGTTTTGTTTCAAAATTGTTCTAGATTTTACATGAAATGTGGTTTAGATGTCTATGTTCTGTCAATTATACTAGAACAAAAAAAGGAGCGAGCTGGTTTAGTGGTAGAGCGCAAGACTTCTTTCCGTAAGGTTTTAGGTTAAAATTCCACCGAATCACCAATAATTTTACCTAAGATAAACAAAAACTAAATCAAGCCCTAAGTAATGTGAAAACGATTCCTGGGCTCATGCCTAGCATCCTGGAACAAAGTAAACTAGAACAATGAAAATGCAAATTACAAGTATTGTCGAAACTCTTATAAGGTTTTTCAAAGCTCAATATTGTATTCGACTAAAGTGATAGTGGTTGATTAATTTCATAATTCCTTATATTGTTTCCTTTATATTTGTTTACGTGATTTACGCTTTGAAAAACCACCTAGATACCCCTTACCATTAAATTTGATATAGGTTGAGTTTTATTTTATATACTGTTCAGCTTACTTGTCGAACGAATGTCTCGATAGAGCTCTTGAAGGTTGTAGTAAACGCAAGGTATCTCTGAAACGGCACCTAACACAGAGTTATATCACCATCTACTGAGGTAGTTCCTACTCAATGTATTGGAAACCGTTCCGATGTAACTCTCAAGTTAAAATGGGGCTAGGCTTTCACGTTTAACATTTGCTAAATGTTTTGAAACATTGAGAACAACACAAGTAGACTCAGTGTAAGTGGAAAATCGTGCCAAACTAATTAAAGGCACAACTATCCTTAATATATCTCAATTACTTAACATTAGGATACAAACTATGGTTGAAGATAAATTTGCAAACTTTATAAGTCTAGTTAATTGCTATGTATCAAAGGCTTAAATTCTTTGTTACTTTTAGCGTTCTTAACCATATTTAAAATGATTTGATATACAGAAAATCTAAAGCAAGAGCAGTGTACAATAGCTGGTTCTAAAGAAATTAGTAAATTAGCGGTCATTTCCAGCAGTATCCACCAAGATACTTAACCACCAAATCACCATTAGATGTTAAGTTAGCTTTTTATATCCATACAATAAGGACAGCTTACAGGAAAGCGTAAGTTCAAAGTCAATAAAACAGTTTTGCTTCGAAACTAATAATCCATCCACCTCCACCATAAACTAAAAATATATTGAGTAATGCATTTTTTACTTAAGCCCAGAAACATCATTAAAAGTGTTCCTTTCGAAAGTTCACGTGATTTTTTGGAGATAAACAATCCAGATAATCTTCCTCATCATCTCGCATCTGTAAAATATTTGCGAAATGATTGCTAAACTACTTAGATTTAGCTTGCAATGAGTGTCAATATTAAAAGCTATAAAACTCAAATTGCGTTAAACTATGTAATTAGATGTTAAAGATGTAGAATGCTCCACAATTCTGTTGCAAAATGAATATCATAATTACTCAGGCTTAAAAGAGAGGTGGCTATGTTAAAAGTCATGTATTGTGATGAGCTTATCTCTTGATAAGACTAAAATTTCAGAACATTATAGGGCAGGGAGGGAAAGCAGTCCTAATTAACTTGACAAAGGTCGTTCGCAAAGGGCAACGTCTGTCAGAGACCTTATTAAAGGATGTTAGTAATATCCTCGCAATAAGGGAGGGAGAAGATAAAACCCAGTTTAAACATGTGGTGTCCTTTAGAGTCTTTAGACGGAGTTTATTTTCAAGGATCTTTGTTGATACATGGAAAAAGACTTATAAAAGTATTTGAAGATAACTTTTTTCCTATGTTTGGAAACAAAATTCATCTCATGAAACACACACCAACACACTTGTTTCAAACACTTGTTCTCAATCAATATTTTTTCTTTAAGTATATTACACTTTTGTGTAATTATTAGTATTAGATTGTATACATCTGATTAAGTAAGTCAATTGCTAAGATTAAAGTTGTGATTAGTAATTCTAAATGTTAACTAAAACTGTATAACCTTTCTGTCTGTTATCTTAAAGTAAAATGTCATCACCAATTATTGGAAAAAGTTGCAACGTGTTTAAGTCAACATTCCGAGTTAGACTTATTTTGATTGAAAAAGTTTCAAGAAAGTAGTTGGAAAGTTTATTGACATCTTCGACATGACTTTATAAGTTAATGGATGTCTTCTCTTTATACTTAAAAGCAAAACTTAAAGTTTTAATTACACAATTCTTTATTTTTCACGAGTCTTTTATTGACGTTTTAAAACTTACATACTTTTTCATGTTTAGAGGTTGCTATATTGGGTAGTGTTACACATAAATGTTACTGGTAATGCAAAAGCACTGCAAAAATTTAGCTTTTCGCTCATAAAAAGTTATATTTTATTCAAAACAAGAGTAAATTCATTTTACGTATAGGACTTTGATAACAAATTTGTTTTCTTAGAGTGCACACGAATATTTTTCCGAAATCCAATTTTTATTCAAAATAAAATTTAGTTTATATAACAAGTTTGTTTTGTGTTTAAAGATATCCTAACAACAAACAGGACACAAACATTGTGTTTGTGATCAGCTTCCTAATAACATAAATAGATAAATTAAATGCAATTTCGTAACAAAATATTATATTCCCTAAACAATACACAAAATATTTTAAATGCATATAATACGAAACTAGATTGTAGTTATATATATTTCTAAGACACTTTAAGCCATGCAAGCTATAAACCTCCTACTTAGAAAGTTTCTTGTGCTGGTTAAGACTCGTTGCATGCAGAGCACCGATTAAGCTGCTTAACATCCAGAAACGGTTGGAGCTATGTGACTTTCTCTACAATTTCCCTTTCAAAGAGCTTCGGATATGCTTTCGTACAAACCTACTTATTTATATTTCTCTTTAAAACTATTTAAATTTTGATTCGTTCACCAGAAGTTCACTGCTTGAATCATGAACATTAATTGAGTACTCAAATTCATCAAAATGTTAATCTTAAAATATTGACAAGCTTAAAACATATGAAAACGTGATCATGTTCCGGAAAAATAAACTGTCACCAATACTTAGAAAATAAATTGTCAAATCTCATAATACAACATACGGTAAAAAATTAAATAATTAAATGTTCTACTTTGCGAGGTTTTCAGATTTGACTTTGAGTTTGTGCGTTCAAACGCAGAGAATCACACTAACTTGATTTGCTCTTAGTTTGTAATCAAAACCTCCCTGCGTTGCCTTACTTTTAACGTGTATCCTACGTTTAAATGGCTATTGTCTAATAAATTTTTCTAAATGATGTGATTTGTCCTTTAGAAAAATTTATTAGACAATAGCCATTATGCTTTAGAATTACGACTTTGTGTTATTTCCGATGTTTAGTTATTTTTTTACGGATACACTATCGATCCAAATAGTAATTCGAATAATATACTTATGTATTACAATAGTAACAATTCTTTACTATTATAGTTATGATGAATAGTTTAGAATATATGAATAGCATAACAAATATGCCATGGTCTTGAATTAACTATATGGAATTCTGATAAAAATTCACACTTAGATGTTTGCTTATAAATGTGAATAAATAAATATCTTAAAAATATGAATCCCATAAATTGAACTGTAACCGAAAACTTATAAGTATTGGAGGACATGAGCTCGTTTTTCATTTTGGTCTATGGTATCAATAAACCAATCTGACCTATTTCATTGACAATATAGATCGAGTACTTTTAGAAACCATTTGTTTATTGAGATATAAACCAATCATTTGAAAATTTAGGAGTAGAGTAACTTTATATCGTGTTTTAATTTTGGTATACATATCATTCTATTCTATTTTCTTTAGGTCTTTGGTTTATTGTTTTTGTTTCAATACTTGCCACATTATTTTTCAAAAGGTAAAATCTATGTATAATAATATTGATTTTAATGTAAATATAATGCATAGTTGACTGAAGAGGTAGTTTTTTTTTAGATTTAGAGGAGATTTGTTTGACCAGGAATGAACCAATGGTAAAAATGTCAGTTTTTCCTTTTTTATATCGTAAACATGAAAATAGCTTCCTAAATAAATAATCTGAGTCCCAATACATTAGTTTTGTTATGATCAAAGTTCTATAACACATTTATGCAAATCGTTAGCAACAATTCCAATAAAATAATATGTTGAAAAAGTATTTAAATAAGGGAAACGTTTTTAAATCAGAAATTGTTCACTATAATTTTAGTGAGCCAACAAACAATCAAAGGTTGAAACAAACAAAGCCAGGATATTGTAAGAACAAAGGACGAACTAATTCAAAGCGTCGCTTTACAACTGTTGACTTTTACCCCGCTGCAAATCGTTTCAATGATTCAAATTACAGCTAATGGTTTAATATATCAATTAGATACGTTTATGTAGTGTAAATATTGTACAATCATCAAGATATCACAATATATTGAGTTATATATAGCTTTTAGCTTAAGCATAGTCATGTAAATATTTAATTTTGTATTTCATGATCCTTATAATATGTTTTATTTTGTATAGCTTAATATTACGTTAACTACGATTAGTAAAAAAGAAAGTTAAGCTTTCTCTAAAGAAAATAATTTAAATGAAGCAACGAAAGTATTAATTTCGTATTTAATTTATTTTTTTTAATTAATTTTTAATACTTTTTAGTGATTAGTCATCACAACGGTCACACTAATTAAGCAATTAAAGAATCCACAAGACTGTGGTACAGATGCCTCCACATTAAAACCCTCAACAAAATTATTCCTAGCACCTCTTCATAAACCTCATAAAAATCTTATCCTTGGGACCTAACCTAGGGAAAATTTTGATACTGCTTCTAACCTTTGTAAACTTAAATGGGTACTTTCCTGTTAAAGGAAACATTCATTATTATCGATGATTTTTGTCTCGATATATCCATTAAATTGAAACATATCAGCTGACAACTACGATAAATATTGTTCAGTATCAACAAACAATAATTAAATGAAACTGTTAAAAAAATAACCTAACATAACTAACCAAACTTGCTGAGTAACATTCCATGTTTAACTTGTCTTTTCTGTTATCAAAAACAATGTTTAAATAGTACAGCAAGTTTGGTTGGTTATGTCAGGTTAGCTTAGAACAGTTGCATTTCTTAATCCATATAATAGACTATTTTAGCCTAAACGAGATCAGCTGTAAATATGTAATGGATCGGTAAACAAAAATATCGATATATCGAGACGAAAATCATCGATAATAATGAGTGTGCCCTTTAACAGGAAAGTATCCTTAAATGTAACCTAAGTATTTAGAGTTCTTTCGATGACAAATTCATTTTAGATCGACTCTCCACTGTCACAAAAACATTAATTAGTTTAGAGTTTTCATATTTACAAATTGTATTTTAAAGTTCTAAAGAATACATTTTTGGATATTCGGTGGATTAGCCAGTGACATGAAAGGTTGTAAGCCAAAGAAGCGATGTCATCCGTTCGTGTTCTTTGGCCACCTTAATCAGCATAATAAACCTACGAATCACGGATATTAGAACAGTAATACGTGAATAACACCTAAAACATTTACTTCACGATAATATAGTAATGTGTTTAGTCTTGACAAGTTCAAAAAGATTGTTTCATTAGAGTCTCTGCGACAGATTCAGAATGTAGATAACACTATTTGGGTTAGCTCCAGCTCCGGAAGCAAGCATTACAAATGAGAACGGTAAAACAGTGCTAGCTCTCCCAACCACCTCCTGTAATACCACCTGAGTAATCTCATCTTTCGAGTGCTGAACCCGTTTATTCTTATAATATGTCAAGGAACGTCTCCTTAGAATTATTGTAAACTTAATCACTGTATATAAAAAAAATTAGGCATAAGTTTAAACTAGTAATAGTGGGTTAATTACCTGGTTCTGGAAATCAATTTAATTAATTTATCAAATAAATCGAATTGTCAGAACCAGGTGTTTAAACCACTATTACAAATTATTCTTCGCAATCTGAGGCCATTATTACTAAATTGAAGAAGTTTTTTTTCGCGATTATTTAAACATTTAGTAAGTTTGTGCTTTTTAAGATGATATTTTACATCATGATCGAATAAGCCTCCTTGGCTGCAACACATTTTGTCTACATTTTTGGTAAAACTCCTTAGATTGGAGCTCTGTCAAATATTTGTAATCCATGACTTGGTTTATTTACTTTACAGTAAAAGTGCCATATGGTACACGGAAGTAATGACTTCCAGGAGAAAATGGTTTTCCGTTTGTGTATTGTATACTACAAGATAAGGGTAAGGTGATTACAATTACTGGATTTTATTACCAAAATACAGAGTATTCTGAAATATTTAACTACAAGATCGTCTGCAGATTCAGCATTGTTAACGTGTATTCCGCAATACAGCATTTCTGAGATTGACGTTGGTACCAGGAGAGTTGAGACACAATCAGACAGTGATATAACGATCTTCCCGTCTATTGTTTACATCATTCTTTAAATAACGAACTTGTATTCTGAATGTAATTTTAATTTCCTCTCACTATTGTATCAGAACAATTTAATCACATGCCCCTTTATTAGTACTAAAAAATATTTCTGATTTAAATAAATCTGTTACAATATAACATTTTGATGACTAATATAATTACATTTATAGCACCGAAATATTTGTTTATACATTAATTAATTCATTTATATATATTTTCAAAGTATGTATTGCATTAGTCCATTATAACTTTTCCCACTATACGTATTTCATTGATATTGATGGTATTTATTATAAAAGAAAAGTAAGTATAACAGTTTGCAATTTATAATAACATCCACAGTAAACAGATTTAATTCAGATTTAATTCTAGGGAAGCAAACAAAACATTTGCATTTTTCTTACGAAAATACTGTGATTTTTACTTTCATGTTTCAATACAGTACTTGTTGATACAAAAATAATGATTTGTTGCCTTTACAATATTTCAGTATCATATAGACTGCAGATGTTACATTTGCATTTGGCTTCCGGGCAAGTGTATTTGAATATGCTAAGTTGAGCAATGATAATATTGAACTATATCTGTGGTATATTCGAAAATGCGAATTGTAGTGTAATATTACCGAATAAAAATGCAATAGTAATTGCTTCACGATGCTGTTTTGTAGACAACTATTTTATAGCCCTAAACGAAGTGCAAATTTGCCAAATGTTCAATCCTGATGTATAATGATGTCAGTTTAGCCGATAAACATTAAGAATAACGCCAGGATTGATAAAATACTCCTTAAGGATTAGGTATACTTATCAAAATCAATGGTGAACAATTAGGTATAGTGTAGCTTTTATTGGAATGAATCTGTCAATAGAAAAGGAAATTTGCACTGACTTTGACGTTTCTATTGCATTCTCAACATTGTATAAGCGCTAAGGTATACAAAACGATAGTATATCAATTTCGTAATGTTCAATAGTTATTATTTGCATATAAAACTTGGCTACCTGGTCACAAGTCCGGATTTTTATGACTACCTGTAAAGCTTCAATATTAACATTGAATAGTCTGGTAAGTTAAACAATGTATTCATTCATATACAGGGTGTCTATAAAAAAACGTTTCATGACTTCGAAAAATGAATCCTCATACTAAAAGGAAGAAAAAAGTTTATGTGAAGGTATGTCCAAAAATGCATTTTATCCAGCTATTCTACATTTTGTTTTTTATACAAAAGTATTTTTATCTGTGAAGTTTTTCGTTCGATGATTATGACATTTGGTACCCATGTTAACATACACAAGACCTATAATAGAAAAAAAATAATAAAGCTGATCCGATTGTAAATTTCAAAATGGCGCCGTTACCATACTACATTTATCAATCTACACTCAAAAATCAATGATTGATTTTTCCTTGCTTTGTAGAAAAATAATAAATCAGGCCCATGATTTGTAACCTAGAGTGATCCGAGGTTTCTTTTTTAAGTTGAAAGAATATCGAGGGTTTATTACATTTGGTAAATTTTGTATTGTCCCTTATGCTTTAATAAACATGGATTTTTAATAAAATGCCCTATATTTATCTTTATTCTAAGATTAAGAGGGTAAATGTTTTACAAAATAATGCAGACATTTATAGAGCATGTTTGTCATTTTTTATTATCAGTTTTAGTGTGAATGTTATACATTATTTTACGCATGGTTACAAAAGAACTACCGTATTCTGTATTTATTAACACTGTGCTTAATAAATGAGTCAAAAGTTGATACAAAAATATTATGATACAACTAATTATGGCCATAAACGGATTATGTATTTAGCTAGGAAATTTTGTACAAATCAAAATTTATTTTTGCGTTGCCCGATTATTTACGTTACTAATTAACACATTTTACTTTATTCTAAATTTGAACTATAGACAATTAATGATTGTTATTTAAACGTTTTTAAACATTTAACTATTAAGAAAACTATTCTGTACATGTAAACTTGTACTTGAGCCGTTTTATGTATTATCCATTTATTTACTTTTACGTTATAGCTCACCGATATTAATTTCTAGAATAAATATGTGAAAGATAGTATATAACTATATAGACCTACACAAAAATACTTTTTTGTTAGGTGCTTGATTAAATTACTAAAGCTTAGACTTAAATAATAATATTAATACTAATGATTTGCTGCAGGTGTTGTAAGGAAAACTTCAAAACCGTTCTATAACGAAGAATATCAAATTAAACCAATGCAACCTCAGTAATTTTCATGATTCATGCAACTTAACCGTATATTTAAATGATCAAAACTTCGACAGTACTACCATAGACAATATAATACTTAATGGTACTACTGTAAGGATAAATACTTAGGTTTAAAATAATTATACTTTTGAAAGCTTTACATAGAAAAAGCTCACAAGCTGTACATCTGTCCTGTAATAAGCTCTATTATTACTTTGATTACAATAAACTAAAGTAAATGTAGTGTTTTTAGATTTTACTATTGATAGATTTAGACCTTTTATCTTAATATTTAATAATTCATTACCTAATTAAAATAAAATCATACAAACCTTTAAAGATATCAGAGGTATGAAGTATAACCAACGATGTAGAGAACTACATAACGCATGTGTTAATGGAAACATGTAATCAACTACAGTATTCTTTGTTCTACGACTGGAGATTGATGATAGGAGGGCAAACACAAACAACCCGTTTCCAGGTAAATATTATTGCGACTGATTGAACTGTTTCATTTGGCTGTTTGTGAGTGAAACTTTCTATTCGTAAAAAATTTCGATTCTACATGTGACTTCTTTCTTTTAGCAACAAGATTTTAGAAAACAAAATAATTACTTTTACACAAAATGTTCATTGCTTGACAACCATTCCGAGTAACTAACATTTCGAATTAACAAACGCACTTTTGAGCAGGACAAAAGGCTTTTAGTTATTGTTCCTCACCCCATGCTTTTTCCATGGTCTGTGGTTTTAAGAAGGCTGTAACAAATTCACGTTCGAATTAATAAAAAAAAAAAAAAACTAAAACCTATGAAACAGGAAAATACAACTTTACTGCTACTAAAAATTGCAAATATATAAATGATCCCAGAGGAATACCTATTCCATTTAAAGGTTTTTTTATTTAGTGTGCACAAAATATCTTTAAATTATGTAGAATTTGTATGCTACATGTTTTGCTATCATATATCTTTTAGGACGTAAATTTATTTTAAGATGTAAACGAGTAATATAATAATTAAATTTACTTGTAAATATGGTATAGGTGAACATATGAAAACTTTCAAGGAAAATAGGTAATTTGTGTAAATTTGGTACTTTTGAATGCGCAGAAATTTTTTTTTTATTTGAATATTTTGAAGTTATAGAAAAAGGAAGACGTGGAAGACTCCGTTTGCCAACCTCCTATTTAATAATTCGCCCAAGGACTGTCTCAACTGTCACTTGTCTCGATGAATTCGTGAGCGGTTTTAACTTTCCGTAGTAATAATACATTTTACGAAGTCATCATGTAAATGCTGTAAATGTATTAAAGTAACGTCAGTTTATAGTTTTTATGTTAGTAAACAATTTACTTTATACGTTATCTTTTACTTTTCAAGTAAAACGCAGTGCATTTTGAGTTGGATAGAGGTCCAAACTAGATGATTGCAACAATAGGTGATAATAAAACAGTTCAACAACTTTTCAACAACTTTTATGATTACTTTTATATGGTTTATTAAAGTAATCACAACAGTATATTGTATAGATGAGTATTGCAAGGACTGTATGACGTAGTAATTAATATCACAAAGAGCTGTTACAAAGGCTATTGTCTCTGAGAGAAGTTATTAGAGACGAAGTCATCTCTTTATGTTTGAAAAAGGCAAATCTCCTGACGTTACTATGCCTTAATCACGAGATTAATAAAGCTAAATTAACTCTCAGCCTTATTTTATTTATATTTTCTGCATTTGTAAACATTAAGATTATTTAAATATCGTAATATAATTTAGTATTTTCTAACAACCAAATTTACTGTGAATGTGAAAATGTTATGTTTCGCATACATTTCCAAATGGATAATTTGGAACGATGAACACGAGCTGAGAAAAAAGGTTTTAAAGAAACATGCTTGCCTATTAATATATATATATATATATATATGTTGATCGCTGAAATAAGCATATTGTTTTTAATACAAAAATATTTGTTTTGTTTTTGTTTCAGATGTTATAAAATACAATTCAAACTAATCGAAGTATAACATAGCATAAACAAGAAAAAAATATACACAACTTAAATTACCATTAATTTTTTCAATAAATTAATTTCTTTTAAGATACAACATTTGAAATAAGAGATTTGTTAATTTACTTACGATGTCGTACGAGAAGTATAAAAACACGTTCTAGGATGATTCAGTAACTTGAGAAAACTTATGCGTATTGTAACTTAACAATATGGATAAACTATAATTGATGATTGAAATTGGAGGGAATGAGATAAACTAAACGGTGGTTGCCTTTTTAGACTTTATTTGTAATAATTCACAGCAGCCCTGTCTCCGCTGCCACTTGTTCTAATGAAACCTGACAGTTTTATTTTTTTTACTTTTCTAAGTCAAGCATCTAACAAAATTTTCATGCAAAACCCATATTACCTGCCTGCAAAACTCTATAGCATATATTTTAATTTAGTCTAAATAGTCGTAAGCTGAAATGACCTATACAAAAAGATTAATTTTATATGTCCCCTTAATGTATAAATACCCAATGAAAAATCTCTTCACAAACGTCATGATGTATGAAAGTAATCACAACAGTATATTGTATAGATGAGTATTGTAAGGACTGTAGGACGTAGTAATTAATATCACAAAGAGCTGTTACAAAGGCTATTGTCTCTGAGGGAAGTTATTAGAGACGAAGTCATCTCTTTATGTTTGAAAAAGGCAAATCTCCTGACATTACTAAGCCTTAATCATGAAATTAATAAAGCTAAATTAACTCTCAGCCTTATTTTATTTATATTTTCTGCATTTGTAAACATTAAGATTATTTAAAGAGCTTGATAAATCTTCGTATAAATTAACAATTAAAAAAGACTGTAAATATTTCAATAAAATGAAGGTTGTATACATTTAAAAGTATTATGGTAAGCCTTTTCTATGACAAGACAGTTTTTATAGTTTTTTGTATATAAGCACCGGTTATGATGCATATTTTTTTACACGTGCTATTTTTTTTATCGAAAGAAAAAGCAAAAAAACACCAACGTATATAATGTAGCTTACTTTTTTGAAGAGAGGTTAGAGTGAAACAAATGTTTCAAGTAATGATGAGTGTTAGTTAGATAAGGGATCGATCAGTTAGTATTTATTTGTTGGTTCTCTTTGTTACGACAGAAGATTTTTTTTCTCAAAATGCAGTCAACTAAAAGTTATTTTTTATAGACAATAAAGATAGTTCCATGATAAATTTTAGTGACAAGAAATAATAAGACAAGTACGCTTCTTAAGTAGATGTTAGCTTACAAATGAAAATTTAAAATATAGCTTACATTTTTGCAGGAGTCCTAAACAGTAATAGGTAATTTTCCTTATTTGAATAATTTAACAAGATATCGAGGAAATATGGTCAATTTAACTACACGAATACTGGAGGGTTAATCATTTCATGTATAAATATTGAAAAAATGTACTTTGATGTTTTGAGTGTAGCCTAAGCCGATGTAGTAAAATTAAATTGTAAAAGAACAGCAATAACGTACGAACGTTTAACAGTTTTAATATTTAGGGCTTTTTAAAAGAAATCAGGTAGTCATAAATCACAAAAACTCTTAGAAAAACAAAAGTAAACTTTCCAAACCCCATAGTTATTGAAATAGGTTGTACATACTTTAGCATTCCATAGTTTGTTAAAATCTTCAATTATCAGTTTTATTTAAATTATAATGTAATTTAAATTTTTATACTGTCAGGAGTTTTCACCTTAAAAGTTTTTGTTATTGCTGGCTTTACAATAAGGGCCTAAGTGGGTTTAAAAACTAGGAACCAACCTAAGATTAACCAAAGAAGATTACAAAAACAAAACAGTACTGTTTCACTACATTTACCGGTTGACGTTTGCGAGAAGTTGCCGGACGCAGGTAGGTTTCATTCAATTTGTGGCAATTTTACTTTTAATGAAACATATGTATATAGTTTAATATATCTTACTTATTTTATGATAATAGGTGGAACTAAATCTTTTAGTAAAGGTTGGCCTTAATTTTATTTTAAATATAGATTTTCTTGTGATCGTAGCGGTTTATTTTTAAACAGAGATTAATTTTTCGACAGTAACAAGACACGCTTCCTCACAGCTGGGGAAGTGTTAGAGTGGCGACGAATAAGAGAATTCCGATCCCACCCAACAACAAACTCAATTACCTAACTTGTGCCACACATTCTACGGGAGTTAACTAACCTGTCTGCTAGAGGTTCTACAAATAATACTCCAATTAACAGAAAAAACTTTTAATTCTGATTACCTCGGTAGTAAGTATGAGCATAAAACAATGTTTTATTGCTGCTTGTAACAGCGAATTTTTCGAATTTTAAATACAATGTTGTTAATACTGTAAAAATGATCACAAACAGATGTGATTGATATTAATTTTCAGTCCAAATACATTAAAAATCCATATTTCACATTACTTTCTTTATTGAAATAAAAGAGAGCCTAACAAGTAAACTATTGCCTAAAATCAAGTAAACTAGAACCTTTTTTTTAGGTAAAGTAGGATTTTTATACAAAAAAGTTTGAGTATAATAATACTTTAATGAAATGCTAAAATATCAAATTTATAACATTATGAATAAGTTCATCAATAGATCGTGTTTTTATAGTCAGGAAATTATCCAAAATACCACCAAAGAAGCACAAAACAGTATCTGCTTTCAGTGAAATCATTACGAAGTATTATCTTCCCGAGTAATGTTACAAACTACCTTTCTCTTAAGCGCACAAATTTTCCCGCAAACGTTTTATCAGACAAAATGTTCTCCAACGTAAATTAGCAAATAGTTAGGTTAACACAATTTAAATAATAAAAGAGTTGCTAAAGCATGAGCTGCAGATGAAATAACAAATAAGTAAGTATTTTACCTCACAACTTCTAACAGGGAGTTGAATATTTAGTCTAAAGGCAAAAATATTATTTGCAAAAAGTTGTCGACATGTTTTGATCCGGTGTCTTGAAAGTATATTCATATAATATTTAACAGTCCAGACATTTACTAGGTATCGTTACATTTAAAATGTAAATCATATTTTAATAAGTTTGTTCATTTCAAAGTAATAGTTTATCAGCAATTTGTTAGTTTTAGCAAAAATAACTACTTTGTCGAAGACTAATGATAATTATGTTTGTGAAGTCAACTTAGCCTAGAAAACATGATTACCCTCATTTCAAATTATATTTCACTAAATTAACTTATGCGAATGAAGCTACATAGTTTGAAGAAATTTAAAAAATTGCAATTTATGAACATTTCGAAACCTGAATAAATGGTTTAATGGGAAAAACAAAAGGAGGCCAAATATAAAAGTTTCCTTAGTTCCTGCCAGGTACACATAACTCTAATTCAAAAACTTTGAGTTGTACATATAAGTTCGGAGTTCTTTTCTGCAACATTTGAGTGGTAGACAAACAGAACAATGTTCCGTTCCTTATAAGACTACCCTGTGATATTACGTGTTTCGCTATAGTGGTTAACCACCACATGTTTATTATCAATGCATAAAGTATTTTAAGAAAAATTAATTTTTATTTACTTTTATAGCTTCACAATTATTCAGACCATAATTATATCTGATTATGTATATGTTTGATTGAAAAACTTCATCCCAAATGTTAAAAAAAAAATTTTTTCTTCCAAAGAAGAAAATTATTTTACTACCAAATAGAGACACAGCTCATTTTCTTGTCTTAGTCTGATTGACTTTTTCCAGTAGAAAAAATACACTTTACTACAATCTGTTATAACCAACATCGTTGTAAACCAGCTGCTATTTATTTATCAGCATAAAATACTTCAGGAGCAATGTACCGTTAGGATTAGATTAGCTCACCCCTCATACAAGATTTATTTTATAAGTAAATTAAGATGAGATATTTAGGAGTCAAGGCGCATTTGAAACTGAAATTAGATTTCCTTTAAAGGGTTAGAATTAAAGTGACATTAGATTCATTTTAAAATGAAATTAAATTCGCTTTAATTAGATTAGACATCTTATGCTGTCACTTTGGGTAATGCTGCCCCTGCATACAAAAATACACATTATTTGTAAAAAAAGCTATCCCCTTTACGTTTTTTGAAGGATCAAAAACTACATATTTTAACAATAGTCCTCAAAACTCAAGCATGTTACGAAGTCTGCAGCTTATTATAAGAGCTACCGGTACGTATTTAAATTAAGACAACCGTTTTTACAAGCATAAGAAAAGAAATACCAAATGTAGGCTTGTATAAAGGATAAAATTAAAAGATTGTAGGTTAGATAAAGGATAAAAATGCCGACGTTTTATAATTTAGTACCTTGAATCGAAGTTTAATAGTATCTGTTATTTTATTATACGAATAGGAGACAATCATAGATTAAGATGAACATTAAGACATGTCATGTGATCCCTTACTGGGGAGAGTATCTCAAATGCTAATATGATAACTATGCGATCACACGTCTCATATCTATAAAACAATTTGGCCAAAATATTTCATCATAGGCTTCCAAAGAAGTAATGTTGAAGTTCTTCATCACTCTCTAATAGAAAATTTCCCATTTTAATGGAGATGGAGATTGAGATTAACATGGAGATGGAGATGGAGATGGAGATGAACATGGAGATGAACATGGAGATTAAGAATGAGATTAACATGAAATGGAGATGGAGATTGAGATAAAAATGGAGACGGAGATCGAGATGGGGTGGAGATGGAGAGGAACATGGATATAGAGAGTTGAAGATTGAGATTGAGATTGAGATGAACATGGAGATGAAGATGGAGATTAACATGAAGATGGAGATGGGATGGAGATGGAGATGAACATGGAGATGGAGAGATGGAGTTGAGATGAACATGAACATGGAGCTGGAGATTAAGATTGCGAATAAAATGGATAATAAGATGAAGATTAAGATGAACATGGAGATGGATATTAAGATGGAGATGGAGATGGAGATAAACATGAAGATGGAGATGGAGATGAACATGGAAATGGAAATGGAGCGGATCATGGAGATGTAGCTGAGATGAAAATGGAGATAAAGATGGACATGGAGAAGGATATTAACATGGAGATGGAGATTGAGTTTGAGATGACCATGGAGATGGAGATGAACATGGAGATAAAGATTAACATGGAGATGGGGATTGGGATGGATTTTAACATGGATGTGGAGATGAACTTGTAGATTGAGATGGAGATTGAGATGGAGTAACATGGAGATGGAGATGGAGATGAACATAGAGATGGAGATTGAGATGGAGTCTGAGATGGAGTTGGAGATGGAGTTGGAGATGTAATTGGAGATGGAGTTGGAGATGGAGATTGAGATAAACATGGAGATGGAGATTAAGATGTAGTTGGAGATGGAGATAGAGAAAAGCATGGAGATGAACATTGAGTTAGAAATGGAGAAGAACATGGAGATGTAGATGAACATAGAGGTGGACATGGAATCTAGTTTTCCTTTTCATTATTCATTGCTCACAACTCGCAACTCATTACTCACTACTCACCACTCACAACTCACTATTCACTACTCACTACTCCGAGTACTCATTACCCATTACTCATTACTCATTACTCATTTATTATTTATTATTTATAATTACTCATTACTCATTACTCATTACGCATTATTAATTACTCATTACTCATTACGCATTATTCATTACTCATTACTCATAAATTACTACTTAGTACTCACTACTCACTACTCTCTGCCTACTACTGACTACTCATTAATCATTACTTATTACTTACTAATCTCTACTCATTACTAATTACTCATTACTCATTACTCACTACTCACTATTCATTACTCACTACTCCCATTACTCATTACTCATTGCTCATTACACATTACTCATTACTTAATACTCAATACTCATTACTCATTATTCATTACTCATTTTTCATTAATTACTACTTAGTACTCACTACTCACTACTCTCTGTCTACTACTCACTACTCATTGCTAATTAATCATTACTTATTACTTACTACTCTTCACTCATTACTCATTACTCATTATACGTTACTTATTGCTAACTACTCATTGTTCATTACATATTATTCAATACTAATTACTAATTACTCATTACTCATTACTCATTACTCCCATAATTCATTACTCATTGTTCATTACACATTACTCATTACTAAATACTCATTCCTCATTCCTCATTATTGATTACTCATTATTCATCACTCATTACTCATTACTCATTACTCATTAATTACTACTTAGTACTCACTACTCACTACTCACCTTTCTCTGCCTACTACTCACTACTCATTACTCATTAATCATTACTCTTTACTTACTACTCTCTACTCATTACTTATTACTCATTCCTCACTACTCACTACTCATTACTCATTACTCATTACTCATTACCCATTACTCATTACCCATTACCCATTACTCATTAACTATTACCCATTACCCATTACTCATTACTCATTACTCATCTCTCAATACTCAATACTCATTACTCATTACTCATTACTCATTACTCATTACTCACTACTCACTACTCATTACTCATTCCTCATTACCCATCACTCATTGCTCATTACTTATTGCTGATTACTCTTTTCCCTATTCTCTATTTCCTATTATCCATTCCCTAGTAACCCCATCTTCGTAATTCTTTCCTTATTCTTATTTACATTTCATATCCATTATCATTTTCATTTATATAAAAAATAGCCCCTCCAGAGCCTTACAACTTTTTTCGTTTTTTTGTTAAAAAATATTACAATAAAATCCGGATTTCTAAACTAGACCATCACCCATCAATCACTCATCATCACCCATCACCCATCACCCATCACCCATCAACCATCACCCATCACCCATCACCCATCACCCATCACCCATCACCCATCACCCATCACCCATCACTTAATGGTAGATGAAGAACATGGAGATGGAGAATAAACGTTGAGCATGAGACTCATTGAAAAATACGTGAAAATGATTGTTCTACACTAATATGGGTGGGATATAATCACTTTCTATTGTACAAACAATAGTATTTTTAAGACATTAAAAGACGGTTTGAAATAACAATTTGTTTTTATGGAGTGCTTAATAAGTACAAACAAGTAATGGTTATAGCCAAGTTAAACCATGGGTGTGTTGCTAGCCTAGTGTCTCGAACTTCGGTGCGGGAGGGACGGGTTCGATCCCCGGCACATCCACAAAACTTTAATGGGTTTGGACCGCTTTCCCTTAAAACTGTTTGACTTCATTACAAAAATGCCACTGGCGTAGACACGAGAAAAAAAAACTATACTACTATAACTATAGCTAATACTTATACTATAACTATTATAGTTGTTCAAAGGTTTATTGCGGACATTTTCCATCACGAATGTACAAAAATTCTTTCTTGTGAAATGCAAACGTGATAATTTGATACCTAAAGGTTTTGACCTAAAGCCTCCTTACAAAAGTTTCAAAGCCAGCAAAATAATGTCTATAGCTTCTAAATCATTGATCAATGAAAGAATTGAACACCACCGTGTAGAAAAAAGACTTCTTAAAAGTTCTATTGAGAACAAAAAAGCTGAATTGGCACTAATAATAGGTTCTGATTTTCAAAACATTTTTCAAAGCATCCAAAATAGGTTCAACAAAGAATCGGAAAATGTGAAGGCTAGGCAAAAGGCTAAACTACAACATCTCAGACCCCCCGATAACATTGATAGAAATACTCAAATTCCACAGCGTGATGATGCAAAAAACCAAGTTGTGAATCTGTCTTCTAAAGCTCTAAACCCCGTTGAGATTTCTGTTTTAAGCAGAGGGCTAAATTTTTCTGTTGTGCCTAAATCAATTAAAACGCTGGATTTTGTGACAGGGATTGAGTCTGCTGTTTCTCAGTTACCTGAGTCTCAGGGGGATCAGTTCCGTTGTGAAGCTAGTATTTTACTAAAGAAAATTCCCACTCCTAAACCTAATCTTAGTAAAGAGGAAGCCAAAGCAGTATCAGTCCTTGGGAAAGACGGTACTGTAAAGATTTTGCCCGCGGATAAAGGGAATGCCACGGTAGTTCTGGATACTGTGACATACGAAGAAAAAATGTTAGAAACTTTGCAATCTGGCAAATACACCCAATTGAAAAAAGACCCCACAGAAACTTTCGAGCGTAAAATCGCTAGTACTCTAAGAAAACACAAAAAGTTTTTTAGCGACAAACAAAGGACTCGGTTAACACCACACCATTCCAAAATTCCACACATGTACGGGTTACCTAAGATCCATAAACCTAACGTTCCACTGAGACCAATAGTTAGCTCCCGTGATTCTGCTTGTAGGGAATTGTCTAAAGTCCTTCTGGACATTTTAAAGCCTTTAGTAGGAAACACTGAGTCGTTTATCAAAAACTCTAAAGATTTTGTAGAAAAGTCTAAATCTATCGTACTGGCTGATACTGACAAGCTGGTCAGCTTCGATGTTGAAAGTCTGTTTACGAATGTCCCTGTTTCGGAAACCCTAAAAATAATTGAGACTCGTCTCACAAACGACGATACTTTAGCAAACAGAACTAAACTCCCTGTTAACGTCATAATGGAACTTTTGGAGTTGTGTACTCAGTGTAACTATTTTCAATTAGAGGGTAAATTATACCGTCAAGATGAGGGTATGGCCATGGGGTCACCATTGTCACCTATCTTTGCCAACATCTTTATGGAGGAGTTTGAGCAAAAAGCTTTGGCTTCAGCTCGGCTCAAACCGAAGATATGGTGGAGATATGTCGATGACACTTTCGTGGTTTTCCCTCATGGAGATGATAAATTGAATGAGTTTTTAGAGCACCTTAATAGCGTTTCATCTTCCATAAAACTAACCATGGAGGTGGAATCACAAAACAAACTCCCCTTTTTGGATGTGTGCGTAGAAAAGCATTTGAACAGTCTTAGGACATCTGTTTATAGAAAGAAGACACACACAGGACAGTATTTAAACTTTCAATCAAACCACCAAATTTCTGTCAAGGAGGGGGTTGCCTACTCTCTGTTTGACAGGGCTAAGAGCATTTGCTCCAATCAGGATGAGTTAAAGGATGAAATAAAGAAAGTAGAACAGGATTTGGCTAGTAACGGATACCCTCGATCCATTATAAACAAATGCAAGAAAGATAGGGCTACGCGTGAACCTTTACAAAATCGCAAGGAAAAGCTCGTCCATATGTCAATCCCGTATGTGTCAGGGCTGTCGGAAAAAATCAGAAGGGTTGCTAGGAAATTTAATGTGCAAACAGCGTTTAGGACACAAAACACACTTAGGCAGAGTCTCGTCAAAACAAAACCCAAAAATGACACTCAGGATACTAAAAACTGTGTTTACAGAATAAATTGTAATGATTGTTCCAGGCCTTACTATGGCGAGACAAAAAGACCGTTGAACGTTAGAATCAAAGAACACAGAGAAAACACCAAAAAAGGTTTAGTGGAAAAATCTAAGATCGCTCATCATTGCTGGTCCGAAAATCATCGTATGAATTTTGAAGAGGCAAAAATTGTCCATAAGGAATCTCATTTTTTCAAACGTAAACTCATTGAAGCCTCATACATTAAATTAGCAGACCAACCAATCAGTCAGTCATCGGTTGAAATCAGGCCACTTTGGCTACCCATTTTGAACAAGGAACTAAAGGATAGGGAACTTAATTGTTCAATAAATAGGGAAATAACGAGGTCTCCTCAAAATTCGCACGTTATGTTAACTCGTAGTAAAACTCGTGATAGGAATAAACAGAATTAACTCCCATCTTGCGGCATCGTACATCGCTCCGCCATTTTGTTGGTTTTACTTTTCCAGGGACCGGAAGCCATTACTGTTGTCTCCGGGTTTCCGATTGGTCGGCCATGTTGCTTCAGTCTTATTGGTGGAGTCGTTGCGAACGGTGCTATTAGTGTTCCATTGTGTGAGCTTTTTAAGTTACACTTTTTTAGATTATAGTGTTTTGTGATTGGTTATTATTTGCATGTTATATCATGACTTGACTTCTATACAGTGCATAATTTTTGACTGCTACCTTATGTAGTGTATTCCAACTTAGGTTGGGCGTTTGTGTATTGTTAGTTGTAATGTGTTAGTTAAGTTTTTTTTCACCTGAGGACGGGATCAGATTCCAGATCCCGAAACGTTGTGTATTGTTTTTGTACATTCGTGATGGAAAATGTCCGCAATAAACCTTTGAACAACATTAACTCACCATCACCAACAATGAACTTCAAACAAAGAAGTATTATAGTTGTGTGATCAACATTTTAGTAAATGTCAATATGATACATGAAAATGTAAGAGATGAGAAACTGCGTTAAAAATGAAATTACCTCCATTGTTTGACTTTAAGTTCGTTAGGCAGGAAGTTGTTTAAGAAGTTGAGTCTAGATTAAAACCAAAATGTAAATTTTGATATCTGAAGGGCTTGACATAATAAAGTGAAATAACGACTGCATAAAACAATTTGCCTTTAAAACAGAAGTTTTTATTGGACTGTATAATGCTAATAGATGGCTATATTGATTTTTATCTATCGTATTTTATGGTATCCAGCCTTATGAGTTTCCTAATTAGACGATATAGGAGATTTAGTATATAATCTAGGGTAAATATAAATAATTTCCACTATATAAATGGACAGTAAGTGTAATAGTATTCAGATTTACACAGGATGGATACATACTAAAATTCGTCCTACTATTTTCCTACTAGTTTATACTCCACAAGATATTGTAGCTTTATTAGGACTTGTTTGAAGATGCATTTTTACACCAGGTTTCACATAAGGTATGGTATTATTGGTTACTATACTAAATCCGTTCCAAAACCAATAATGTAGTATAAATAAAAAAAATCCGGATATTGTCTAAGACAAAACATATTGTTTATGAAAAACAAAAACAAACATAGTATAGTAATGTTTCAAATAGTATATATATATATGAAATAATAATGTAGTAATAATGTAATTCAAACCCCAAAGATTGTTTGGAAACAGTGCTAATTACACGTTATTTGTTTGTTAACTACAAAAATATAAACATTGATGACGACTTTCTGTAAAACCAAATTAAGTGGTATAATTTTGTAACGATTAGAAGGTTGTTTCCACAGTATGATGAAAATGTTTGTTAATCACACGGAGCAAAGGTGTATTTTTGGTACTTAATCGTATTTCTAAACTCGTCTGCGCCTCGCTTGTAAAACACGGTTGTATACAAAAATTAGCCACTTTCTCTCCTAGTGATACAACTACAATTTTTACTTTGGGCGTATTGGAAGTCTTTAATTTTCTAAAAAGTGTATTCATTGGGGACAAAAAATACTAGAAAATGACAAAATACCTGGTAAAAAAAAACTTATTACTTTTTGAAGTTTTTATTTTGTTTTAACTAAATGTATGCCTAAAACATTATCACGGTGTTAATAAACACAAATATATGTAATTGTTTGATGTTTTTTTTTTTACTTACAATGAAAAACTGGAATGAGAACGTCATTTAAGCGAAGCAATTCAGACATCACTTATCGATGAGGAAAATGCGGGATAGACAAGCCAACTTCTATTGATACGGCAGAATGCCCCATGTAAGCGATCTAGATCATTCAAACCTAACATTATTGGAACTGCGTCTGAATTGCAAATGCCAATGATATAATGATTGATGCATTTCTGGGTTACGCAGTTCCTACTTGGCTGCCTAGTTCGATTTGTCTTCCTAATGCAACAATATTTATTAGTCTAGAGTTTTTTTTTCCATACACGTTGTATTACGTAAAAATTTTCTTAAACCTTATTTCTTAGTCCAAGTGGTGTGCGGCGCTGGACGAAGACTAATGACCCCAACTTTGACAGGTTTTCCTATCGTTATAAACAACATCTCAAGTTAAGCCGTCATTACCTATGGAACCACTGAAGATTGTTTTGTAGAATATGTTTTCCTTCCTTAGCTTATAAAGATTTGTTACAGTACAGACAAAACGTCTTGCCTAAGAAATAAATCCTTAAATTGCAGTTTTATCCGATACCTTCTAGGTTCAAGCTCCTTGTTCTAACCCTAAATTGTTATGTCGAAGAAATCTTAATGTTTATGTTGTGTTTAATTTCTTTTAAACAACCCAATAGGGACTTATAACCTGTTTAGGGAGAGTTCCAACATCTGGTTTTGTTACTCATTTCTAATCAGATTGCTTTATCAATTAATAGCCTACAAATGGGATATTTGTTCAGAACCAACCAGAAGATCAAACTAGTAAACCTAAGGCTTGAAGACATATACTACAATTACTTGACTAACCAGTCAACTATCTTTGGTTATATTGTAAAGCAATTTCTTATAATATTATAACAAAGTTTCTGAACATTCACAATAATAAATTTGAGGCTTTATTTATTTATCTATATGTAGGTTTTACCACTCCTACTTTTAAGCAGCCATTCATATATCCAGGGTTATAAAATGATTTTACTAGGTCATGATTAACATAACTTAAACATATGGCATTTGACATTTTAAACAGAATTAACAAGTTTTCAGTTATTACATAGTTAATAAGTCAATGCCCTTGATACTCGTATATTCCATTAATACAGTAGCTCTCACTGTCTACAGAGGCGGGCCTCGTTGAGCGCAGCGATTGCTTTGGTTTACAACACAATAAACCAGGTTTATTACCGGAAACACGTTTTCGTTGGTGCTCTAGACCCTAAAAAGAGGTTACTTCCTTGTGTATTTACTCATTTTTTGGTGCTTTTGTTAAGCTCATTTTATTTGTTTAATTATATTTTTGTGTTATATATTATTTAATTGCAATTTAACAGATTTCGCCCACTTCTCTGAATTTTCAAAAATAGTTTTACTTACCTGTAATCTGTAAATGAAACTTGTAATTAATTAAATTACAAAAAACAAACTGTAATAGCCCCTAAAACACAATTTAAAAAAAATAAAGAGGGTTTCAAGAAATATATTCTGATAGAATTTTTGTCAAATATGTATATTTTAGGCATGCTATTACTTCCATTAAAAATACGTTTTCCATTAACTGTCGTTATAACGGAGGAGAAGAAATTAAAATTGGACGAGAAAATAAGACGAGGTGGCAAGTCCAATTGCGAGCTGTAAACAGCTAAACAAGTTGTCTGATCTCTGTTACCTTTAATTTTTTTATGAACTGAGGTATCTGTTACACCTCTACACTCTAACTTCCTACATGAGGTTATTTATTTCGAAAAAATATTTAAAACTCTAAAAATTTAAGCTTTTCGGTAATTTATGACATGTAAAAGTAAACCCGTGTCAATGTGTTACCCTAATAGGAAATTTAGGTAAACAAAAAATTATGCTTAAACATTATGCTTTTTTAACCATTCATTTAAAATTGTAGTGCTCTTTTTTCTGTTCTTTATAAGCATAAACTAAAAATACTTAGTTGATAAAACTTACCAGATGTAGTGTCCGCAGCACACTCTTGGCCTGCTATTTTATTTTTATGTTTTTTTATTGCTGAGAACATATATAATAGTGAAGACAGTAACCAATAAATTTGGAGTAAATATATAACCCTTCTCAATAATTAATTAAGATAATATCCCTGGTAAAGAAAGGTCAAATTGGACGATGTAAGTGATACTTATAAATATTCATAGTGGAGGTAGTGATCTAGCAAATGATTTGTATCAACCGAGTAGAAACCCTACCTATCGAAAATTGCCTATGTGATAATTTCGTACCCAGAATTTGTAATTAGTTTAGCACCCCTTATCAAGCTAGACGTCTAACTAAATAGAGTACAAACAAGATAAGTCTCAATTGCGAGGAATGCCTCGTCTGCATTACACATCTCGGTACTTTCCTGATAAAGGGAACATTCATTATTATCGATCATTATTTTCTCGATATATCGATATTAACAAATTGAAACATATCAGCTGACAACTATGATAAATATTCGTATAAATATCGTTTAGTATCAACAAACAATCATGAAATGAAACTGTTTTAAAATATATAACCTAACATAACTAACCAAACTTGATGTGTAACATCCCATGTTTAACTTGCCTTTTCTGTTATCAAAAGGTATTTTTAAATAGTACAGCAAGTTTGGTTGGTTATGTCAGGTTAGCTTAGAACAGTTTCATTTCTTAATCCAATAGACTATTTCAGCCTAAACAAGATCAGTTGTCAATATGTAATGGATCGGTGAACAAAAATATCGATATATCGAAAAAATCATCGATAATAATGAATGTTTCCTTTAACAGAAAAGTACCCAGATCTCTTTAAACACAGTATTATGCGTCGTGTTTGGATATCACTGTGTTTTTACTTAAAAATTGCGTAACTACTAACCATAAAAAACAAGTTGTTAGAAATATTAACCCCACTGAATTCAATGTAACAAAAAATCATTGCATATTTACTTCATGAAACAAATTAATTACGGCAAAGAGTGGGTTAATACGATATCGATATTTTGAACTATTATTATTTAGTAATAATAATGGGTTGTATATTGGATGCCAAACTGTGTGGGTATATACCATAGCGGGAATATACGTTTGGGCATTTGAAGGCAATCATATTTCATTTCCTTAATTTCCTGTTTCATATATCAAAGTTTTGGCTTCGTCATGTTTGTAATGTCTATTTGAAATAAAATTTACGTAATAAATATTTGAAACATGATTTAATTACGAACGTTTATAATTGAACAGTAAAATCTGAATATAAGTTGAGTATTTTAAGAAATATAAAAGCTAATCAAACACTGTCCTAGACATTTTCCTAGTCTCAATATCTAAAAATACTACTACGATCTAAATAACTAGAATATATCTTCCCTTTGAATTATTTCCAAGAATTTCTAATTAGGCCACAATGTTTTTGAAATTTTAGCTGAAAGTACAAATGTTATATCAATATTTTGGTTTTAAGAAAGCCATAACTAAACAAATTTAAAAAAAATTCTGTACAGTGAACATGTTCTGCTTCAAAACATAACTTCATTGTAATTTTGTCCAATGCATAATGTTTTGCTTTAACGTTATATTCCATGCTACTTTACCAAATTATACTTTAGTACATTATAATCAGCAGATTTAAGCATAAACAAGTTTTAAAGGGTAGAACTAAAACATAATATACATAAACAACCCTGGCATAATATGCAGTAATGCCAGGGATATCACTTTACTATATCCGCAGGTTAGCGAAGTTGGATACTCTAAAAAAAACATTTTATAGATCTTTTAAAATTCAGATTTGTTATATGGGTTATCTAAAAAATATATAAAAATTAAACATGTAGCAAAAATGAATGGGTTGAACTTCGTCCGATTTTATTTGGGACACAGTTTTAACAGATTCAAATATCTGCTGTTGTAATGATACTTATTGTTTGTTAGTCTTTATAATATTTACGTTGTGTTTTGTGAAAAGTTTGTTTGAAATATTTACCATATTCAGTTTTGTTTATGTGAAGCCAGTTAAGTTAAGAAAAGGGGATTTATTCAATATATTTGGTGTTGAATGGTAAACATATGACAGCTTTATGTGTAAGGAATGTTTATTTCCTAGCCATTATAATTATACCAGGGATATTAACTTGAATTAATCTAGTTAAATCTTCTAAATAAAAAAAATGTTTGCACTGAATTCAAAAGTGATATTTACTGTAGTCTTTCAAATTTTTCAACTTGTGAACAAATGTTCATGAAAAATTATTTCATTTTACGCTTTGCAGAAACTGTTTAGATATTTAGAAATTACTTAACCATGCAATACGTAGCTCAATTAATTGTCTGTATGGATTAATGTGAATACAATAAAACTAAATAAACTATATGTATAAATGTAATCCAAATAACTAAATACATCAATCCCACCAGATTCCAAAAGATATATTCAGTTAGCTTGTTTCTCTTCGCACATAAAGGTAAACAGAACATTGACGGTAGAAAAATTGCAATCGGCGTTCTAATGTACAATGAAGATTGACATGTTTATTTACTGTCGTGTTAGGTGACTACCGTGCATCCACCGACATTGCCAATTTATTTAAGAGGGTTGAGGAGAGCAGCGGATATTGGAAGTAGTTGTACGATATCCGCCATTCAGGAAATTGTAATATACCAATAACTAGCGTATCTTTCAATATCATCGTCATTTTGGGTACTTCTCATAACGTTTTACACATAAGTTATCAAAATATAATGTATACAAACTTTTGGATTGATTGCCCATATTTTGTTTGGCATTGTTGTATCCACCACTAAAGATTAGTTATAAACATACGTATGATTTTTTTTAATGTAACTTATTTAAACACAATGATTTGCCGAGGATTTGATCAAATATATTAGTAGAACCGTACAATTAACAATTGTATACTACAATAGATAACTAATGGATAATATGATCATTGGATAACGCTTAGAACGAACGTGATACGAATATCCCAGTAACCACAAGAGTATATATATTCGCACTTAACTTCTAGGAAAATAATACTTCTTCAAACTCTAAACCTGCAATTGAAAATAAATTAATGTTCAAGAACCAGTAAGGGTTTATAAAAATACACAGTAAATTTTGTTAAGTATATATTTATCGTTTGGTATAACAATCTTGGAATCGGCTTAGCTAATTTTTACTTGCTATCCATCCAAAAACCAAGTTATTAAACGTTCTATTATAAATGTGACACCATAATTTACAAGCATATCTAATAACTTTTTGCACGTCATGGCATAGTTCCAAAAGAGTAATTTAATTCCAAGTGCAGACGTCAACAGAAGATAATTTGATCTGGAGAGAGCCAACACTTGAAGTTACAAATGCTTATAACTTTCCTGGCTTCAAATTGTCATAGGCATGGAGCAAATATTTGATATAATTTTTCATTACCCATAGTTATCCAGGAGCATTAAGTAGTCTAAATATGAATTTAATTGGATATATTTTATGCATTTCTTGTTTCAAATGTGTTGATTTACTGTGTGATTCGTAAAAATACGTATTGGTTGCCCAAAACTGAGTTTTTATCTAAACATTGTACATAGATATCAATAAGATTAAAGTAAATACTTGATAAGGGTACTTGATAAGGGTAGGGGGCTACTTTTTCGAGTCTGTACCATCGCACTGGATATTTCCAAAACATAATGGGGATAATTCATAATAATTGACTTCTCGTTTTGTATCGAAATATATTTCTCGTCAAAGAATTGGTGAAATATTCCATTCATCTACTACTTCACTGCGCATATATTTATAAATCAATTTGTAAATATTTTGTTGCCGTATATTTTCAGTTATGGTGTTAAAAATCTTATTTTAACTTTTTATATTTAAGAACACCGAGAAACCCACTTTTGACCTTTTTATGTTATTAGTAAGGTTTATAGTAGAAATTTTTCTTCTTTTTACACATCATATCTTAGTAAATTATAACTAAGTTTCAATATTAAAATATGTCCTAGACCAGTATTTTTACAATTCGTATTTACACTTTCAACTTTAAATTTAGAAGTGCACTTTTTGGTAAACAATGTGCCATTCTAAACTACAGCTCCTAAACGTGTTCTTGGGACAGTGATTTTTAGAGTTATGTCTTTTGAAGTTCTTATGTATCATACAAACAACGCCTTAAGTACTAAATACGACTAAATTACAACCTATTGTATTGTTTAAACCACTCAACCGTTGTTTTAATCAACATCGAACTCTTTGTCAGGCGGTCCTTTCAATACTGAGGTTGACTTATGTGGCCTTTTCACACCAGAAACAAAAACTCTACAAAGTAATTTTTCAACAAAAAAAATAAATAAAATGTATCCAATTGATAATTTGAATGATTATATATTTGTACAGATCAAGTAGGTCGTACAGCTAGTTAGACAATATTTAGCTCAAATATTTCTAATAAATGCACTTTAGGTCCTTCTTTACGAGCTAAGTATGTCGAAAAATGTTTCACATTAAAATAATATGATAAAAATGTTTGCAATTACTTATATATTTAGATACACTAATTTAATCGTTTTCGTCTAAAAATTATTTGACAATTACTGTAATTAAAATTTATTATACATTTTATACTATACAGCTTGTATTGTAACTTGACAAAAAGACATGAAGAAAGCTTGTAGACCTAAGCAATACGGGTTTTGTCTTTTTAGATATTAATCATTTTAAATTCTGGATATTTAGTAGTATTAAGAGGGTAAACCGAATAGAAGAATAGGCAATCCATTTTATAAATATAGATCTTCATACTTTTTACAAATTTTTTGAGCTTTTTGAGTACAAAGTATGACCCAGGAATTTTACGAACGGCCCACTTATGGATCACATCTCATATCGTAAATAGCAGAGCATTACGTGAAATAGCCTCAATTCCCACAAAGGGCCATGAGGTTTGAAAAGGATTTTTATCCTATGTATAATACACATGATAAGAAATCGTTACCATATTGATCGTTAAATTTAGTATTATGGATCAACCGTGTAACTTATTAAATAGATAAATAGTTTTATCTAGTTTTTAAATAGTAAACTAATTACAGTACTATAGTGTTATTTATAGTTGCTTTATAGTTTTATTTAGTTTTTAAATAGTAAACTAATTACAGTACTATAGTGTTATTTTAATTTTCTTTACTAGTTCATTTTAGGCAAAAACTAATAAAATTTAATTAAAAAACAAGGTAGGGAATATTCTGGAATTAAATATGTTACGAAATATGTTTAAAAAATTACTTACCCTGATATTTTTCAGCCTTATGGCTTTAAGTTTTTTTCAAGGTAACACATGTCAAAATAATGATGAGTGCCTTAACTTCAAAATATATTTTGTGTGCATTGGCTACTTTTCCCCTTTATTTTAAGTTAAATTGTTTGAAGACTTCCACCCTTGAAGACCTACATTTCCCCCCAGTTATATTTATATTGTATTTTGATCATTTTTGTTAACTTTATTTTGAATGCTTAATGGTGAAATTTAATTGGCATATGCTGTTTAAGGCATCGTTGTAAGATAAATAAATAAGACAAAACTTCATATCCAGTCAATCATAGTCCAGTCTAATATGTTGTTTTATATTCATTACCCTGTAAAATATTTTATATTTTAAATCTTCTGTATAATTATTTTAATTTTTAGCTCTCGACAAAGATGTGTCTTACTTAAATACATTAGGAGCTTGATTAAAAACTTATAAAAAACCTGAGTTTGAGCTATATTGGAATGCATTTATATTGCCAGATCAGAAATGAATGTAGCAGAAGTTAGTGTATAAGGTAAGGCTATTTGGCTATTAGGTGTTTGGTGTATAAGGTATTAGTCTAGAAGTTATTTGTTTACTTAGACCAAAATGGTTAAGCGCGGGACTAGCAAACCATAGTAGTAAGAACACATTTTGTATAAGTGCCTAACGGTTTTCTTCGCTACACTGTTCCAGCCTAGCAATAAAATACACCGTCAAAAGAAACCTGCAAGCTAGTCGAATTTACATTTGCCTGATTTGGTTATTACGTAAATATATCCTTTAAAATGTCAGATTGATTCCCAATTTAAATAAAATTAGTTGTAACGAGTGCTTAAGTTTGCTACTACAGGAAGGGCAATAAAGTATGTTTTAGTTCAAAGTTAATAGTTTTGTATGAAATGATAAAATTATAATAGCTTATACCCTATATAAGAAATTGGCTGAAACTTTCACAATCACAAACTAAATTAGGGACTAAATATAAATATGACTACTCACAAATTGAGTAAAAAGTTTTGTTCCCGTTTATTATCACTCTTTTCCCATAATATTTTGGTTTCTTTTGTATCAAACCTTTATTCAACGTTTGTCTATACACTTTATCTATTTAATGTTTAATTGTTATTAATCATTATTTAAGTATATAATATAAATAATTTAATAACTAAAAATAACTGAAATAATTAGTCTTTAAAACTAATTACAGTACAGTAGTGATTCTTTTCTGACTGGAAAAAATATATACGTTTGATATACTGGTATAAAAAATGAATTAAATTCAATACTATTAGTTAATATTAAAAATTAATTTAAATAAAGGTCAAAAAATCTATTATGTGCGATATTGTTATTTTTAAACAGATGCAAGTTTTGTTAATTAGATAATAAATAATTCAAATAATTCAGGGCAAAACATCCGCTGCACTTCTCATACAGTTGTTTATCCAATGAATAACTCATTAAGTTCATTCGTATATAATACAACGCTGTAATGTTAAAATGTTCAATTTAATCATAATGAGAGAGAGTTGAAAGAAATTCGTGTTTTTTATTAGAAATAATTTACTACAAGCATAATATGATAAAAATTAAATTTATCTGTTACCATGTTTATCGAGATTATTTCCATTGTTTATAGAAGCTTATAAAATTATATTTTTGTTTTAAAATATATTCAAAACAAATATTTACTTGACAAATATTTAATATAACTCATAATCTGAATTACATGAGTCCTTTTAAACCTTGCTTAAAAAAAGATTAACAAACATAACTGAATAAGGATAATTATAATTAGTTTTGCCAGATGTTTGAAGATGGAAGATTTCTCTTAATTGTTGTGATGTAGACTATGTGTTACTCCCAATGCACCTTATTTTTGTATAAGGAGTTGATATGTTTAACTCTGCACAATAACTTGTCATAGTAGAGATCTATGAGCCTGCTATCTATGAGTGTGTGATATTTATGACGGTGGTTTAGTAACCTCTAAAATATAGTCAATCACCAAGGGTTTTAATTGATTTTTTCCCGTCTACTTGGAATTTTATTTGGACCATATAATCAAGATCCTTTCCCAAAAGTCTGGGCCGTAAAATTTATAAGATTTATTTTGAAATTCGTGTTGTAAAAAACCTCGCCTTTTAAACATGAAAGCTGGTTTTGTATTGGACCCAGATGTTATTTGTTCATATTAGCATTTCAACAATAAAGCAACATGTTTGCAATAAAAAAAGGGAAACCACTTTTAAAAGCCAAATTGATTAAGAAACAATCGCACCAAGTACGTAACAGTATGAAAACCCAAACAATCTCTTTTGTGTTGTATTAATACTAATTGTGTTTTAGAAATGCAGCCTGTATCAAAACAGCAACTCGAGGATTGATTTAATTAAACAATGTGTTTGTGGGGAACAAGGGTTAAATGAGATCTGCCAATAACCACAAATTGAATGATTCAGACGGAACGGTACTGTTGAAACGGAACTTATTGATGGAATCGGAGCTGATATCGGTTATGTAATTTATCAAATTATCTTGCTCGCCGGAATGTGTTTTGTGTGTCACAAACTACTTGAATATTGGGTATTGATTGTATTTGAAGATATTTCAGACAAAGCTTTGTAAATTGTCTAACCCTTGCTAACAAAAAATGCCAAAGTAAATTCCTTCGTCAAAATTGTTTTGTCTTTATAAAGATAGTATTTTAATTGTAAAGTAGAATAAAAGAATCTCGATATTGATTTTATTTCCTCACCCTTTTTTCATTGTTACAGACTTTTAACGTATGGAAATTGTTATGGAAAAGGGAATTGAATTTATAACGAAAAAGAAAACTAGTACTTAATTATCGACAATAGTTAAAACTATAACAGTATAATAGCCATTATTTGTATTTTATTTAGTTTTACAAATCCCTGAATTGCAATAAATAACATACATGCGGGAAACAACTAAAAGCCATTAAACACTGGACTGGTCCAATACGGATATGTAAATACGTCTTAGACATTGTTTTTATAAAATAAATCAAGCAAGTACATTAGAAATTGGTACTAAAGGTACCAGATCAAAGCAATAGAAAACCCAACACTCTTCCCGAACTGAATCAATTCAACCCATAGCTTGCACCTTTTTCTGCGTAAATGCTCTAAAATAAAATGTTTGGGTTTTACCTAGTATAGGCCTACTATTTTATAAAAATCCAATAGTGTCTCTCTGTATGTGTATTACTACTGCAAAAACTACTGAATCAACTGGGCTTAATTTTTATATAAACATAACTACCACACCAAGAATGGTGAAAGGATATTCACACTTCGATACTGACCGTGGGCTTTGCCCCTTTGGCTTGAAAAGTTCTGATGTGAGGATTTTAAAAGTAAATATTGGTTGTTAAAGAGAACATTCATAATGTTTACATTTTCTTTGACATTTCAATGTAAACAAGCTTGAACTGCCTAGTTAAATATTTCAAAATGTTAGACAGCTGATCCAAAGAAATTAAATATAATATTTTACACAACTATGTGTAGGTAACCTGTTGCCAGCGGTTAATTTAGTGGTAACTGGCCTCCCAAGTGACTCAGTCACAACTCAATAGAATATGTAGACGCTTTGAGGGTCACCACCAAGGAACCTCCTGTGGATGTTGGCTAAGCCACATCAAAGCTATATCACCATCACCCTTACAAACTTGATTTATTCAATTAAATTGGCTTAACATTCAGTTAGTTATTTAAAAACGACTTAATCTATCATTGTTATGTTTATAACTCCAAAATGTATTCTGAAAAAAATCCATTGAACAATATCATTATTGTCTTAGTAGTTGCCAAAAATAGCATCCGTTCTCAAACCTGGTACCCTAATGATATAATAACTTAATCAGTCATAATTGGCTCTTCAAAATACAACGTATTTATCCCTATGAAAACAAGCATTGTTACAGTTCGCAATGATTTAATGTTTATTTGCATCGTAGCCTCTGGTATCTATTATTAGAATGTGTTAAATTAAGTTTATAATTACATTTTTCCCCAGTCTCTTTCCAGTTATTAGCAGTAGTGGAATTTTCATTATTAACTTCAATATTTTACCTTTTGCATTTATTTTACACTAGAGGGCAAATAAATAATGCATAAGTTAGTTAGTTATGCATTAATACTACTAAGTATTAATATTAAAAGTAAGTTCTTATTAATCGAATACATTATTAAGTGCCTTTCCTTTAATAGCCTCCTCCTTTAAGTTTTTTTCTGGTACAAAACAAAAACTCTATTATTATTCTATTATCATATAAACAATGTTTAACAAAATATCTTGTTTGATGATATTTTTCATTCATATTATAAGTAACTACAGCTAAGTATTTACATATATTTTAGTAAAATTAAATGTATTTCGTGTAAACTGTACTATTACTGTGAATTGTTTAAGTCCAAATGAAGGACTAATTAGCTAAAATAAACTATCAGTATGTTTAAATTGGATGCTTTACTAAGTGAGAATCCCAGAGAATTTTTCATGAAGACATTTTGACAAACACCGAGAATTCATTTTTACAGTATACAAGCTTAGTTATTGGTATGGATACCCCATCATAACATTTCAAGGAAAAGGGTGATATTTGGTCACTTTTTTCATCAGGAGTAAAACTCAGTTTTTTTTTTTATATAAAAGTGTACTTTTTGTTTTATATTTTTGCGATAGCCCCTTTTTAATTCAAAGCTATTTCGAATGACCTATAATTTTTTAATGAGGCCGATGGCAGGTGAAATAAAAAAGACAATAACAAGCTTTTCTCTTAAGACGTTTAAGCAGCCCTCAAAACACTCCACTTTGAGGTCCTGCACTAAATTGTCCCACCAAGTAAAAGGTGTGCTGTTAAACCGCACAAAGGATGTGATTATTGCTGAGATCACTTTTCCCGCAGCAAACCCTTGATGTGATAAGGGCAAGTATTTTTACAATAATTCACATTATCATCCGCCTGAGAAAACCGACGAAAACTTATTTTCGATGTTTTTTTTTCATATGATATCTTAACCTAGTACGATGTAGCAGATCGTACTAGGTTAAGATATCCTAACCAGGTTCCTCTGGTTAAAACTAATTATCTCGACACACCTTAGTGTCTTAAAATTAAAACCAAGTATAGCGTGCTGTGAAAGGAGGCAAGAAGGGCATGCTGAAATAAGAAGTCGTATTATTCCAGTAAAAATCCAATATAATGAAATAAACTCATAAAACTAACAATTGTTCAGTGTGATATTGATCTTAGAAAATGACCAAAATTAATATCTTCACTTAACCAAAATAAACATTACATTCATTACTAACCCCCTCCCCTTTTTAATTTTACCCTCCCCTTTCATTGATCGATCAAACCTTTATATAAAAGTTTCCCTAAACCTTCTGGTCCTCTCCAAAGTCCATTCTTTCCTACTTTACAACTCAAATATAGGCCTAATCATAAAATTTGAAAATATTGATGTGTAACATGGTGAAGGGTACTCATCACTTCACGAACGCTGTCTTCAATCTTTGGTGGAGCTTCAGTGAGATGATCTGAGCCGGGGACAGTCTACTGGTGAGAAGACGTCCATGGTTTGCAAACAGATCCCCAGACGGTTGTTAGGCCTCCGAGAAGGTGATACTCCTCCAGACTCCTCCAGACAACAGATAGGCGATGGTGTACTCTCCGACGATGTTTAACTCTGGGACTTGAACCCTAGGACATGTTCCAAATTCGTACTATGGATCCCTTCTTTATTATCTTTATTTTAGTCTAGTTACACATACTTTCACACATCTATCCAGCAAAGTTAATTTCCCACGAATTGTTTCTGAAATCTAGTTTCTTCACAATAAATTTAAACATAGAATACTAATAATTCTCATTCTGTTCTCATTGATAAACATTTGAAATAACCCCCTAAATAAAATCATTTGTAAGTACAAAATATAAAATATTTTAACATATTACCCTTTAACACAAATCTAACTGAATTTACATAATAATAAAATTGACCACAAAGTAATTTTAAATTAGCTGTCTCAAACATGTGTCTAATACATCTTTATTCTTTAACGAATTACTAAATAAGTTTACTGTGACATTTTAATAAAACACAAATAACCTCTATTAAACATATCCTTCTTCCATGTCTAAATAAATAACTGTTTAGACAAATCCTTAATAACTACCCCAAATTAAAACAATATTAAAATCCTGTCGGTTCAACTAGAACATGACTCTGAAACCAACCTAATTTTACCTTAAAAAAAAAAAACAAATTTAATCGAAATATTCTCTCTGAACAGTTATTGATAGTTACAAAACTCATTTAGATTGACACAATGCTATTTAAATTTAATCCCTTTTAAGATACAAAGCTAAAACAATTTTTCAACACTCGTTGAAACCTGAGCCAAAAACACGTGGTGTTCAATCTTCATGTCTATCAAAATTTAAGTAAAAATTATTAATTGGTTTACCAAAAAAATGCTTAGCTATAGGTATATTTACAAATTGAAGTTGTAATGATTTTTCCTGGAATAACCTTAAAACATAAATTGGTTAATTATTTGCACTACATACCTCCAAATCGAGGGAACAAGTTGACTGTCGGCCACAACTACGCAAAATGAGATTGAAACAACGTGGTTCTCCTCCAACCTATGAATCATCGCTACCCTAAGCCTAGTCTGGAACACTTGCCACCAGACTGCGCGTTTGCAGTTATCAATGCTGGCATCGACTTGAACTAAGAAAACCGGTTTCTTCTAGTTTTTCAGGATTTGTACTCACATTCAATTCTATTACCTTATTACCTATGAAAATAAAATATAGTTTCTGTCACAATCGTGACAATCTTTTTTTTATATCTAAAATAAATTTTCTATTAAAAGGGCCTTAACAAATCAGCTGCCTCTGAAATACCCCTTTTTGGGGTTCAATGTAAAATTATTTTATTCAGAGTATTACAAGAAATGTTCCTACTGATCAAACATTGCACTTTTATACGATGTATCGGTGAGCAAAGATATTTTTTATGATGTAACCAATTGCAAAGCTACGATGAAGCATTCTTCGTAATCCTGTATTATACGTTAAATTCACTAACTCGAGATATCACTTGACAATTTATGTGCAACTATCACCATTTACTTGGATAAAGAAAATGTAAGAATGGTCATGCTTATTATTAAAAAAGAAACAATACAGTGGCAATGGCAGATTGTTCTAATCAAAAGCTATTAACTGTTTCCCAACTCCCGGGGTGACTTGGTCACTAACTGACCCGGCCAAACGATTACAACCGTGTTAGGATATTGAGAACATTGAGTTATTGATTAGCACTTATAACCATTATATCACACCATTCATTATCAAATGATTTTCCCTCTAAGAACATCAAAACAAAAATTTAATTTGGTCCTGGGTCTATTTTTTACCACGATACCTAATATATCATTTTCTACATGGCTATTTCGCTAAACATGTAAACATATTATTAATTTTTATCTATTGGTTCCTAACGGCATTTTCTGTTTGAAGCACTACATTTTAAATTGAACTAAGTCATTTAGTTTTTAGTATTTATTAATTCACGTCAAGAACCAATAACTTCGTAAACGATCTGACTTTGAAAAAAAACTTAGGCCTAATCCTTTCATTAAGCTTTCAAAGTGCAGCTTAGTGAAGAAACTTTCAGAGGCTTTCAAGAAGTGCAATTATCAGAACAGGTCCAGCTGTGGTTTATTTGCAGCTCTTGTCTTCTATTGTGACCGGAACTAAACAAAAGCGGGCAATAAACTGCAGAGAGAGTAGTCGGGGACACGCGGTGTGATAAAACATCTACTTGGACACTTTTATTTACTTGGAAACTGATTGAGAGATGGAGGTGAGTGAAAGCTGCCATTAGATGAATATTTTCAAGCTAACATTTATATGAAGAATGTCAGTTGTAGTAGAATTACTAGTGCACAAGACATCTTCTAGACAACTAAGAAAAAAAACTGTATTGTCTATTCAGTTTGTTAGTATTTTTAGTATTTTTTTGTTTATGCTTTAAAAATTAACATGCATTTAATATGGGAAAACTTTGTTTTTGGTTTATTACTCAAATACTAAAAGAAATAGACACTAGGTGTAAATTGGAAAGCTGTTCATATTAACAAGACGCTTAAATTATTGCTATTTGATATGTTGCCATTTATTTTTTTTTTACAGGGCTACCAACATAAAAAAGAAATTACATATTGGTAAAAATTATAAGTTTGATAATTATTACATGTAACACATTATTGTAAATCTGTGTTTACCAGGATTACAAACTTTTAATCACAACGGAAAAATATTTAGCGTTTTCGAATATACAGGGTATTACGCAAATACGAGGAAAATTACAAAAAATTGCTGCCATTTTGAAACTAATTGAGATAATTGTGTTATGTTTTCACCAAAATGTTTCCCCTTCTAAAATTGTAAAAGATATAGGTTGACATAGGGAAATTTTTAGATTCGAACCCGATACCTCTATTTTGGGAACACCCTATGCATGGATCATGTTATAAGTATTTTATATGGATTTTTCGTAGGTGATTTAGGGGGGAATAATTTTATTTCACGTTTCTATGTGAAAACATACTACCGTAAAAGTATGCGTACGTGTGGCCTGCCTCACTTTGTATACAGTATGAAAAATACTTTGCTAACGTTAATATTAAATACATTCAAGTTTAATTTGCCACAAATAACACATTTTGTGTCATGTACCTTATGTCCAAGATAAATCAAAAGCAATAAAAAATGTCTTAAAGTAAACAAAAGTTAACATGGAGTGTATAGCGAATATTAAGTAAAAAACACAAAGGTACTATAAAAATTTGTATTACCAACTGATCAAAATTGTATGATGAGTTAAATGAAATATAACATGTTCACTTAGACTTAAAGAAAATTAATACATTTTAAACAACAGTTTTGTCATTTTGTTTGTCAACCTGTAGAACGTGTTTTTTTTATTTATTGTTTTAATGAAAACCCTTTTTTACGAGATCTTGTATTACTCTCCTCACATAGAAATTTAGTGATAAACAATACGTATGAATTTATATATTTCACTAACTATTCTTTAAAAGCAAAACATCATCCTACACCTTGATAAATAATATACGAAACCTTATTATTAATATTACTTGGAAACATTATATGTTATTTGTGTAACATTTTATAAAACAGTTTGGCCATAAGCAACCTAAAAGTAATCTCAATACTGTGCTAGAGAGAGCAGGAAAGGCTTAAGAGAAGTTGCGAATATTATTTGAATAATTCAACAGAATGATATATCTCCAACTATTTACATGAATGTATCTTAACACAATGCAAATGGTAGAAAACTATTCTTCTCACTAAAACATATCACTTTTATTAAAATATCTATAAGTAACTTTTGTAACGTTTTATTTTCTCATGAGCTTTCATAATAGTTTTATATTTAAATATGTATATTTCAATTAAAATGTCATTCGCCTATCATCTTCTAATATAAGAAATGCTAAGGCATACATTTAGGATACAAATCAGAAAAATGCATTTTACTCATACAAAATATTTTGTAGCTTCAAATTCAGAGGTTCAAAACCAGCTGTTCCTCATCATTGGGATCTTCATAAATGATCCTCACTGGTAAACCAGCTAATCTTAGTCAGTAACAAGGCTACACTACACGGATCATCTCACTCAATTCTACACTCACCCTTCACTCATATTTGGGTTAACATACGCACCTGGGTAGCTTCCCCATCTCAAATAATTGATAATTGATGTCTATTCTAAAGAAATAAAGTGTTTACTACTTGAAAAAACGTTTCATTCCAATACTCATAATGGCGTATTAAATTAAATTTAGTCTACTTTACAATTTATATGACCTTAGTCACAAAACCTTTACAAACACTTTATTTCCACGGGTTGACCTCACTATCATCATAGTAAACTTGTATTTGCACTTTATTTTACGACCATTATGACCCATATCAATAAAAGCTTAGCTGTGCATAAACATAAAAACAAAATCGAATAGATTATGCAAACGTTGTAGTAAAAATAAAGTGTAACGACGACAATAATACTTCTAGAGCAACATAGCTACAACTAAGCGGTAATATTATTGGCAATATCAACTCGGATTTTCGCTTGCAAAGGTTACATATTGCTATTTGAGTTTGTGATAACATTCGTAGGGTAAGTTTGTACATCTGTTTTAGTTGACATTTTTACTATGAAATTTAGTAAAAATTAACATGCTTAGCTTGTTTTTAAATATGAATGCAGAATTTTCCACCTACAAAAACCAGCTGGTTGATTTTACTTCTCATATGAATTAAAGGGATTTTGTTTTTTTAATAATTTTTTTGAAATCGTAAACCGGGTTAGATTCAACGAACAGTTTTAAAGTAACATTCCAACCTTATATTTTAGAGTAAAACAAGAACGAGAGCACTAGCAAGCCTCAATTACAAAAGCCTCTCCAGTCTAGGACGTGGGGTCTTTGTTAGGTTAAGAGTACTTCTGGGTCTCAAACGTTCCGCTCCAACTTAGGTAGAAATATTTCCAAGTGTTGTTACACTAAACGATTTCAAGGTGGCTCTGTATATTCCAAACTAAAACGAAAGCTTCTAATTACAGTTTATTTATCATTTTGTGTTTACTTCGTTAATATATGAGTTCACTTTTTCCCCTTTTTAATTAAATTTTATTGAATAACGTGTGATGTAAAATACATCGTTTTGATGAATACTTTCTGTCAATTTTTCAAATACTGAAAGCTTAGATTTCCTCTTTATTCTATTACTGTACGCAATAGTTATTGATAGAGTAAGTTTGATGTTTTCATCAATGCTAAAGACTAAACGAAATATAGCATTTATAATTTGAAGTTCAATACATACATGACCTTAACTTCATAAATGTTTATGATCTAATAAATCTAATAATACAATTTTTTTTTAATATCATATTTCATTACTACTACCAAAAGTGGCTATTTCTGTTGTGTACTCAAGTTTTATGTGTGAGGCAAGCCCCATACTGGGACAACCATACTTCACGTGAGAGACGAAGTCAAGCGTGTGATAGTTATTTTCACATGCTAGGAAAATCTGAGGACGAGGATAACTGAAGCAAGCACCGGAAAATCACTAATTTATGAACGTTACTTTTCATCACGACACCTACTCATATACAAAATAACAGATTTTAATAAAATCAAAACTATTATATTTCCTGCTAAAATTAATTTTAATCAATTCGTTTATTAAACTAATGTTCAACTAATAAAATGGACAGTGTAAAGGATATAGTAGACACACATAACAAGGTAAAATTAGAAGTTCAATTTTAAGTTTATATTCATTGTGCAGTAAACACGCACTACAAGCCTAGACACAGCATATGCATTGTTCTTCATTTGTAGCTAATGTGTATTTATGTTCATATTTTGTGTTGTAGAACAATAAAAAAGCTGAATTAAATTTTGAATTCAATTTAAATTCGATAATAGAAATGATCTGTAACAAACACTAACGACTGTAGTGGGCAAACCGAGAACTCATCAAAGGAAAGGGAAAATCAGCTGATGGTTTTTCCTTTGCTCTAGATTAGAGCTTGGGAATTAATTACTTATATAGAATAAAATCTCTTTAAAAATAAAGACATTCTGTTTGGGGTTATGAAAAATATATTTAATATACAATTGATTAATTCATGTCGTCTTAAATGCAAATAAACTCTCTAGGCCAAAAATATGCACAAAGATAAGCTAAAGTTGAAGACTCGCGTGCTCATGTAAGAGGCACTTTCAAACACGCGAGGAAAACATATGTTGTCTGAAATGACTGCAAAAATATTCTTTGCTTAGAAAGTAAACTATTTTTAAAATAGTTGCCAACACCACAATTGAACCACCATTGGCGAAATAGCGATGTTAAATAATGTTCTTATTAATGTAGTTTGACATTTATAACTCATAAACAACAACACAACATCGTGTTAAAAGTATCATAAATTCGATGCTCTCATAAATAAATATTTTATTTTATAAAGCACGCATAAAATACTGTACGGACTCACTTAGAAAAACTTTACATCCCTCACAATTACACGATTACCCTGAATTTGTTTTATTCAAAGAAGAACAAAATACATACACGAACTTATTTCTAGTTAGGAGCATGTTGTTGCTGTTGATGCATTGTTGTGCTGTTGTTGGGCACAATCAACCTTTGTTTGTGCCCAATTAAAACACAGCTCCAAGGTTAAGAACATTTATATTTAGTTATTCCTCTACTCGAAAGTTAAATGGTACTCCAAGGACTGTACTCCAAGGTTCTTTACAAAACATGAAATATACTGAGAACAACTTGAAAATGAAACAAAACTTATTCTATGCTGTTGAGTAAAGTGTTAAAAATTTCTTCACGCAAGGTTCAGTTACGTGGTAGAATGGGAGCTTAAGAAAGCCTTATAAGATCTTAAGTATGACTTCTGAAATTTCTTTCCGTAGAAAGTAATCAAACCAAAACCCTTACTTTCTTTCCCATCATGTCCTTTGGGTTTCCTTCAAGTCTAAAATATACAGATTACAATATAATGTCTAGAACGAATAGATCCAGTTTACAACCCATAAACAAATATTTTCAAATCTTGTTTCATGTTTTGGCCTTCAGATGTATAACTACTCAGGATCTCTTTAACATACATATAAGTATGTTGTCTATTTTCTAAGTGATAGTAGTACTTCAACATTGCTTTTTCTATTTTATGTAGCCTACCTTTGGTTCATAGAAAAAATCACAAATCACTAAATAAAGTTATACTTTTTATGCCTACTTGTGTTCTTTTCCATACAAGCTCCCGGTGCTAACAAAATGTGATTTTATACACAATCTTCTTGAACAAATCCAGATTCAATTATAATATTACTTAGAGTAGTAACGTTATCTGAAGAAGGAATGGCAAGAGGTTGCCTTATCATGACATCAGATCCTCATTAAGGAAGGTGGAAATATTAACACAGGTTTTATAGTATTTTAAGCTTCAAGATTTAGATCAATAGCATTTTTTTGTATAAGTTTGTCTTTTACTAATATTTATAAATAGTAGGCCTATTAATAAACACTATCGTTCTAAAGCGGTCACAGTCCTATAGGTATAAAATATTTATTTTCTAACTACGAACTATGTATTGGGAAAAGTGTGAGCTAAATGTATGTTTTAGCTCATTATTTATATCTTTGTTTTTACTAAATGGGAATATTTCACAATTTATTGTTCTAATAAAAACGTTGAAAACTTGGTCTTGCCACTATCTATCGAAAACCTTTTATTTTGTAGAGCCATCTTTTGATGGCCCAATAACAATATACATATGTGATTCATAATTATAAGTCTTGCTAGAATTTGATTCACTATGTAATTCAACACTTATTTATCAAGCTTCATCATTATGAAACATTGTTTATGCTTCGTTAGTTTAAGATAGTTAATACACTTCAACCACAAGTTAACGTTTTTATTCAGCTCACTAGGAATTGTCCTTAATTTTTAAAACTCCTTCCTAATGTGCATCTAATCATCAAACACGAGCTACAACTCAATTGACTAAACTTTCGTTATTACTGATAAGATACTCAAAGAGAATAAATACTTTTGCAAATCATAGGAAATTGTGGTAATTTTTACCATTTTGTATAGGTGTAACTTTATTTTCTTTAGCAGATAAATTGATATTATTTACAACATTTTGTACAAACATCGTTTTTAATTTACAGTATCCTCACTCTTCCAAATTAATAGAGGCTTAGAGCATTTATTTCGTTAGCAAGTAACCAGTTCTTTGTTATAGAATAGAGACGATATTATATTGCAGTTGAAAACTTCCGATACTGTAATGTAATCGTCTGGTCCAGCCCAGTTACTCTAATGACCAACTAGCCGCAGGAGCCCAGAGTTGTTTATATCCTCTCAATAATACTCTAGACCAGTGAATTCCCCATTACGTAATTGTTACTAATAACGTATCATTTGAAACAGTTGCAATTAACCGTTACACACGTTGACAGAGTCTTTATTGAGTTTAATCATACATTTTGTTTATAATCATTGTATTTTACCGTGCACAGTTTTTTGTGATAACTGAAAAATTGTGACGGTTTAAAAATTAGTTTTGAAATAAAAAAAATGTCTTTTTTATACATTTTCGTAACGGCTCTCATTGCTAAAAAAAGTATAACGGATAGCGCCCAATTAATTATGTTATAATACAACAGGAAAAGCCGTAGTCGCAACCATCTTTTCTTTTCCAATAAAAAAAACCACCTGTGCCGGAAGAAAGTTTTTGCGTTTTTTTCTTAATGATTTAAAAACCATTGGCAGCATCAAATTAAAAACAAAACCAATAAAAAAACTATCTTATAGGAATTGATCCATATTCCATTAAAGAGGTGTTTCCACAATTAGCTAGGTTTTTTTGATTTTCCCATAAAACCCCATAAAATAACGGAACAATCAGATTTTCCCAAAAAATGGCCCGAACGATTTTGATAAAAATTTAGTATGTTATAGTCCTTTATATTCTGAACAAAATTGTACAAATCCCATTTCTATAAAAATTACGGTTCAAAATTTATTGAAAATAATGTTATTTTCCCTTTAAAAGCACCATTAAATAACGGAAATAATTGATTTTCTAAAAAATGGCTAGATCGATTTTGATAAAAATTTAGTATGCTATATTCCTTTAAATTCTGAACAAAATTTTACAAATCCCATTTCCGTACATTTACTCTGACCGCTGACACATGATAAAGGTTGTTGACAAACTTATGGGAGAAAGTATGTGTCAGAATGCTGATACCGTTTATTTGATTTGATTTTAATTACTTCTTTCCTTACAAAGCACGAAATGAAGGAAATAAGATCATTAAATTATTGATCGACTTTACGTGGGAGCTTTGACTATTAATACAACTTTGACAGACAATTCAGTCTGCAATAGTCAATGGTGGGAGTGATGAATAATATGATAACTTTCTTAGTATTGTAAACACTTAAATTGATATTTAAGGTGTATGTTTAGAATTCTTAGTTTTTATTTTATTTACTTCTATCGTTACAATGTAATGCAAATGTAACTGTCATATAATATCTTAAGTCATTGCTAAATTTGGTTCATAAAACTCAATGGAAAATAAGGATTTTTTGTTGTTATTTCTATAGATTACATACTTTTCAGGGTTGTCACCTTTAACTGGTAATTGATTTAGATTGGTACGAACTGTGAGTTACGACATTCAAGGAAAAATAAACACATTGAATTTAATAGTTTTATTTTAAAGAGTAATGGCTAAAATAACGTTACGATAGAACAATTTACAACAAACGCCTAGACTTATTACATTTCCAACAATATAAACACTCATATTAAAATATAAACATCAGAAGCGTAGCGAGCATGACTATACAGAGCGTTGAAGGACGAGGATATGGTGCGATTGGTTGAGGAATGGTGCTTTGGAAGGTTGGAGGGTGCGATGGTTTGGTGGGGGGGGGGTTGCGATGGCGAGGGGGGGTTGTCTACGGGGCTCAGATACAACCCACCCAACCCATCACTGGGACCAAGCATGGTGGGTTGAAGGTTAGGTGACGCTAAACAAGAGCAACCAAGTAGAACAGACACATTACATCTAGTAGTTTGTCTTTTAATATCATTTCGTTACATATTAGCTGAGGTATTTGAAATTTAACAGTCTTTCAATACCTAAGAGTACCGCTCCTATGTACAAAAGTCAATATTTACACCGAAATTAAGTGTTCAAGCACTAGGTATATTTATTTGGGAAAGTAGGAGATATTTGTGTTCTAGTAACCTTTGTTCCATCAGTTGAAGCAAATAAAGCTTGAAACTTTACAAACTACAGAATAATATTATCAAAGTGACATTAAATGCATAAGTCAAACCAAGTTGTAAGACAATAAGTTTAACAGTATAATTAAATTCATATAATTACGTTTAAAGATGTTAATAAATTTTACTAAACCAAAACTACATGGTTATAAAACTAGAAACAAATAAAACTGGACTATTTTCTGGTAATGAAATACACAAATGTTATTGGTTGAATCTTGGAAGAAACATACTACAGTATCCTTGGATATACTATGTTTAAGAAATATTGTCATAAACACTTAACAATTCCAAAATTATTAAACACGTTCCAAAACAAACTATAACACTAAACACGTTTTAAGAGACAAGTATAAAAAATAATAAAATGCTTCATTAAGAGTTTTCACTAATATCACTTCACGGGGAATTTCCATATTGTCACTAATATCTCACAAAGTCACAGTTGCACCTCGATATGTAACGGTTACACAGTGCTGGAGCTTTTCTCACTACTGCTGCCTGGGCGGGCGCCATGGCGGTTGCCTAACTACAAAACAGTCTCGTTGGTACACGTACGGGGACCGTTGACTAGGGAATACCTGGAACTGCCACCACCGTTGCGTCGTGTCACCTGTAAAAAGTAACAGTTGCACCTCAATATGTATTAGTTACAGTGCTGGAGCTTTTCTCCCTACTGCTGTCTAGCTGAGCGCTATGGCGGTTGCTTAACTACAAAACAGTCTCGTTGGTACACGTCCGGAGACCGTTGACTAGGTAATACCTGGAACTGCGCCACCGTTGCGTCCTGTCACCTGTGAAAAGTCACAGTTGCAACTCGGTATGTAATAGCCACACAGACTGGAGTTTTTTTGGAACCCCTTTCAAGAGATATTATACATTTGATTGTTAAAGGGCATAGTTAATCCAAATTTGCACACGTGTAAATAGGGTGTAGTACATTACTATATTAGTAGAGAAATTGAGCCGAATGAACAAATCTGCTTTTGTTAGTGATTTATTTGGTCAACTATGAGGACTTGTCAATATAGTCATACCGTTAATCAAAACAGTGAACTTCAAGTTAGCTTTTAAGGATTACTATTTAGCAATATTGGTCATTACAACCACTTGATTAAAGTAACTTTTTTCTTGAACCCTCTTACCACATAGTGAGAGTATTTTTTCATAGCTCATTTTATAAAAAAAGTATAAACTTCTACTGTTTCGATTCTCACTACAAAATTGCAGTTATACTACAAACATCCTCAAAAGGTATAAACCAAAACAGTACCTGAACAGCTCCTCGAATGAACAACTCCTTGAACGTCTCTCGGAACTGACGGCTCATGCCGCAGTAGATGGCGAAGTTGATCGGGTAACTGACGATGATGAAGAAGTTGGTAAACAGGACCAGGACATTAGCCAGGTGGTAGTCCAAGAACTCCTTGATGCTGCTGGATATCACGTGAAGCACCTGTTCAAGTGGTTGAATTACACAACTATCATTGAATAGGATCGTGTATTTTTATTAAGCTTCTGAAGAGGAAAATCAGTATCAGTTGGCATATTTAAGCTAGCTCCAAAAGCTATACTTTAAGATATGTTTATGTATACTACCATAGGTTATTGATCATTTTACTTATACAAGTATTTTCCCATAAAGGCGAGCGTAAAAACACGTTGTTGCTACACGATCGCCATATGAGATTCACCTTGGTCGGCCATTAGTTTAAGAAAATTACCGTAAAGAACTTTAAGAACATAAGCTAAAAAGTCGTCTCACAAATTAAGTTTACACTTTTTCAAATCTAACTACTCATTTTTGATTTACAACAATTTTAGTGACAAACACTATTCACTGGGTATACCTCAAAATCTTCGATGGCTATCAGGCAACTGTAGACTTCCACTTTATATAATCATTCACATAACCTATAAAACCTCAGACTCACCGTGACAACAGCCAACGGTATCTCGGTGCACAAGAAGACAGTGACTACGACGATGAGCATGAGAGTGGTACAGTTGGAGTCTCGCAGACGCTTACATTCGCTCTTACGGTTCTCCTTGAGCAACTTGTCCCGCTTGAGCTGGGCGTCTCGCAGCGCTCGGAACAACAGCACGTTCAGCACCACCAGACAGATGCAGGGGACCATGTGTACGAAGATCACCCGGAACCCGAAGTATACGGTGAAGTAGACGTCCAGGGACAGCCAGTGTTCCACCCAGTAGGCGAAACGCTCCTGGATAAGCAGTTTGGGAGAAATCTTTAATAGTCAACCATAAATGAAAATCAAATTGTTATATTTGTTTTAAGTGTTTGGTGACCTCTTTTAATTTTGCATTTTCCCGCGGAAAAAAAACTACCTTTAGAACGTATCCAGTAAAGCAAGAGGTACAGTACAAATATGAATTGCACTGATAAAAGTTAGAGGCAGATACCAGGATTCGAAACCACGACGTTGGCTCAAAGTTCGTGGGGCATTTTTGATGACAGCTTCCGGATTACGTTGAATATATAAATTTGTGTAAATACCTGTGTCTGTGTAATTCAATAGTTGCAAAGTCACGCGAATAATTTTAACATCTGATGAATCTGATGAAGTGATTGTGACATTTTCTGGACGCCTGAAGAGGACTTCTTCAAGAAGTTGAAACTAGTCACATGACTTTGCAACTATTGGATTACACAGAAGAAGGTATTTACATAAATTTATATATTCGTGGTGTCACCGACTGAGGCGCTGACTCACAAAAATTGTCAAGTAATAAAATAGTCGAGGTATATCAGATGGATTTTAGTTCAGAGCTAGACCAAATTGAGGTTTAATAGATGGACTTTGTATTGTTAGGTTCAGATTTTTATTTCCAGGAATATGAGTAGTTAAGCTAAGCATAACTACTATTAAAGGTTTCCTGTATTATCTTGGTTTAATTAAGAGTAACTATATCAAGGACTGATTGAAAAATCCGTAAAACTAGTAATGACAATCTTTATTTTCATGCAAAGCTTAACAAAATTAAATATTATATCCATTTTAGGATATTAACTTTAATTTCGTTATGTTCAAAAAATTAAATATTTCTAATAATTTAAGTATTGTACAGCATAGTTACGGTTTAGTGTGATATGTATTATTTATTTAAGAGTAGCTGTATATACTAATTACCCTAAACTAAAGTACCTACCTACGTATGTTTTTATGGTTATATGAACTCCACTATAATCATGCTACAAACAGATTAACTTATTATCAAAATGTGCCAACAAAAACTTTTGAATCAGAAATTAATACAATCGGTTAGTTTAAGTCAAAATGTAAAAGAACAAGTTTGAAAACTATCAACACCAACCATGGAACAATGATTGTATATGTTTAACAATGTTAATAGGCATATGTCTTACCCTACAAACTGTCACAGCATCCTGGCCTCTCCAAGAGATGGTGAGGGGTTCATACACCCTGTCAATGAACCGGGGGAATTGATGTAGAGTTGCCAGCACAGCGATCCAAGCGACACATTTGAGAACTCGAGGCATCGTGCACCACGTCCTGGCTACGGGAGCATGGCACACGTAGATGTACCTGAACAAATGAAACATTCGATGTAAGACATGTAGAAAATGTCTAACAAGTTTAGGAACTGGTAAAGAGTGGCACACGTAGAACAATGGACCATTCTGTCTTGGACACGTAGAGAATATATAACGAGTTTAGAACTAGTGTACACTTTAAGCCTCTCACACACTACCAGACCAGACCGTCCGGTATGGTGTCTGGCACGTCGTATCGTGTGTGGGGCTGTCTGCGGACCAGTTTTCTCAGACCAGACTGTCCACGTGTCTGATGGTTGGGCACCTGCTACATAAACCTTCCACAGTTATCTATAAAAATATAATTAAAGGACACACATATAAGTGTTTAAATAAAAATCAGAGTATGGAAAGAAGCAATTAAAGATAACTAAGGTTGGAAGATACAATTTCTTATACTGGTATGTTTATAAATGTCCGTTGCTACCTTGAATTCTAAAAATTCTTACCCATGTTGAGCTTTTAATAAAAAGTTAAATCAAGCTCATAGGCCCCGTTTATGCACCAAGTGCGGGAGCGGTGCGATAGCGGGCCCGCTCCCGCTGTAAATGAGTCTGTTTATGCACGAAGAGCGATAGCGGTAGCGGTTGGTTAAAGGAGAATGGAAGGGGGACACAGTCTTGCCAACTCAAACTCTGCCAAATAATTAACACAACTATTTGTCCTAAGTGCACGTGCGCGTGGGTCAAGTTGGCAACCCTGGCTTCAGCCCAAGCAACCGCTGCGATTCCTAACTACACAGCGGGCGAATTAGAAATCGCAGCGGGAGGTCAACCGCTATCGCTATCGCTCTTGGTGCATAAACAGCCCCATTTAACTCAATGGTGTTAGAAATCGCTCCCGCTGTCGCTACCGCTACCGCACTTGGTGCATAAACGGGGCCATAGATGTAACCACAACCAGTTATTATTGTGGTTATACGATTAGTATTCTTTAAACATGAGTTTCACATCTAGACTAGAATAGATAACTAGTAGTATATATCGTGAAATGATATTCGTTTGTAAATCTAAGGTAATCGTACAGTTAGAGAGTTATAAAACTACTATCCTTCTGTTGTTCAATGTAAACTAGATTTAAAAAAATTGTGTTTACAATATACATCCTGATTTTGTACACACCATATAACTAAACTTTATGGTATATTTCAAAATACGAAAATAACAATAGTAAACTGATAATCTACTACTCAACCAATTTTTCTGTGGTTCAACAACCATAAAATGGGAAAAATGTTATAACCTCTCCTAAAAAACTAAAAAAAGCAAATATACCATCATAAATCATAAATCGTTAATAGATTGTATCTTGCCAACTACATAATAATTAGGGATAAAAGGTCAAAGTGCTTTGCTGTAGTCCATTAAATATAATCCGGACGTATTAAATCCACAAAGTGTTAACTCAAAATGGGCGAGATTAGCGGAGGATTATCAATCCCAACCAGTTCTGATAGAAACTTCCCTCCATCAGCAAAAACTAATTAACATCACTGCTGATCCCACTCTCTGGCCCGTGAATGTATTTATATCCGAATATTGAATTCCCTCTGAAACAAGAGAGGCTACGTTCTCTGTTCAAGGCTTCCCATTCAGAGTACCTCAACAACTAATTAACAAAATAATCTAATTAGTATGCATGTGTATGGCTTGGAACCGAATGCATTTCTGATTCACAAATGTATCTGTTTCATAATAGTTGAATTTTACAAATTCGTGCTATTTATTAAAATTAATTTGTTATCGGGAAATAACAATGATTACCTACGTACAAATACTTATAATATTAAATCTCTAATTCGGTGTAATTTTGAAAGGGCAACAGCACTCCTTTAATATATTTTAGAATAAAAAAAAAGTTAGGGTAGTAATTAGGGTATAGCTTATCCCTCAAACAGAAGTATTAAGCATCTCAATATAAAATGTAGCTATAATTGCTACCTCTTGTATTTTTACAACATTTTCTTGCATTTTCTTGTATTACCAATCCACACAATTTGCATTTGGATACAACAACACTAGTCTTTTAAAACATACCTATGACTCTTATGCTGTCTAGCTATCCTTCATATTCTGACATAACAGCACTTCCAGATAATTTTTTTACCTTTGTACAGCAAGGGCCAACGTAAGCCAGATGGAAGCAGTGTGAAACAATGCCGGAATGACTTCGTTCATGAACGCCCAGGCGTAGCAGGCACCAACAGGGGTGAGGGGTTTGTAGTGGTTACCAAACGTGTACATGTAGAAGAGCCATGGGGCGGGGAAGAGTAGGGTGAACATGTCCGACAGAGCCATCGCCATCAGCACGGCGTTGGTGGGGGTGCGCATGTGCCTCTTACTCAGCACTACTACTATCAGCGTGTTGGCGACAATGGTGATCAGCAGCAGAAACGGCATCACATAGCTGTAATGATACAAGTATGCTATCAGACATCAACACTGCGTTGGTGGGGGTGCGCATGTGCCGCTTACTCAGCACCACTACTATCAGCATGTTGGCGACAATGGTGATCAGCAGCAGAAACGGCATCACATAGCTGTAATGATACAAGTATGATACTGCATATCTTTCTGCGTGTGTACCGTCAGGTTCTAAGGTGTACTTTATCCTTACTGAAAAAGTCAAGCCTAATAAAGTAGGCGAGTTTCTCTCTCCCCAATGAAAGACCTAATCGCCCGGAAAGGTAATTTGGACACGATTTTCACAACACTGGTAGAGGTTGCCTTCGTAACAGAAATTGGCCTTTCTGGTCAATTCCTACCTCAAGCAATTAGAAAAGGTATTAAGGAAATTTGTAGTCGAAGTTACCACATTAAAATGTTTTAGTGGTACATAATCCTAAAATTAAGTATTTAGGTAATGTATGTCTGTTTCTAAGTCTTTATCTTTTACTTTACATTTCCCCGTGTGGACGGAAGGCCACTGAAGCCGGTGCGTATCCAATATAGCCAGGGATGAGCCAATATGGTACACGGATAAACTATACTGATCAAAATTAGTGGCAGGTACTAGAACCCGAAACCACGAAAGGAATGCCTTTGTCCTAAAGTTTTGGGTGCTACCGACTCACCAAATATTCATCTAGGTTGTACTTGAATGATTCCACTATTTAACTTAATTAAGTAGGATATATCAATACAATACGTCACTATAGCACACTTACCCATACATGGGCTGAGCATATTCTATAGGGAGCTCAGACGTAACGTTTATGTAATGCAGGGTTCTGTTAGAGGACGCAGTGGTCGAGGTGAGGTTCCAGTCTTCCAGAGAGAAGTTGAGGTTGACAGCTGCTTCCGTGGTCAGTGAGAGAAACTCCACCACATCCAAACCCTCCATGACTACGCCCTGCTGGCAGACAGTTAGACTATAAATCCTAAGCTCTAAAATAGTGATGTGTATACTTCATTCATCCATAGTTTGCAATCTGAAGATAACAAGTTAAAATTGTAATAGTTTTAAATAGTATTTTGGTAGCAATATTTCCAAAATTGTACAATAAATTAACATGTTGACCGTCAGCTATAATGATCTATTGGCTATGTTAGCTGTATTGATGTATATTGTAGCTATATTGGGATGTTAGCTAAGTTCATCTATTGTCTAAGGATTAACTATACGATCTTTACTATAAGATATTGAAATCTAAATGGTTGTCAACAACTGAGCAGCTAATATTATTTTATAGCCATTATACAGTAACTGGAAGTTTTTACAGAACGTTAAACATGATGGTTAATATTTGGGACAACATGCAAAGATCATCTTTTAAGTGAAATAAGTTTTAAAATAGAAAGGTCGTCAAAATAGAAATTATAAAGATAATAAAGTTATATTTGTAAATATAACTATACAATTAAGTGGTGGTTAATGAATCAAATTAAGTGGTGTGTCCATTAGACAAGACTTATGTTGTGTTATCGGAGTTGGTCAAGACGTTGCGTCTTTTTTTTTAAGTTTTGATAAATATTTGAAGTATTAGAACACTAAAATATTAAAAATATTTTATAATTTGTGTATAAGGGACATTATTAGAAGAACATATTCTATGACAATGTAGGATATTAACTGGTCTCTACATTTTTCATTATATTGGCATTTATAAATTTGAATGGAATAAAACAGATTTCTCAATATTCTATTGTCAAAATTTCTTGAATATCATTTTTGAAAGGGAGTACCATTGACTATACAAAGAATATAATTTCCATGTAATGTAAAAATTTGAAGCAAAGAAAATAGGTTCAGGGCCATCTCACCAGAGGGTACAGTGTATTGAGCTAAATAATAAATATAATCAATGCGGTGTCATAGCAAACAACTGATTGATCTATTACTTAACACAAAATATTGGCATTAGTTGGTAGACCATCTCAACATATTGCACCACGTTTTATGGATTTAAATATTTTCATTGCATGGGTAAATTGTATAAGTATAATATATATAAAATAGTTAGATAGTATAAAATTATATACATTAATATAAGATAATTTAATACTCACTGTTAGTTTAATTGATTTTTCTTATCATTTATGCGCCATCTGAGAAAAGAGAAAATATACAAATAATATGGTTTATTTAATTATATCAACGTATCATCCCTGATTACGAAAAATATGTATTTACTTTGCAATTAAACATAACATAACTATAAGTATTAATCAGACCATTATACACAGGAAATCTAAGTTTTTTAGTTATATCATGACAAACATATTGTAAAATTAAATAACGTATATACCGTGTTGGGAGTAGGGTTGGTAACAATCAATGTTATAAAAGGATTAACAAATTGGAATCGTAATTATCTGATAAACAGACATTTAATCATCCACAAAATTGCGCACACCGACATATAGACTCACTTGACGTTTAAAACAGATAACGGTTATTTTGTCATACCAGATTACTGAAAATACAAATAATATATTTAATAAAATCCCTAAACAATATAAATTTTGTTCAGAAGTCTTTCGTACAATAGTATCTGTTGGGCCATGTATTTATTTTACAGTTTATTTGTTTCCCAGGTTCTCTAAATGACTACGAAGATTTTGATTATCTTTTTAAAATTATATGTTACACACGCAAACGATATACTTCAAGTGCTAAGTATAAGAAACCTAATGATCAATTATCGCACAAGTTACATCGTATTTCTTGTGTGATAATGAAAAGAAACAAAATTTAACCGTCATAGAACTCTCTATTTATATGCTCTTTGATAATATGGAGTGCGCTGGTTTGGCAGTGAGAACGTAGGAGTTTTTCTGTACAGTCTCAAGATAAAATAAAAGACTTTGATAATACCAACCCATTGGGTTGAAGCCTACCTTAAGCTTTATGTTGTTTCAAATAATAAAAGATTTGTCAAGATAAAAGAGGAGTAATGCCGTATGTTTTAAATATTTCTCCCTACAAATAAACTTCCAGCAGATAAATTATTAAATAGATATTTGTATATACTAGAGCTCACCCCGTGGTCAAAAACTCGACCAAAAGTATGTATTGTGAAAACTTCTCTATTTTCACCCCACGCTGTAGATAAAACATGTGATTGGAATTTCTTCCATTTCTTTTGCTTTTCTTTTTATATTTTGTGTATTACCTCATCAACATGGCAACTCATAGATCCCATGTAATTTTTGTTATAATTTATTTATTTTTTGTGCTAATTTTTTTGCCTATTAAAATTTTTAAAGGTATTCTGCACATCGAAAGGCAAATATCTTTCTGCGTAATCAAAACAGTTTGCGTATATTTTCCCTGCGATGCACACGAGCTGAGAAAAGAGGTTTTCAAAATGCATGTTTGTCAATTAATATATAGAATTAGCCCCATGTTAAATTTCCATAAGAAAAGTTGAATATTTAATTTTTGACCCAATTAACATAAATATTCTCAAAATACGAATAAAACCTGCACATATAGGACCAGTAACCTCTTTTTGTACAACCCGCGTGTAAATTGGTCCAGTAGTACGGCCAGGGTGGCTGTCGTGAGCTTAAAGGTTTGGTCCCATGTTAAACCTACATAAGAACAGTTGAATTTCCATTTTTGACCCAATTGACATAAATATTTTCAATATACAAATAAAAGCTACACATATAGGACCGACGACCTTTCTTTTTGTACAACCCGCGTGTAATTCGGGTTGTACAAAAGTACAGTAGTACAGTAGGCTAGCTAACATAAATTTTGGAAAAGTTGTTTTTTTATATATAAGATTGTTTGGGAAACTATATAGAGCCAATATGTTTGAATAATTTATAAAATGCCTATGAGTGAAGCATGTGTTTTTATATATCAACGTTTCCCTTGCTATTTATTGCTATTATCTCGATCAACAGATACAACAGTTGATTTATAAAAAAAACATTAAGTATTTGGATTTGTTCTGCTAACTTATGTAGATTGTAAATTACTGGCAAGCCGTTTGCAGTAAAACATGTTTCAATTTACCCATGTGATTATTCAATTGTCGAACAACGTGCGGGATTTAGTGCTAAATGACAACAAGGCAGATTCAATTAGGATGTCCTTGATTAGTAGCTTAACGGTGGAAATACAAAAATATATTTTCCGTTTATAAACTTTGGTTACACCACCTAAGTGTTCTGTAATGTACAAAAACATGATTGTCCACTACTCCATAATAGAAACCACACGTAAACTAAAATATTTAATCATTAAACTACCCAAATATAAACATGAACTATTCTACTAATCTAAACAACTTTAATCATATTATAACCAACAAAATGGAGTATTTTTTATTTATTCTTTAATTTTGCATTAATTAACTGCTTGTGTGTCATGATGGTGGACACAATGCTATGTTATGAGATAATGTTTCGTAAACAAAAAAATTCTATCCATGAAAACAATTTTTTAAATGTATGTATGGATATTCCTTAGAATATTATCACTTTATTGATGTTAAGGATTTACATGTTTTGTAGTAAGACCAGTCATAAGAAATCAAAAGTCAGAGTTCTCAAAAGCATTTACTGTAACACATCAGCTTTTAAAACTAATGTACGGTATTTAAGGTATCACTTTACTCGTCAAAAGTAAATTACTTTTCAAAGCAGTGCCATTTAATTTGCACAGTGTCACTGTTCACCCTGATGCAAAAACCACAAAAAGCATTTAAATGTGTGACTGGACGTCCCTGCTTTACATGATCTCAACTGACAATATTTGACATTTTAGTCACATTTCATTAAACTTTCCCACTTGCTTTTTAAACTGTCAATTTTCACATTACTTTGCTTACCAACAGAGATTTACTTTTAGTTTACTAAAACTAGCATCTATCTCTAAAAAGGATAAATAGCAACTTGACTAAATGAGAACATTTGATAGTGATAGATTGGTTCAATGGTGAAATAGAGCTCGAGGAGTCTTATAATAGATCTGTTTCTGCTTCTTCACAATGGTAGAACTGTTTATAAACACCTCTTCACTGGCTCAATCATTGGTTCAACATATTATGGGGGGATCTAGTAAGTAATTTTATCAAAAGGAAATTCCTTTAATACGTTTGGGTTTTTTTAACGGTGACCTTTGCAGTTTTATTTACAGTTTTATGTTTATAATATTTGAGTCACTAGAAATATTACATTTCAACCAGTTCACAGAGAATTAATTTTCGTTATTTAAATCAGTCCTGGTTTTTTATTAGTTTCTGTAAATGAGATGCAATTGGAAAAGCAAATGTACAATATAATATTTTAACAAATGCCTAAGTCATTTGGAAGAAGAAAAATTGTTTAAGTACTTAAGAGTTTTTATTTTTACAAGGGTTTCGATTTTGAACACTAATAGCAACAAAGGATTTAGATAACAGCAAAGCAGTTTCCCCTAACATATTGTTGACAAACTCATGTTATTCAATCTGGGGACCAATATGCATGCAGAGTTATGCAATGCATGAAGCTTCCCTGTATAGTAATGAGTGTAAGAGTAAATCTTGCACCGGTGTTGCATATAAAGTATGCATTAATTCTAACACCTAAAGTATTCCAAGAGTCTTGGTGTACTTTGACCCAAAGTTAGCTTTCACGCCAAGGATCTTGAATCATCATATTTGTCAAAGGTTACAATAAAATGTATTACATTAAAATAGAACCTATTGGATATTGTTTTAAGCATAATATCTTTTCATTATCAATGATAGCTATTTCAAGACAAATGAGGAGGTTTTTAGGTCCAAACGAGTTTATTTGTTTCTTAACTTATTATTTAATTAATTTATAGCTTAAAAACTTGTGTTTTACATCCGGATGGATACTAGTTTGCGTAGATTTAAAATAAATCTAAACATATTAGGGATAATTTTTAAATAGTCCTCATTTTACACATTTTCATGTGAAATTAAAGTATAGTACATTTTATTTGTTAAATTTATACACAAATAACGAACTACTAGATCAGGTTTTTACTACATGAACAAGGTTGATTTGCAGTGTTTTCAGTTTAGCTGCGACAAACATTATAAAGTGAATCTGTTTTAACTAAAATCCACAAAAATACGCTCACTTATTGAATATTTGATTCAGTAAAAACCCTAAAGCCCACATCACTTTAAAACCCCTCCATAAAAAAAACTATCCATGCTAATGAACACAAAAGCTTATGCAATAGAATAGGTGTTACGTTGTGTACCTCAAGGTTTTAATTTAGAAAAGCTACCAATGTGTTTGAAAAAAAACAAGGTTCTCAAGTAGTGAATAGGTTTAAGTGTTGGGTTTAACCAGCTTATTTGAATACAAGATATGAGGTTAAATCCACAAACCCATATGTGCTCAGAAGCAGTAAGGATTGTTGAGAAAGTTAAATCAGTTCTAAAGAAAATTGGAACTCTTACCAAGTTACGATAGTTTTTCATCGAAATCCCTCCACTTAAGGCTTTATATGTATATAATTGCATAATCATTATGTAATATGTAATATATGTAATATGTAATGTAATTTGTACATAAAATGATTTGTGTAAAAAAATACATTTGTTCAACTTTTTACATTATTTAACCTTAAGCTTCCGTGCATTTACAATCGAACTTAAAAATATCTTTTGGCGAATAATCAAAATCATAAATTGCCTATTTCTTTATGCATTTTAGAACGATGTTGAAGTTTTTATTTTAAATTGGAATGCAGTATTGTTTAATAGTGTCCATAGAGTTATGGGTCGAACAACCTGAAACATTTCGTATTATGTTTTTCGTATCAATCTCATTGTTGTTAACTACGGCAAACATTACCATATAAGGACTTAAAGACCAAATGACTTTATAAATTTTAATACAGTTTAAGATACAAGTTAAATCAATATTCGTTTTGAAATATATTGTGACCGTAGATATTTTTGTCTATTTAAATACAAATTAAATGTGTTTTAAAGTTATTTACATAAAAAAAATCAATAAACAAGACATAAGTAATCTTTAAAAAATATAAAGCATACATTTGTACTTACCATTATGTTGTAATAGTTGTATTTTTCAATCTATTAAAGAAACTGACGACAAGCATCCATTTTTCTGAAAAAAAAAAACAAAAACATTTACTTCATCTTAAGTAGAATAAAAGTATTTTTTTTTTAAGCTATAAACAACAGTGTCACAACCTCACTAATCGTGTAAATGTTCAAAACAAGTGGACACATAATTGATCACATTAGTTTTTTCGATACAATACAAGTTTCCATCACTCGAGTCATCAACCTCGCATGTTTATTTATTTATTTTTATTTATTTATTTACGGCAAAATCACTATATATACAATTTCATGCATAACAATTTGTGGATCAATAAATACTATTAACACGCTGTTACGTGGGTTTCTGAGACAGTGTTACAGGATGATGAATCACTTCTCATTGTTACAGAGAATGGTACAGAGGCATTAGTATACACTATACAAACACCTGACAAGCTAGGCATTCTCGTGAAATATATGCTGATTTTTGTTTTTTTTTGTCCTTCAAGACGTTGAAAATATAAACAATGTTTTAATAAGCTATACATTTTTTTACTGGAATTGTTTTGTTGGTTTTAATTATGTTGTATGCACATGGTATGTTGTTAATTTAAAGTCACCTGTACATCAACCCATAAGATTGTTTGCCAAATTTTATCCATATATGTTAGTATCAAGGCAAACTACAGAAATCAGTCATCCACCATAGGATAACAGAATACATAGAATGCATAGAGGTACAAGTTTTATAATTTTTTTGTTTTCCTGTAAAGTCATTAAGACTAAAAGACTACTCGATGCTGGGCTTAAGCATAACTGTGATATCTACGGTAATACCTTCTTGTTATTGAGGGAATCTGCCAAAAGTCTTTATGTAACGTTAATTTAATTTCTTTTTTCATGAAACAAATAAGGTTCGGGGCACAATGAAGCTTAATTACAGATGGAATACGATTTAAAGCTGCGTTTAATGTTACAAAAGAGCCATGGAACTTTGGACTAACTCAGTTTAAAGCGTTAACATTCATGTGTCATTGAGGTTTCCTTTGACAACTTTTAATTCTGCAAAAGTTTACGTATAGTTAATACAGAGTTTGTAAAATGGTGATTTACATTTGATAAATCAAATAGATCAAGTCCATATGCAAAACGTTTTATAATATATTATATCTAGTATATAAAAATAGTTTGGAGATTTAACTTAAACTTTTATTGGAAATAAAACTTTTGAACTAGTTATAGTATTATTAAAATTAATTTTAATCCATACTGCAATTTAACAAACACACTTAATATATTATACAATTAAGTTTTTTTTTTTATTATATACCACACTATTTCAATTATTTATTCTTAACTACTACAGTTTTTTATGAAAACCAGGGTTATATCAATGTAAATTTGTATGGAAGTTATAATTTTATCAATTACCATAGATCTTGGTTTGGTAGAAAAACCGTTATTTTGTTAGATCAGCCATCGTTTTTCTAGAATGGTATAGAATATTTTTTAAGAGACAAACAATTATTATGTTACGAGTAGGAAAGTTTTGAGGAGTTGCAACTCAATTTTACGGCGTATATTTCCGCACTCTCAAATCATACATCATTTCCAATTCCACTAACGATTTAACTTATTTTTTCCGTATTGAAACATCAAATATATTTAATCAAACTCACATTTGTATATTTGTTGCGTAATTAATCAACGTAATTTTTGACATTGTTCCGTACAACGTTACTTAGCATATTGCTTCATGCATACACAATACAAGAGCTATGTTTTACAGCCAATAAGGTCAAGACGTTAGTTTTATTAATCTTTGGAAGTGTTTTGGCCTCTAGAGAACGTGTAAGGACTTGAATGTTTGGCAATTTGGGCCAGAGCCACGACAGCGCCGCTTGTGAACGACGCTCTACCTAGTTTGGATCTTAGCTCTTTTGGTTCTGAGGATTTCTCTGCCTAACCTTCACAATTTTAGATAAAATATATACACTATGCACTAAAATTGGTTTCCTATCAGGCTATCGTTTCTATTTATTGATATTCTATTAAGTGAAATAATTGTAAACGTGTAGAAAAGTATTGGGAATTTTGAGTTAGGAAATTACGTGGCTCAAGGATCAATAGATTACGGATTTCTGGTCTCATTCAAAAGAAAAAATATATGCTCAGTATTTGTGCCTTAAGTTGAGTTCTTCGGTTTGTTCTTATCTAAACACTTTTTTATTATTTTAAAAAGATTTGTATAGTGTTTATTTTGTAAATCTTTAAATAGTTCGACAGGATAAGCAGCATTTTACATTCCGGGTTAAGAGTGATTGAAAATGTGGGTTATATAATAAGAAGTAGCATCAAGAAAACTACATACTTGAGCATTGTTGTGAGCGATAACTATACGCACCCAGAAGATATGTTTAAGGAAGTGGTTTTAATGTAAACTTAACTAACTGTAAAATTGTATTAAGCTAGGCGTCAAGTTAAAATACTTTTATAGTCATTGTCATGGATGACTAAGTAATTTATGTGACAGTAGAAATTGATTTACGTTTCTTGCATTCATATAGAGCACACAAATATTAAATTAACTAAAGTAAAACTATATATAATATATTATTTGAGGAATATACCGTTGAAAGCATTAACTATCAGGCTCAAAAACCACACAATTTGCTACTTGGTGAAAGGAAAAATATTTGACGAATCAGTAAATTGTTTTACGAGGAATAGGCAAAGAGGATTCAGAACTGTCTGATGCTGTTTTCCAACAACTGACAGAACATGGTCTGTTTATTGCAGCGTTTCATGTCAGTTATTTATAGCACCAATTTACACTGAAGTGGCTTGTAATGAAATGCCTGGTGCTGATACAAACTGAAATATAGCCTAGAACATGCCGATTCCGAGTTCACAAAAATCTTCAAAAATCTTTCTAAGTTAATCCAGCCACCCTTAGGTCAGGTTAGGTTATTGTTATTAGGTGTGGGCGGTATAATACCAAAGTACCTCTTATTGTTTTAAGACTTTTTGGCAAATATAATCGTCTTTCCAACAACATTAGTTTTTTTTTTTCAATTGGGCATTTGAGATACTGTAAGATGATTGTTATATCATTGATATACAAATTTAATATGTTTTTTCCAGAACAAGGACATAAAAGAGTCTCCAAAATTTCTTGTTTATAATATCTAAGTAGTAAAAAATATTATGATAACAACTCCATATTAGATACAAAATAAAAGTTTAGGTTTTATCTCAGAATTAAAACTAATCTTTAGTATTCCTAAAAGCTACTACCGACCTATATATTCTAAATCCTAGCTATTAGTTGTCAAAGCTCTGGCAGTAGAGAGGAGTCAACACCAGCATTCAATATAGAGCTGCTTCCATCAATCCTGCCCAGCCAAGTGACTCAGTACTTCACAACAAACCCAACTGTCCATTGAATGTGGACAGGGGTGAGTTAATGAAATTCCAGCCTTTACTGTTATCCAGCACCACATGGCGTTAGTTAACTAAACTGTCGTAATAGAATAACTGGGACGTGTTTGAACATTTATTTTATTAGGTCTGTCTTTTTTCACTTACGTTGAATTAATTTTAAAATATCGATGCATCTTATCAACATCAATTTACAATATTTAAAGTTTATCTGTGTTAACATTACCTTAAAAGTTTTGTATATGAAACTAAATAAAAATAAATCAAATAAATAAATAAAATAATAATAAATGTATTTTTTAATTATCAACACAACTATAATGGGTAAAAGTTGAGTTTACAGCCAGAACAATATTGACTATATCCCTATCCAAAAGATATAGATGAAGTATACCTTATTTTATACAACAATGCTGATTAACTATTTAGTATTCCAATTTATGTTTATTTTAGGGAAATATGCAAAAAATAATAAATTTTACTTAATTTCATGCTGAAAACATTGAAATAACGTAAAATAAAGTGGAATGTGTCAAGATTTGGAAGAAAACTGTTCAACGTTTCTCTGTTGTTGACACTTAAAATTGCTCTTTTATTTCAGTGGTAAAATGCTCTCTCCATAGAACCATTTACAATAATTTTATTTACAGCCGTTCATTTAATGACTCGCCTTTTCATGTCAAATACAGCATTTAAATATGAAACTAAAAAAAAACTTTTTTATTTTGTACAATTTCCCAATGAATATTTTGTTTTATGCATGCAAAAGCTATGTATTTAATACTCATATACAGGGTGTACTGTCGGTAAACAGCAAATATCGGGAAATAGTTCCACAAGTCAAAATTAAGAGAAAATAAAAATAATTTTTTTCAAAATCACTTCCTTAACCAAATATCCACCGTTTCGTTTTTTTCACATTAACATTTTTATTTTTAAAGTTTTTCAACCGATCATAATGAAACTTGGTTTGTGTGTTAAGATAAAAGAGACCCACGTTTAAATAAAAAATCATCTTTTGTCTGTTTACTATCGGGACACTCTGAATAAAACCCGATCTATGTTTCAATATAAAACTCGACAATAAAAACTTGTGTATGAATTATGATTATAAGAGCATTCATGACAGACCATGTATTTGTTTTTTGCACTGGATAATAATATCGATACACTTTGTATTTAAATTCTTAAGAACGTTAACAAACACAGTTGCATTCGATTTTTCAATGAAATCAATGAATGTTCATGTTATATTATGATTTTTAGATGAGTATAGCTTTTAATTTCCTCAAAAGTCAGAATTTAAATTTCAACCTGGTTTTAAAGTTTCAAGGAACAGCTTTAACAATTACTCATTTTATTATCTTATTTCATCATCCGTATTCTTAGAAGTTCATATTTTTTTACGCATCAATATTTCCTTTCTTGGAAAGAAATGTTTAACTAACTGAACTGGTAGAAACGCTTGTCTATCAAACTATTACACTTTATAGCTATTACACATACACCAAAGTAGCTTAGTTCTACCATAGATAAAACATACTCCCTTAGTAGATTTCTCATCCTTATGGAACAGCTGAAGACACTTTTATTGTTAGTTCTGTACGGTTTATGTAGAGGTCATGTTTTGTTTACAATTTGTTTCCCGTTATTACAGCCATTTAAAACCTCGTTTAACCAAATAATACGATCTAATCATAAACAATAACTTGTCCCCTAGTTATATAACCAAACAGTAAAGCACAAATCATGAAATTAACCCTAAAATAATGGAAACAAAGACTCGTCGACACTAGCGCCTTTGTGTCACGTACACGAACTAGACACGAAAAACGTGCTTCAAAATTTACAATGGGATGAGAAGTCTACTTGTTCTACAAACAAAATCTGTTTCAGGTCCGATATCACTGAGATTTAATTTATTATGATTTTTTAGGTACTTGATTACAAGTTACATATTTTAAATAATGTTTTTCATAAATTCTCATACAGATCTTAGTCTCGCTTCTATTCCCTAATCTGGAAGGACTAAATGAATAATTATTTTGTGAAATTACATTTTTCACTGCTATTAATATAAATCTTTTATCCGTGTTAACTGTGTAAACAACAGATATGTTGATTGCACATCTAGATATGTGATATGCATATATTTTATGACACGCAGCATACCTTATATTGCTTCAAGACAAACATGTAAATCACAAATTTACAAAACATGAGAGAATTTGTATCCAGTATTTGACAAGGAGATTGCAAGTCGATACTCGCAGACACCAGAGACCTCCGTGACTCGATACACAACAGACTAAACTGCACCGTGACTGTTCACTGAAATGGCTACTCAGTTTTACTGACATTGCTTCCGTTTCCGTTGTCTATTTGTCTTTATAAAGAATATCGACTTTGTGAGATAAGTGTCAGAAATCTAGTCTGTGGCTGTTAAAGGTTATCTTACAGTAGGTGAGAAAAGATTTCCCATTTTTAGATTGAATAAAATATTCCTCGGGGTTTAATTGAGGTTCCTTTGGGGTTTCCTTTATGGTTTAATCTACCATAAAGAGTCGTATTTTACAAAAATTTGGCAGTTTCTACGATAATGAATAAAGTTGCTGATGTATAAATGTAGGCTATAACCATAGATAAAACATACTCCCTTAGTAGATTTCTCATCCTTATGGAACAGCTGAAGACAATTTTATTGTTAGTTCTGTACGGTTTATGTAGAGGTCGTGTTTTGTTTACAATTTGTTTCCCGTTATTACAGCCATTTAAAACCTCGTTTAACCAAATAATACGATCTAATCATAAACAATTACTTGTCCCCTAGTTATATAACCAAACAGTAAAGCACAAATCAAGAAATTAACCCTAAAATAATAGAAACAAAGTTTCGTCGACACTAACGCCCATGTGTCACGTACATGAACTAGACACGAAAAACGTGCTTCAAAATTTACAATGGGATGAGAAGTCCACTTGTGTTGGTTAGTCATGGTTAGTCTATGCTATAACCTATTTTTTGTGTGTTTATTTCATGTAACCAGCCAACCCTTGGTTAAGTAACAAGGCATTATATGATCAGTGTCAGAAATTTTGACAAAATAAACCCATTGCTTCAAAAAAACCACAAAATTTGTTTAACTTTAAAGATTAAATAGTGTCTGTTTAACATAACTAGTAGTATACGGGAAGGCAGTTTACTGAAGTTGCTGATTCATACACAAGGTATGACCTATCGAGCTTTGAGGTAAAATATCATATAGATATTTTACTAAAACTAGATAGAGGTTTGTAAATAGTTAACGACACGAGTAAAAATATTAGGTACAAGCCTTGGCGAGCACTTTACATTTATCTACGACAGTTTTAGTTAATACAAATCACTACTCATAACGTCTAAGAGAGGTCATGTTTTCGTTTATGACATCTCATTGCCACTGACAGTGATACAATGAAACATTATACCAAACACTACTTGCACCACTCAACAATTAAATTGGCCTGAACAGCTAGTCAGTTTCAGTTCGACACATTACAATTTTACTTCTTCTCTCTCAATTCTTGAACCCCATAGGTCCACTACCCGTGTTGTTATGAGTACGGTTTTACCTATGCCGTTATGAAAGTAAACAATGCTGTTATGTGAAACTTTTCAATTCTAAGAACTGAATTGAAACAGCTACTTAAAAAAAATCGTAGGTACAATATATTAAAATACCTACTCCATACATCACCTTTGGTAACTTCAGGGTCCAAAATAATGTCCTTTTTAAATCTTCAATCAACGCAATCAAATGTTTTCATTGAAGTTAATTTTGCAGCTAAACAATGTCAAGATATATTACAAATTATATGAAAAACAATTGTCAACTAACGTAGGTTGCGTAAAAAAGCATTTTGATTTCAATTCGTAACTTATAAGATGATATTTTGTTATGCCGATGACATTACAATTTCAACGCAATAAGACTGGAAAGGACTCACTAAATATTTATTGATAGAAAGTCATGTTATTTATGTTGCGTGAGACACACTCATCACCGATGTCATGTGAATTGAATTGTTTGATACTGGAATTGAGTTGACCAATCACCCAAAGTACTCGTTTGCTTTATGGAGAGGACGCAATTCTTCATTTTTGTGTAGACATTTTACAAAAGGTAAATTTGCATGTTAATATTTTTTTTTATTTGGTTGGTTGTGAAATTATTTTTCAAATCGTAGCTTATAGTAAGGTTATAGTGGAGAAATTAAGTGGCTAAACCTATTGTTTAGCCACTCCTAATGTGCCAATCCTATTAGCCACCTATTGTGTGACTTATTGTGTTGTCTATTTGTTTATGATAGATTTTATATTATGATCGTAAAATAAAACTAAATTTCAGACTTAATAGTTATACTATAGCCTAACATCCTAAATACCAGACTTCTCTGTTATGGTTTAAATCTTCACACATACTTCTTGTAAAAAAACCTTTTCCTGAAAGAGAAAACACGAACAATTGTAAGCCTCTTCGCTTAATTGAGTAATACATTACTGACCAAAATTTATTTGAAACATTTTTATATCGAATTTTATACAGGCTCATTAATCTTTTCTCCGGAAGAAATTTTTATATAGTAAAGTATAATATTTTAAACATAACCAAAACATTCTTTGGAATTGAATACACAACGCAGAAAGGAACTATGCTAAAAGGATTTCAAACTATTGATGCTTTTTCAAAGTGCTACTCCAAAGTTTTCAACAATTCATTATGTAATCTTTTATTATTTTAAGTCAAGAGGTTATTACCTCTTAATACATAATATTGAAACGTGTAATATACGGTAGTTTGACTTGATAACTCCAAACTGACTCTTAAAGTGTGTTAATTGAACGGTTTGTAGAAGAAACCAAATCTTAATTTTAATATGTTAGATGAACCCAATAATAGACAATTGGCAAGAAAAATTATTGCAAATATTTAAGGCACAAACTATATCTGTAAATAAACATTTGAGAGAAAAAAGGCTAATATTCTTATTGTTCTTGCAAAGAAGAATTTTACTACGTATAATGATATTATATGTCAATAAAACGAAAACTCATGGTATAAGAGCTGAATCAGGATTATTTTGTAATATCGTAATTTAATAAACCCTTTCTTGTAAAACACTGTATTTTTAATTTTAGATGTCCATCATACGTTATTTAACCTTTATGCGTATACTGTATATGGACACAAATTCGCATTACAAAACCTCATGTTCACATAATTAATAACTATTACAAAACTATGACGTGGCCACCTTACAACTGAATTAGATCTTACAGATCTTGCTTACAGTAATATCTTAAATTCAAGCATCATTGGTATACTATAGGTTATCAGTTCAATGACTCCTTCATGATCTGTAGTTTTAGTAACTACTTCTAACAAAGATAATATCATATAGAAGTTTTTCTAGTATTATAGAGCATTCCACAGTACAGGCTGAGTTACTTGAATGGCAACTCACGTAGGAGGCCTGGAGTGAGGTTATCAACTCAATGGCCTCCCTTGTGATGTATTGTCTTTGGACTCTTGTATGAACATTTTGTGTCCTCTTGTGCATTTGAAGGAACTACAATACAAATGAAATTCTTCATTTTAATGCTTATACGACGAAATACATTGTAAATTAAAAATGTGTCATAAATAATTATATACTTACGCCATTGAAAACAAAAAATTTGAATATTCAGAATATTTAATGGACCTTTACGTAAACAAATGACTAATGAAACATAATACAGTGCCTCGATTAAGATAATTTAGAAAAGCTACAGTAATACACACAGGACTGTATGTATTTAGGAATCTTTTGTTTACCTGATACATCGCACAGCACATGACAACTGTTTAATATATTTCTAACCATAGGCTAGTACCTATTCAGGACTAGTTTTGCACGTAAAACTTCTCTTAAGTAGTTTTTTTTTTACAGAATCTAATTAAATTTAAACGTTTTTTTCATCCAATTACAAATATTTTTATATTAAAGTTTTATATTACATACAAGTTTTATGCCACTAACCACCGAGCAATAGTGGGGCACATAATGTATTCCTATACGTTTAATGGCCATTAAAATAACCATAAAGATTAACGCCAAAATGTTTCCCGCCAGTTTGGTTGGTGACCTTTAGCGTGGCCCACCTGGTTTATCACCGCCATAAATAGCTGCCATAAAACAGTCCATTAGTCACCTCCTATGGCTCCGAGCATTACCGTAATCGTGTAGCAACAGCTTATTATCGAAACGATCGATTTTAAGTAGTTTAATATCAATAACACATTTTATGAAAGGATTTATATTTATTAAAAAAATGGCACATTTTTATGTTTATTAACATTGATGTTCAATGCACAATCCAAAAAGAAAATGCGAAATAGTTTTGTGTATCTTGACTATATTCTTATACAGGCTATGCATCAAATATTTTAATAGTATAATATAATTATTTTAAAATGAACCATTTTTTTTTTTTACTGTATACAGAGTGTTAAAAAAAGGTGGGGATGTAATTTACGTAGTGATTCCTTGGCCAAAATAAAGAGAAAATCAAGAATAAAATTTTTTCCCCAACATAGCATCGTTTACCTGATATCCGCCATTTTGGATTTTTTACATAATCATTTTTATATTTAACATTTTTTAACCGATCTTTATGAAACTAGACGTGTATGTTAAGGTAGAGAATACCCATTTAATAAAAAATCATCTTGATTCAACTAAAAATGTTAAAATAATTTTTTAAACTTAAATTACTCACAAATATCTGGTTTTATGGAAACCACACACAATGGTTTATGGTTTATGGTTTTATGGTATGAACACTTTTATTTAGCATTTATAATAAAGGTAATTGTTGATAAAAAGTCGTATTCGAGATTAAATAGCCATCAAACAGTAGATTTATTTTACTTATGTTATACCGTATCAAAGTTATTTTATCGTAGTTATAATTTACAATAGTTATTATAATTTTTGTCATCTTTTTTATTTTTATTTTTATATAAATGTTTAACTAATTTATAATTGAATTGTTTTTGCCAAAATATTTAACCAAATCTTTATAAAACTTAAGTCTCTCAAAATGTTTATATTTGTGTGTAAAAGTGGTTTTCTTAGAGATATATTGGGACGTATACCAATACCTAATAAAACATATAAGTGCAAACGTATAAATTTGAGTAATATTAACCTACACAATTAATGAGAAATAAATTTAGATTAATGAAAAATGGATTTGCTAGCCTGTGCCATATTAAAATCAAACAATTACTTATTATTATACTGAACATTTTATATCACGAATAAATATAGCCAAAGTCCCTATTTTACCATACACCTTTTTATAGAATAAACCCACACATCTATATTCCTTTCCGAGAAAATCGGAAGGAGTAAAATCCGAGATTTAAAGGTCTCCGTCTTTTTCGCTCTCACCTTAATAATTTACCTCAAGTCCGTCTCTGCCACCACTTGTCTTAATGAAAACCAGAGCGTTCAGACCACCGTCTCAGCTTTAACACACGAACCAAGACATTTGATCTGTTGATATTTTTCGTTTCCCAAGAAGAAAATCAAGTTACAGAGAAATATTTATTATATTACCACAGTATTCTGGCATGAAAAATCTTTGAATCACATGTGTACACGGGAAAGACTTATATTAAAATAAAATATGAAATACACCTACCATTTTAAAACTAAAGTAGTTATTGACAAGAAGGTTTCTCCAAAGATATCCTAAAAGCATGGCGTACAAGCAAGATTTGGTTTGATTCGGTTGACCCGTTTTGATACTATTAATTTTATTATAGATTGCCCAAACAGACAGACAGACGCCTAATGAATCAAAATAGACCCTTTTGGGAGTTTATGATTACTTACGCTTCTTATGGCTCAGGGAACAAATTCCCAACAGATTAGTATAAAAGATTCTCAACACTTTGTAGTGTAAGCTTATTTAGTACGAAAATATTATCCAAATCGAAATGTAATTGACAAAATCTCAAGAATATAAGTCAACGCAAACAAGCTCAGGCTTTATAGAAATTGTAAGGTTACTCATATCACCCTCCCAATAGGAAACTATTTAAGGTTTAGTGGGATAAGACTACGAAATAGTAATGTCAACCAACAAACCTTTTTGTTTAGTGTAGACGATAACTTACGTAAAAATAATCGATTTTACCACCAGATTCCCACAGTTTTGAGTTTAAATAATATCAAAACACCCATCTATGTTTTTCAAGTGAGATAAAAGGTTTCAAAAAAAGCTTTTTTTTACTTTAACTGAGGTTTTAGTTAAAAAAAGTAACAGTTTATTTCCTTAAAATGGTATTTTCAAAATTTTACTATCGTATAAGGGTGGGATTTTAAAGGCAATTTCATTAGGGCAAGTGACGGTGTTGTCACGACGGGTGGTGAATTATTTAGCCGAGAAGCCAAAATGGAGGACGACCTCTTACTTTATAATCCTAGTCCTGGATAAAACGCTTTAAACACTTGTTTTATTAATTAACATTATTAAATTAGTAACTTTTTGGTACTTACGTATTATACGGAGGCCACATATTTTACAGCGCGCTGCAGCGGTTATGTTAGGTTGGGTTATCATAAATATATGGTTTTTTATCAAATTAAACTATCTTAACCTAACCTAACCAACCAAACTTGCTGATGGTGAAAAAATCGCATGAAGGTTTACTAATCGAATTGAATCTGTAGGTTAGGTGGCCTCCGTTTAATACGTAAGTACCAAATTTTTTTTACAAATTTATGGAATATTGTAAAAAAGATAAGTTTTAAATTATAGGCTTATAAATATCTTATAGATTATTGAAAGTTAAATATACTTGTAGTTTCTGGGGGTTCTGGAGAAGTAAAAATATTTTTTTGTAAAAAGAATATTCATAGTGACACCTATAGTGTTATTTTAGACGGTAATTGCTATTGGAGATTTCAGGTAGGGGAGTAGGCCTACATCAAAACGACGATTTTTATTCATATCTAGAAGATAAATTGTCCGCCTCCTCCTCATATGTGAAGGACAAAAATCTTTGAAAACACCCAAGTCGCTTTATTTTTACATCGATTTCATACCAGAGATACTGGAACGTGGTAAGTCAGGTTTGACCTGAATTCGGGGGTTTTCTCAATTTAATTCGTAGCTTAATTATATTTGCGAGATCACAAATTCGATAATATATTTGAAACAATTTAATAAGTAAATGTTAAAAATTAGATGTGTTTAAAATTTGTTGTATAACCTAGTGAACAACTTATTACAAACTTACTGTAGTTGTTAACCAATGCGTATTAAGTTACTAGAGCTCACCCCGTGGTCGAAAACTTTATACTTGACCAACAGTATATATTGTGCAAACCTCACTATTTTCACTCCATGCTGTAAATAAAACATGTGATTGGAATTTCTTGCTTTTGTTTTAATTTTCTGTTTATATTTTGTTGTTATTTCGTCACCATCATTGCAACCCATAAGGCCCATGTTAATTATTAAAATTTAAAGTTCATTTTTTTTGTGCTTATTTTAGCCAATTTTAATTTATAATATCTTTTTAACACTATGTGTATATTTTTCCAGTCATGCACAGAAGCTGAGAAAAAGGGGTTTCAATAAACATGGTTGTCTATTAATATATAGAATCAGCCCCATGTTAAATATCCATAAGAAAAGTTGAATTTCCATTTTTGACCCAATACATACATGCAATAATACATACATTAATATATATTCTCAAAATACAAATGAAATCTACACATATAGGACCGATAACCTTTCTTTTGGTACCTTCCGCGTGTAATTCGGTCCAGTAGTATGGTCAGGCTAGCTGTCATAAGTTTTGCCAAAGTGTTTTAATATATTAAGGGATGTAACACACATTTGAAAATTGCGAATAAGTGTGTAATCCTTCTGGTCATTCTTCTAAATACGAAATAAATATTTTCAGCACCCAAGTTAGTGTTAACTCTTAAATGAGGTAAAGAAAAATACACGTGATTCTTTTAACAACAATGACGTCAGAATGAGCAAATAAGGGATGATTCCCTTTGTTCTACAAACAAAAGCTGGCATTTCTCATCCAAAGACAAGGTTTGTGTTCTCGTCTTCGTTTACGAACTGAGTTCTTCGATAATATTATTCTGTTTTACGCGTGCTCAGACGATTCAGTAGAATCTGGATGTTTTGTTATGAGATGATTTTGCACTTTATATAAATTGTTTACACACAACCTGGATGAACTTGTAGTTTATATATACTTGTTTGGATATTTAAAATGTGCACGTGAAGAGTTGGTGATAATGGGGAAGTTTTTAAGCTGATTTTCATGTTCAATTCAACATTTGATGTATTTATTAACGACTTATGGCTCTTATTTGATTTCCAATTGAAATTATTGTGAAAACCGTAATAAATATGTATCATAATAATTATATTGATATACAAGCGTGTCATATATAGTTAAAGCCTCTAAACATGAGCTATGTAGCCAATTCTATTTTCTACCTATTAATATTGTCAAACAGGGCTTCATAGGCAATCATAACACTTAATTGAAATGTAAGATTTTATTCAACTTATAATACCCATTACAGCAAAAACAATTTTTGCATTAATTATGGGGTGCAAAATTACCGTAGGATTTTGTATTTTTTGTTATTAGAAAGGTTGAAAACTCTTAAAGTGAAAGTGTACTGTATATTGACAAAAGCATAATTTTTATTAAATTTATTAAAATGTACGTATTACCGTCCAATCTTTTACAAAAGGTAATTACTTCCTCGTTTAGTACATACAATGATATGTATACTTTTTAAAGTAAAAAATTATGTATCAGAATATATAAATTATGTAGTATTTAATATATATTTTGTAGCTGTAACTTACCTAATTTCATATGAGGTCTTTCTTGTGTTCTGAAACAGAGGTCAAAGAAGTTAGATCTTTCGAACTGTTCTTAAATGCAATTTTGAGGTTATTTATTTCTAACATTTTAGAAATGTATTTTTAATATTAGCCCTATATAACAAAATGTGAATATGTTACTCTAAGTTTTATTAGGTAGATTAATAACTGTGAAAATAATACCAAGGAACCTTAGAGAGATACTTCCATTATATTATTTGACTTATAATGCACACATTTTTGAAACACATTTAAGATAAAGGGTATCATTATTTATTTACTCTAAAATTTTGCAAAGTTTCCGAAATATTTTACTTTCAAAGAAATATATGACTGAAGTTCTTTTTTAATGTGAATTTTTAATGCTGTAGCTCGTGTAGAAAAGATTCTTTATATTTCATTCATAAAGTGAATTATTATTAATACTAAGCTTTTCACCAGATATTCTAAAAAAATTTTCGGTTAAAAAATTCAGAACTTTTAAAGTCTTAAGATTTTTATTTACAAATTTGTTTATACAGAATGTTATAAATTAATAAACTCTCAAAACAGTTTCAAAATAATTCAAACCTTATCTTACAATTGTCATATCATTTCTAAATCTCTCATTGCAGAATATCATTTTTGTATCTTTGTAACCTTAATATGATTGGTAAAGCAAATTATTACTGTCTTCTCTAATACCTCTTACCTGTTCATGATTTCAATGTAAACTAAAGTTAATATAGTTAAAATCTATGTCTTATTTTACGATTCAATTTATTTATTAGTGGAGACCTAGGTTTTTACGTCGAAACGTTATTGTCAGTCCTTTGTCTCATAGGTTAGCTAAACTTTTAGTTTTCAATCTCTTGTTTAAGTTTTTTGTCGATTTTGTATAGTTTGTGCAAACATTGAACACATATAAATATTAAGATGATAACGTTTCGACGTAGAAACCTAGATCTCCACTATAAAATAAATTGGATCGTAAGGTAAGCCTTAGATTTTAACTATGTTCAATAACGATCAAGATCCAAATAAAGCTAATGAGGTGTTAAAAAGAATAAATAAAGTTTGCCTATTCTATTTTTTACATAATTCTTATATATTACTTTAATTTAAACGCTTACTGCCCTAAAACAAGTCATAATAATACATTGGTACTTTTAATTAGATAATTTAATGGTTTAGCCGAAGTTTGAAACGGGCATTGTCGATATTACAACAATTAATTGTTGTTTTACTATACCGATTTAATTCTACCAAACCAACTGCTATAGGTTAACTTGACGTTTTGTGGGATTGGATTCACTCAGTGGATATATTGAGCCGAAGTTGGAAGTAAACTTGTTGATTTGTGGTCAGATGACTTCCAAGCCTGATCAATACTCATGGCTTTTCCGTTCAACCCATTGCTGGTTATTAATTGATGTTCAACTGATTTACTTACTCTACTGCAAATTAAAAAAAATATATTTAAAAACAGACTGTACCAAACTTATCCTAAATACATTGTAAAAACGCTATTAAAATGTATTCCGTGAGTGTATTATTCAAAATGGTATAATATGAAAATTCAGTTAAATCATCAGCAAAGATATTGCTATCAAAACACGTTCTCTTTCAGTGTCGTGTTATATCGAAGATAATATGATTTTCAGGTTCAACGCAAGTTATAAGTTTGGATTGAGGATATACTTAAAACTCACAATCCGTCGACTTAGGTATAGTATGTATAAGAAAATTGGCCAGTAGTAAAATCACTTGTTCATCGTTCACAAATCCTGTAGGTTATAATAAATAACTTTTCTATGGCTTTTGGTAGAGTTTTTATTACCTCATTAACAGAATTATAGCATAAGATTGATATCAAAAATTCCGCTTACGAAAATATTATACCCTCGTATTGTTGATACTTATACTCCCATTACGCTTTGAAACTCGTTACCAAATGCTTTTCCATGTAGCTTTATCACTTAAAAGTTGTAAAAAGAAGATAAATGCGTTTCCAATATCTCCACCCCGACTAGCAATTGTCGTAACTTTAAACGATCCAGTTAGTTTTATTGATGGTAACAAAACAGCTTCCTAGCCAATACCACTACAATATTCTGTAAATTTATTACGTATGATTTTGAAAATATCAAACGAGACACGAAATCCCTCCGAACCTTATGTAATGTACCTTATGTAATTCTATGTTTTCGTGTCTCGTGTATATGTTCTATTTACTGAACTCCGTTAACAACCTTCGAGTGAAGTGATCACCTTGACATCTTGAGGCCTGAAGATGGTTCCATGGAACCGAAACTAGTTGCCAGAAAGCAACACAGAATTACTATATGCAGGTATTGTAAACCATTTAAAGTATATTAAAGTAATCTGGAGGCTAAATAGCTTTTTGAAAATAAATAAACATTTAAACACGACAAAAACAACAAATAGAAAAACATTTATGGTAACTTATCAGAAGTCTGGACTCAAACTCTCTAGCATCGTCTGTTTTCTTAACTGATTATTTACCATAAATGGTTCGTATTTTGTAGTTTTTGTCGTGTTAAATAATATGACGCTAACAATTATATCAATTATATCAAGAATAAAAAACGTCCTTGTATCATCAGGATGATGATTCCATTTAGTAGTTGAAACTAGTTGCGTTTGCAAATAGATTGGATTTCTCTTAGCAGGTATTTGAACAAAATTTTAAAAAGTTTAACCTTATCATGTTCCGATAATATTTTAGTTTTCTTTAAAGTTTCTCGTATATTTTCATATATACAAACTATTTTCATTGCCTTTTAACTTGATGTAAATTAAATATGTACAAATTTTGTTGTGCTGAAAAAAGTAAAACCCGTTGAATAAATATCTCGATAGAGCTCTTGAAGGTTGTAGTAAACGCAAGGTACCTCTGAAGTGGCACCTAACAGAGAGTTATATCACCATCTACTAAGGTAGTTCCTACTCAATGTATTGGAAACCGTTCCGAAGTAACCTCTAACATTAAGATGGTGCTGCAAACTTTTACATGTATCACTTCCTACATTTTTAAAACATGCAATACAATTTAAATAAAGAATAGGTATTAGTAGAATATAGTTCCACAACTCTCTTAGATTCAAATCTCCTGTAGATACCCCTTTGTTACAAATTTATAGTAAAAAAATTGGGAGAGTATTTAGTAAATTGACCAACGTTAAAAATTTAAGTATTTATTTTTAAATAAATTATGTATGTTTTAGCATACATTCTTGGATACTTCAATACTTTTTAATAACACTTTAATTGATTTAGGTTACTGAAATCACGAAACAAACAGATCATCTGATCCATGACGTTTGCCGTTTCTGGTTTAGAATACTATTACTCCTGTCAAAACTAAAACTGACTTCCTCATCACTAATTTCCCCTCTCTTATACAGTTGCCCGGACAACCGTTAATTGGTTATGATGACTTGAGAATAGATCACAGTTAAAACCACTAATACTAGAACAGACATTAATAATAAATAATTACTTAGAACAGAAAAATGATACACTATTGTAGTTTGTTTGTTCATGGATAAAGGTTAATCGAATTTGGCTATGTGGTTTATTTCAAACTAAACTATCAACGTTTCAATAAAAACGCACCTCATTATCTTCCCTGTAGCAGCAAACCGAAGGACTAAAGTAATGTCATCTATATAGGAATTAGGTCTGACAATTTTAAGGGAATATTTTAAGGGAGATTTAGCCAGGGAAAATTAATTTCGCTTAGTCTGTAGGTTTTCTGCAGCGGGGGTGTGATTAAAAATAATACAGAACAGACATAGAAGAATGTAAATCTTATCACCTTTGTCGCCTACTTGAATTACATCATTAATATTTCAACGTAATGTGCATTATACAGTCTACAGTTATGATTTAAAATTAACAATGTCCACAGAATTAGCTGTTTGTTACATTATATTTTTACACAATGGATTTGTAATATAATTACCCTGGCTTAAAAGTCATGTTGTGTTATGACTTTGATCCCCTAATCGGACTTTAATTTCAGGAGATTGCTGGACTAGGAGGAAAACAGCTCTAATTAACTACACAAAGGGGAGGTCACAATGGCAAGGTCTGTCAGAGACCTTATTGAAGGATGTTAGTAATATCTCTACCCTAAAGGGGGTAAAGATAAACCCACAAACGTGTGGTGTCCTTTAAACTAACGTTATTATCAAGGATTTGGTAAAATATGTGACTGGTAATAAAAATTGCTTTGTAAAACAACTCTTATCAATAACATGTATTTTATACAGTTTAAAACATAATAGACTATATATTTTTCAATAAATATGTGTTATTTGTTTTATTGGTAACTATTTGTCCATTTAAAATGCGTTGTAATAAATCAATAGAACAATATAAAAAGGCAACAACACAACAACAACAACAATATAAAACACAACACAAACAATATAAAACAACAACAATGACAACAATATAAAACAATATAAAAAAACAACAAAAAACAACAACAATATAACACAGAACAATATAAAACAATATAAACACAACAACAAACAAAACAACAATATAACAACAAAAAAACACAATATAAAACACCCAACAACAACAACAAAAGAACAAAACAACAACAACAACAAACAATATAAAAGAGGCCGCCAACCTCTTAAAAAAAAAAACGTCAGAGGGGTAAGAATGAAGTTGTACGTTAAGCAATACTATTTCCATCATCAATACATCCAATTGTAAACTGAAGATAAAACTGTATTGTTTTACTGAGCTCATTCAATATGTTCGATCGATTATAAGATAAAGATGCGACCTGTTCAAGAAAACATCCAAGTTAGACTTATTCAGATTGAAAAAGTTTGAAGAAAACTAGTTGGGAAGTTTATTGACATCTTCGACATGACTTGGGAAGCTAATGGCTTTTCTAAGATAAAAGCAAGGCATTGATAATAACGTCCTTTAAACGATTTCTATATGTTATGTTTATATGTTGTTACTTTCTTAGATGATTAAAAAGATTTGAATTATGTTAAAGAGATACTGTATTTGGTAGCGTGACAAGTAATTACGTGTTACTTACAAAATCCTTTTGTAAGTAATCTTTTAGGTCCTAAAAATATTATTTAATTAGTATATTTTCCAAACAGTCGGAGTTTCAATCCTAAATGCTAGTCTGAATCAGATACCGTAAATCCGTATACGTTTATTCACTAGGCCTAGGAATGTTGATTGCATTTTTTTATGCTATTTAGCAAAGCTAACTTAAAAAAGTAGATATATTTTTTTAACAAACTGTTTCCTATTTACATAAATTAAAACAATAAATTATGCTTAGTAATGTTCAAACCATAGAAGAGCTTAGCCAATCTTTCATTTCATATGAGGTAAGATTGTTTTACATACGTAAAGAAAGTTTAAGCGTTGCGATGTATGAACCTTCCTACAAGTTACTTGTGCTGGTTAAGACTCGTTGCATGCAGAGCACCTATTAAGCTGCTTAACATCCAAAAAGGGTTGGGGCCATGTGACTTTGCCTAAATTTCCACCTAGCGTGAGCTTTGAACAGGCTACAGCAGAAAGAACTAACTTTCTGGTTTCCTTTTAATATTAAATAAAATATTTTTCCTACAGTCACCCAACAAAATGGGCTTTTTTGCACAGATTATAGTACAGAAAACCTTACTTTGGCACACAGTTTTTACGTTGGCACACACCAGTATTCCAACCAAACAACAAAAAACAGCGTAATCTTTATACGCTTAAAAATAAGTTGGCAAAACTTAAAGATATTATGACTATGATTTGCTGGTGCAGCGGTTCCCTTTTGTTCAATGTTTGGATTTAACCTAACCTAGAACGTGTTGTTGTACAGTGTTTGAAAGACTAATTAATAATATGATTAATAGTAACTGCACGAAAAATATAATGTTTGAAACGAGTGCAAACTGCCTTTGTCCACTATTTATACAAATAACTATATATTTTGACATGTCAACGTTAGGGTATAAGTAGGGACGCCATTCAAGATTCTTGTCATTCGCCTATTGGGTCTGATGAAGATTGGAGTGTCCAATCGAAATCGATCACCACTTACCATCTTTTGTATATTTACCGTCTTGTGAGTAACAGTATAAGCGTAAATATATGTTTTCAGTGTTATAAGACGTATCTTTATTTACTTTCCGTAACGTTAGTTTGTACATAAATACCCAGTTTATATTCAAGTTAGGAATGTTTAAAATAATATGAGGTTTAGACTTTGAAATTATATAAAACATATTGTTTTGTTTAGTAAGAAGACACGACCATTGAATCGTGGTAAATATATTGCCAAAATTAAAATATAACATGCGGAACAAAACGTATTATGTAGATGTTAAGGATGAATTATGCAAATCCATTCTACTTTGCGAGGTTTTCCAGATTTGACTTTGTGTTTGTTTATTCAAACGCAGAGAATCACACTAACTTGATTTGGTCTGAGTTCGCATTCAAAACTTTGCAGCTTTACCTTACGTTTATCTGTTCACCTTGCGTTTATATAGTTATTGTATTGCTTAATTTCTAATTTTGGATCTACTATTGGTTTCCATGTGTAGTATTTGTCACATCACCAACGAGAAAAAAGTATTTCCTATATAATATAGGTAGAATATGGAAATAAACGATTAATTCAAAAACATTTCAGATCGTATCATTTTGAGTTTTAAGTCGTTTTTTATCAATCATAGTTTTAGGTCGTTATGTACATAGATGCACTGTCGGTAGTGTTTTTGTAAAGGCTTTACGCTGCATTATGTACGTAATGACTTTTTTTATATTTAAAATTTATATATATTTATATATATATATATAATACATAAAACCAAAGATCAAAATCAATAAGTTGGGTGGGGACATGGGGTCGCTCCGTATTTCATTTTGGCCCGCGGTAGCAATAAATGGGTTCGCTGACCTCTTTTATTGAAAATATGAATCCGGTACCTCTCTCCACCATTTATTTATCGTAATATAAACTATTTGCTTGAATCTTTAGGATCAAAGTATCTTCAAACCGTGTTTAAACTCTTGATAGATATTTTGTTCATTATATTAGTTGTTTTTTTTTTTTCAATTTGATTGGCTATTTTTTTTTTGCTAAGGAAATATCTGGTTGAATTGACCAGACATTTAAATTTATTCATAGTACATGTTTACTGTCATGTTTAATTACAGAGGAATTAATTTAGCGGTGTGCACAGTTCTACGTGAAAGAATAAATCTTGACCGATAGTACAAATCATAATAATAAATTGGACCAAATAACATATAACTTTCAAAAACGTAGCCCTGGTTATTCATATCATTATAGAAACTAAACTTTAGATTTTATAATATATGTAATCATAAAAGTAGAGAAATTTTATTTTGAAGGTCTATGGTCTATTAAAACCTTGAATTTGCTATAATGACTTAGAGGCCGTAGCGTGGAAATTATCAAGCAAAACAGAGGTTAAGGTAGTACCGTAAAATAACTCTTAATTTAAAATTATGTGGTAAACTCTAATTTTTCAGCACACAAAACATGTCTGCCCTAGTATGTTGGGTACATAGCAACTGGCAAGTGGTTTGCACTTGAAGATATGATTAGGACTACTGATCTTAAAAGGTCTGTTGTGAACACTTAATGTAACCAAACATAGTAACATCTCTATTTCGTTTTTTCCACTTATACTTTTTCACTTGTACAAATCAAAATTGAATAAATATTTGCGATCATAAATGACAATTTCTTAACAGAAGTACAAATTCCATATCACTTTTGGTTTTCCACAGAATATTTCTAGCACCAAATCTGAACTGGGTTTTATGTCCCGATATATTTGCTGGATCAAAAGATCGTGTTCGATGAAAACTTAAAGCCCCGCCATAAACACTAAGTGTAATAGCCATGAGGATAAATGTTTCCTCACCCAAGACAGTGGGTGGACGGATGAAACGAGATCTGGATCACGTCCAAAGCAAAACTCTCAGATATATCCGACACATGCGGGCGTCTTGTCGCTACCGGGGGGATATCACTGAGAGTGTTATAGAGAGGAAATATCCATCGTTTGAGCTTTATTCATGTAGATAGGTGGTCCACCATGATAATATTAATGTAATATGACTGGATGGTGGCGTCGTCCTATAATACAGCTACTAGGTCACGAATTGTGGATATTTATAGGCATGCACTGTAAATGTGATACTCCCTGGTGTGGATTAACGTCAGCACTAGTGAGTACTACGAATATCCGAAGTACTATTCTGATCAATTGGCAAATTCGTTAATACCACGTCGAAAATGTTGTTCGGATTCCACTACGAACTGTAGGTCACTTAGTTGCCATTAGCTGTATGGGGTATTAATAAACAGCTGTGTCTATGGAATATGTTGGCCTTAGTCACTTTTTTTTAGGACGCTAGGCACGAGCCCGGTATTGTTTTAACATTACTTCAGGCTAGAGGTAGGGGTTGCGGTATTATCGTATGGATAAAATACGTTGATGATTTGGCGGGATTTGAACCCGGAGCCTCTGGAACAGAAGTCCCGCGCTCTAACCATTAGACCAGCTCGCCCCCCCCCCCTGGCCTTAGTCAATAACAAGACTACAAGATCGCGCCACTCATCCTTCACTGATATTGGGTTAAAATAAGCACATAGTGGCGTCCCCATCTTAAATAATTGATTGATTGAATGATAATAGTGTAGTTTTTAAAGTTTTGTTATTTTATACGTTTTTGTTGGTCGAGTTTCCAGTTTGAGGTAAAAGTTTCTTGTGTCATATTTGTTTTCTTTGTATGTACAACATAGAATAACTCATTGCCATCAGGTAACAGCATAAATTATCAAGTTAAAAACATTAGCGATTGATCAGATTTGTTCTCTGGTCACCAGCAATAAGGTATTTTTCTCTACGAATCAGCTGTGTTGCTATACTTTACTATCCTTACATTATTGATCTGTATATACTACTGTTGTGTGTTGTTATTTATCAATATGTGTACATTTTGTAACACGTGAGTATAATGTTTTCCATTGTTACTGTGTAGTTTGTTCTCTTCCCCATCGTCATTTCAATCAGATATTATAATGGATTTAATATATTTTAAACCATTATTATTATAACCTCGAAAATAAATAGATAAGCAGCTCTGACTATTAAAATATTTGGTACAAATAAGAATTAAACCATTCAATATTACCTTATCAGATTAAGATCAGATTCGTTTGTAAATTGTGTTTAGTAATCAACAGCTATAAATAAACCAGACATTATCGTGGGCAACAACCCTGGGTTTGCAGCATTTACAAAATATACTGCGAGTAGTTTGAAAACAGAATAGTAATATTTACAATAAAAACGATAATCTACGAAAATAAGCGAGGACAAACTTTACGGGCTATTTGCTTACCATTTTATTACTGTTTATTTTTCCCATAAGTTCTAAATGTTTGTTAAACTTAAAAAATATATATATATATATAAAAATCCTTCAACTTACAAATTATTTTTTTTTATTATAGGATACATCTAGACACTACTGTATGAATCAGATTATATTAAAACAGAATACAAAAAGATTTTGCAATCAAGGAAAACTGATGAAAAATCAGAAAGATTAACTGTAATTTTAGTGAGCCAACAAACAATCAAAGGTCAACACAAACAAAACCAGGATATTGTAATAACAAAGGAACAAACTAATTCACAGTGTCGCATTTTACCTAATTGCAAATTGAATCCTTATTGAAAATTAAAACTAATCTTTGAATGACATGACTTTAGTCGAGGTTTTATAATGTGCATTAATGTGGTTTTAAATAGTTCTTTTTTCTTTGCGTAAGAATATAAAAAGTCCAGTAAACATAATATTTCAATATTTTTCAAAAACATTTCCTTTTTTCAATCACTTATAAAAACGTTATCTTTAGTTTAAAAACAGGGTAGTACTGTTAAATTAAAATATTGAATTAAAGGAATAATAATCATTTAAACAAGTGGTACATTTATAATTGAAATTTAATTAGATCAGAACGTGTAAGATGAATGATATGAGGATCTAGAATGTTTTGTTTCAAATCGTACCATAAAAACCCACAACTATTATGAGTAAGTCTTCATAAATTTAAATGCTAAAATAAAAAAAGTTACTCAGATATATAAAAAGTTATCTTAGCAAAAAGATTTTTTACTCAAACATATCTTTTAAAATTACCTTACGAAAACTTGTTGAAATTATGACAAACTTAAAAATCATAAACGAATCATGATTTTGTTTAAATCTTTCGATGTTGTGGGTTAGTTAAATAAGTATGTTTTACCATAAGCACACAATAAACCTCACCTCCTCACCTGTATATCTGTGGGTGTTAGTATGCTAGCTTAAAAAAATATTTTACAAACAGTAAATTGTTGTTGTTGTAAGACAAGTGGTTTAACCTAATACAGTAAAAGACCAAACTGTTTTCGTTCCAACTAAAGTTTGAAAAATAATTATGAAGGTTAAAGTCATAGCAATTCTTGTTTAATGGGAATATGTTTTTTAACAAAACATACCTATAAAGTATTATATTCTGGTATTAAAAACAAAGATTATAGTTATAAATCATCGGCTGAACGAATGTACCACAAATGTTAGATACATAGAATTGAATGTTCGCGACTTAAAGCGGATTTAATCTGGGTATGTATCGTTGGTCATAAAAATGCAATATTTCATAAAAAGCTTAATGTTTTGTCACAAAAAGCTCAACGCTGAGCAAAACCAACACGGATCTAAATAAAGTTTATCCCATCGTTTTGGTTACTTTGAAACATATTTACTTTGGTCACATTTGAAATATTGTAGCTTTATTAGGAAATTGTGTTCATTGTAGTATCAAAAGTATGTATGCTTATACAAAATTTATGTTCATCTTTGTTTGGATAGCGTAATCCCTCAATTATGAACAACTTTGAATCAAAAGCAATAACGCACACATTCAAACATCGGGTAATGAATGGGTTTTGACAGTTCATAAGAAGAAACCACATAAATCTTAATGTTTTCATGCATAAGTTCGAAAAATCATTTGAAATTAAGTTTAGAGTCTTACAAATTTGTCTTTCATACGTTTAGTTATTACTTCAACTCAAGTAATTAACTTGATAAAGACTCTTACTTTTTTGAATTAACATATATTGGGATTTACCATTCTAACCTTAGTAAATTCCATACCATATTAACTTTCGTAAACCTCCTTAGCTTACCTGCAATTTTGCTCTACAATTTTGCTCTTCAATTTAGCTAACCTTTTTTTGCTCTATTTTGGAAAAAAAATTAATATTTTGTTGTAAAATTTAAATAAATTAAATGAAAAAAGCAGAGGTACATCAATGGACTAGTCAGTAACATGAAGGGCTTTCAAACGAAGTTAGCAATCGTAAGTTTTCGTTTAGATAATGTCGTGAAAACTACCTAGTAAAGTTATTTACCATCCTATACAAGTTTATGCCTAGCATTACTCATTGTACAGGTTTTGTGACCTATGGTAAAAAAACCGTAAATAAGATAAATCATGTTTCTTAAAATATGCTACTATAAAATGCGTTAAATAGTCGAATGCATTATATACATAGTAGAAGCTATCTAAGAACATTTGTATATTACTCATCCCGATCTACCAATCGAAGAAGGCAAGTTTTGTAGCATGCCAAGTCAGAAATGGGGAGGGGGGGGGGTAGCTCGACACGATCAAGAATATGGTTTCATTAGAGTCTCTGCGACAGATTCAGAATGTAGATAACACTATTTGGGTTAGCTCCAGCTCCGGAAGCAAGTATTACAAATGAGGGCGGTAAAACAGCGCTAGCTCTCCCAGCCGCCTCCTGTAATACCACCTGGGTAATCTTATCTTAGGCGTGCTGAAACGGATTATTATGTAAACCTTTTGATGATTGTCTATTTGCAGCTATTTTTGACAGAAATTAAAATGTCTCTCATATTTAGGAGGTCGTCTTTGTCAGAGTTCCACATTTTTTGTCACTAGTAAAATATTTTGCAAGTAGTCGTGAATAGTTGTGCTTATGAGAAACTATGATTTGTATTATGTTATAAGAGTCCTTAGAGCCCAGACGTTTTAAGTCATAGAAAATAAAAAACGACAAAGCAAATTTGTAATCTCACAGTATACTAGTATACTAGATATTTACATTTTAATCACTTTTTGTTCAAAAAAATATTTTGTGATGATAATTTACTCTTAAACAGATGTTTGAAATTATCCAAGATGGCTGGTAGCCTCCAAGGACTCTTAATGGCAAAAATTTAATATTTACTTTCAATTAATGTACAAGACAAAATTGCGCTGACTCACGTAATCCTTTCAAATATTACTAACCTTGAAATAAATAATTATTAACTAACTAATAATAATAACTAATAATTAATAATTATTAATTACTAACGCAAACCACAACCATGATGCGTTGTTTGATGACGGATGGAAAGAAAAGGAGCACAGCTTGGTCATAAATTGAATCTAGGTGCTATAAAGATTTGTGGTAAAAGTATATGTCTAGATAAGTGATTACATTAAAACACGACTTGCATGTTAACAATTCTCTTAGAAACTGTTTTGTTGGTTTGACTTCATTTTAAAAGCATGGTAACACATTCCACTGATTCAATTATATAAAATATGACATACTCGTCATCTATACCATTATAACATTGGGATGGTGTATGTAAAACTATGTTGTTAGTTCTGGAAATTTTATAAGAGATTCTAGAACTGGTTCAGCATTGTTAACATGAATTTCGCAATACAGCATTTCCGGGATTGACGTTGGTACCAGGAGAGTTGAGACACAATTAGACAGTGATATAACGATCCTCCATTCAATTGTTTACACCATGATTCAAATAACAAACTTGTTTCTGAATGTAACTCCGATCTCATTATATTATGTCGGACTCTATAGCTAACAAAACTAAATGGAACAATCCTTCATGGATATAAGTATTGTATGTGTAACAAATGCTTATGTTATAAGATTACTTCTCTAAAATTGAAAGAAGATTGTAATTTTGACTACCGTTAAATTGTTTATAGTTCTTCAATAACGTTTTATAACATAATTTTTGCTTATGTCAGTTATTACTTTTTTTACTGGTTAAATGTAATAACACATAAATAAGTTTCATGAAAGAAAAATTTTCATAAAAGTTTATAGTTAAAAAGGTTTATTAATAAACACCTTTGAAAAAGGTTTCTTAACACATTTTCTATTTTAAAATTAAACATTGGTACGTAAATTTACAGTACAACTTATGGTGATTTTTATTTATATTTCTGTAAAAAAATAATGAAGATTTGTTGCCTTAACAGTATTTGATTATCAGATGCTACTTTGACATTTGGCTTGCGGCAACTATCAGTGTATCGGCAGATACACAATTGAGTAGAAATGTAAAACTTCATCTGTGGTACCTCCAATATGTCATGTCGAGCTATTTATATATCTAGGTAAAGAAATACCTCAATAATATTCAACTCATTGATAAGGTTACTAAGAACATCATGTAATTTTTATATTTTCAAAAGACCTACAATAAAGGTATCCATCAATAACCAGGGTCAAGAGATTGCCAACAATGTTTATCAAGCCACAGTTTATAATTTATGATAGTGATGAATGCCTTTCCCCGCTGTTGTGGATAAATAATATTCCAGACTCGTGATTTATAACCTAGAGTGATCCGAGGCTTTATTGTGTAAGGTATAAAGAAATATTGACTATTCATTACATCAGGTGAATCATTTATTGACTTTTCATATTTTCTCAAAATGTAAACGTCAGTAACATTCACGAAGAATATTCTTCGTTTAGTTCTCATGTCTTTATTTAATAAGTAATTGCTTTAAAAATAACTTTAACATTATTTTAGTTTACTTGTATTTATCTAGTAACTGTAATTATTTTTATTTTTTCCCTAATACTTTTAGATGTAGTTTCCAATGCTAATTGTTTGCACAAAGTTATTAATTACAACAACATACAAAGTCTGTTTTATAATTTTTTTTATTAATCTATATTTTACTATATAAATATTATCAAAAACTTATAATGGACATTAGCAGCTTGTGTTTTTGTTGGTTGGGTTATAAGCAATTCAAATTTGAGGCACCTTTAGCAAATGGATTTTCATTATTTATCAGCAATATTTTACCTATTTGTTTTTGTATTTAGATTAATAATTATTATTTATTTATCATTAATTAAGATTAATAATTAGCTAGAATAAACTTTTTCCGGTTATAATAAAAAAATTACATAGGACATTTTTATAAGTAGACGATTAAGTTCAGTTCTTAGAATTGAAAAGTCTCACGTAACAGCATTGTTTACTTTCAAAACAGCATAGTTTTACTCGAAACAACACGGGTAGCGGACCAATGACGGTCAAGGATGGAGAGAGAAGAAGTAAACTTGCAATCATTCAAACTTTAACTCATCAGCTGTTCAAGCCAATTTAATTGTTGAGTGGTGCAATTAGTGTTTGGTACAATGTTTCTTAGCATCACTGTAGGTGGCAATGAAAGGTTATAAAAGAAAAAATAACCTCTCTAAGAAGTTATGATAAGTGTTTTTATTTATTTATTTTTTATTTAAATACTGCCTATGTAAAGTAGTGTACGCAACTCGTAGAATATTTTAAGGCACTCGCCAAAGCTCGTACCTTAAATTTTCGTATCGTGTCATTAACACTATTGTTACGCAATCGTTGCGTAAACTACTACATAACTGTTACCTTATACCTACCCAACTAAGTTTTTACTTTTAAAATGTTATAAAATATTTAAATTACTTTATATTTCACCAGGGTTGTTTTTTATTGTAACAACATTATTTCGCGTATATAAAAGATTCTATGATATGATTTTTTTAATCTTTCAACGATGTTAAACGAAAACTAATACTAGTAAAATACGAGTATATTGTTATTACGATGTAAACCTCGACTTAAATAAAAGGTGATATAAGCTACTGTGGTTACAATCCGTAGTCCTCTTCTTTCTTTGTGAGAAAATTAACACCGCTAGTTTGTAGTTTGTTTATTGGCGCAGGTGTTTCTTATCTTCCTGGACTACAATCTATTTTTGTCTTGATGTTTTACTGAAAAGAATGATTCACACGATGTGTACAATGTGTACATGAGCGCACTAAGCTATAATTAAATAGTAAAATAGGAAACATTGTTTTAAAAATATCATAATCAATATAGATAAAAAAATTTGACACTCGTTATTGCCTTCATTCAATTTCACTTAGATAACCAGTTATGATTTAATTTTGATAAGCTATTGACTGTAAATAACACTAAACAATCTCTAATCTCTAAACATTAGATTCAACAATATAAAGGATAAAAGCTTTTCAATGTCAACGGAAAAAGGTAATCAACCATTCTTTGTTCAAAGACTGGAGATCGATGATAGAAGAGAAAACACAAACAAACCCTTTCCAGGTAAATATTATTGCGATTGATTTAACTGTTTCTACAAACTATTTGTGAGTGAATCTTTGAGTAGGTAAAAATTATCGGTTACATATTTGTTTTTTATTTTCACTTGAGAATTCTACTTGTAATAGAAGAATTCAAAGAACTTCAGTAACTGCTACATTATAAATCGTTCGATTGACTTATCAGTTTATCAAATAAAACCACAGGACATATATACATTATATGTTACAATAAGAATTTTTCATTTCAATTAAATTCACAATTATAAATAATTTAGTAAAAGGATTTTTATAAATTAAAATATTACAGCTACGCTATAAGTGAGCAGGAAATAAGTAAAGAAATAAAGAAAATAACAAAACTGTCAGAAAGAAATTATAAAATGTGTGATTCAATTATAACAATAAAATAAAACGTTTAACGATTTACAGTAAAAGCCTTTGTTTCTAAGATGACAATTCTTTTAAATTATGTGGGTTCAAAGCGATTTTTAATATCTTCTTAGAAAAAATGTATAAATAAATAAAATTCTTACAACTATCACGTCATATTCTTTATAATGTTATACATATAATTGGTAAAGTATTATTTATATTTATTAGCAATGGTTTTTATGAGAAAGTATAATGTTTTTAAGCATATTTAGGTAGTACGTGTGAAAGTAATGCATCATTTTAATTCCTTAATATCTATAAAACTTAGTTCAGAATATAAATTGAAGGAAGAAGGATAAGCGAGACGGTGGAAGACTCCATTTTCCAACCTTCTATTTAATAATTCACACCGGAACTGTCTCCGCTGCCACTTGTCCTAATGAAAACCTGAGCGTTTTTAACCCTCCATAAATATACATATAACAAAATATTCCTTCAAAACTGCCATATTAAAGCTTCCCTACCCGAACCAAACACGATTTTCTTATATTATCAAATAACTCTTTCTTATTTTCCCCAAAATGAATAATTCATTTTAGATTGTATAGAGTTCTGTGATGAATATAACAATACATTGTGATAAAACAATCCCAGCAAAATATGATATATTAATAACAACAGTATATTGGATAGATGAGTATTGTAAGGACTGTAGGACGTAGTAATTAATATCACAAAGAGCTGTTACAAAGGCTATTGTCTCTGAGGGAAGTTATTAGAGACGTAGTCATCTCTTTATGTTTGAAAAAGGCAAATCTCCTGACGTTACTAAGCCTTAATCAGCTGCATGAAACTAACACTATATCGTAGCTTTGTATTATTTGTATTTACTGCATGAACAGTAAAGTAATAAACGATTTAAAATATTGTCCTTCCTATTAATAACAAAAATGACGTTAAATATTAAATAACATATTTTCGAAATTGTTTAAATGAAACACATGTATTTCTACACACGGAACGATTTTTTTATTGAGGCTCGGCCAATTAAATGAGGTAAGTAAATGCATTGCTTTCCATGCTATGATGCTAGATTTTTTCAATCAACTTTGTCACGACAAGCTTGACATTATTAAAACTACATTTATTTGAAAGCTTTCTATCCGAAATACAGGTTCATTAGCGATTACAACAATCAATAACATGAGAAGACGTAAAAAAAATCTTGAATGAAAATTTAGTTTTTAAATCAATTTATCTTTTCATAGCTGTCAGGTATTTTCCTTCATATGGTACAATAATTTATTTTGATAATACTGTGGCGACTGCAATATACTCATAGGAAATTAAAACTTAAAAGAGGGTACAGGTTTATCAGCCTTATTATCTCTTTATCTTATTCAATGTTTCATCACCTGTTAATATTATGCTTTGTTTCCCCAGTACCTGGTATGCAGTGGTTATTATGACACATTTGTGTAATTTAAATATTTATGTACTTACGTAATAAAATATTAACTTATTTTATATGGGTTGAGTAATACGTGATAAAGTATCGTTGATAAAAAAACTACATAATACAAATTATGTTTACAAATATTATCACAAAGAAATCAATTATTTATTTCCATTCAGATTAAAAATATAATATTCACCGAGAATATTTATAAGTTTTGAAATTATTAATATCCTGTGGATATAAAACCGAAACCACTTATTTAAAATGTAATATGAGCACAATTAGTTGGGATTTAGAGGGTATAAAATTATGGTGAATCTACAACCAATCAGGAGCCAGCTGGAGGTCACGTGGTATCACGTTTGCCACGTGACCTTCCTTAATTGACTACGTGACTCTTGGGAAGATCCAGACCTCATCGCTGCCTTCTAAATAATTATGCTCAACACCATTAGTGTAATCACTTTCGGAATTTAATTGCTAAGGTACTGATAAGATGCAATCTTTACATTTGGCTGATTTTCATTCTAATTTTCCTTTTTTCAAACACTGTTGTGTAAAAGGTATTGTTCTTTTGACTTTGTTGAACTTGATCGGAATTGAAAGTTTAACTATCATGAGAAATCTTACTTTTGTCATAATAGTGTTTATGAAAAAAATATTTTCAAGAATCAGTAAAATCTGCGGAAACCGGACTTTTTTTGTTTGTTTGTATATACTACCGTTTTGAATAGGCTATATTATAAAAGTTTACGTAGTAAAACGAAATTGGCATTCTGCATAATTATAATTGCGAGTATATACAATATACTCCAAGGATATTATGTATTGTAAAATATTTGTTTGATTCACGATAATGCTCGAGGATGCTGCTTCATTATTTCTCCTCTAGGGTCGTTTTAAAATGTAAATATTAAAACAATATCACTTTGAACTATATATCAATTTAGTCATACTTTTCTCAGAGTTTAAACATTTTAATAATTGAAATCATTATATAAAATTACTCCATTATGAGACTGGTTTTCTTGGTTACCAAGCAATAATTTTGCCAGAATCGCAGGAGACGACAATGATGTATTTATTTACACTATTGGAGGTCGTTTAATATTTTGCTGCGTCCATCGGAGAACAGTTGCGATGTCTTTTAGAAATCTTAAAGCCATTTTAGGTTGATGTTAATGTCAGGGTATAAACACGTATTGTAGTTAAGATGACATGATGAAACATTCACAAAAACCGAAATTTATAATTATTTCAGCTAATAGTGATTTTCTTTTAGCAACCAAGACAATACAAGACATTCGTTAGGGCACTACTTAGTTATACATACGTTTTTAGGAATTAAATGTAGCTAATTTTATTGTTTAAGATACTATTTCTTACATTTTTTTATGGTAATAACCAATAATTGACCTCGTAACAAAATAAACTTATATCTTCAAGAATAATTCTTATACAAAATTAGATAATAGTGACTTTGACTAAAATATATGAGGACGGTAGTTTTACATAATTCAACCCAAAGCTAGCGAATAGAAAGATAAAAAGAGAAAACAACAATGTGTCCGTATTTATAATAATCGTTACTGACAATTCTCAATATTTTCGATTTTATGTCACCTTTAAATGAAAACGTATAATATACATTCGACGCTGATTAAAACTTGGGACATTATTTTCAAGGCTCGGGCTCAATCACCGACAAATCTTTAATGATTGTGGCTCGTTGTTTTTTAGCACACTATAATCTGCTGGTATATTATAGAACACGAATAAGGAATATGTTTCGGTAAGGAAAACCGTAGCTGGTTTTTAGTACTCCCTTAAATAAAAAACCCTATAAAATTTGCATTGTTTTATGAACATACACGTTTTTGGGTTCATAGTTGTTACTTGGTCTTGTTTAATGACAATCGTCATATTTTAATTCATCTCTATATTGAAGGTTGAAAAGTCCGTTGTTGTGGCTTACCCCTGAACCGTCGAGACTAATATATAATTATGTATATATAGATAGTTATTTTCTAATTACTTTCATCTGTGGCTAACATTGCACTGACTTTTGAGGAGGCAAAGATTAACACGCTTATTAACTATGCTTGAAGGTTAAATTAATTTGTTTAACACATTTTGGCCTAGGTATGAGAAATGTGTGGATTTCTCGTTGAACAATCTTTTAGAAAGAGTTAATTTTTGCAAAGTAATAAAACACTACTCTTCACAGCTGGGGAAGTGTTAGCGTGGCGACGAATAAGAGAATTCCGATCCCAACCAACAACAAACTCAATTACCTAACTTGTGCCACACATTCTACGGGAGTTAACCAACCTGTCTGCTAGAGGTTCTACAAATAATACTCCAATTACCAGGCAAAACATCAACGTCTGTTAAGCTTGGTATTTAATATGTGATACTTTTGAATAAATGTAAATTATCACATTAAATTTTATTTTGTGATTATTATAAAGTTTTAATATTTGGGATATTCTGCTTGGCCATAGTTAAAACTAAGTGCAGGTCTTATTGCATTTCTGTTGTCTGTCTAGTGAGATTTCAAGATTCCTTAATTTTTAAACAAGTGCAATGAGACTATTGTCAAGTACTTAACTACCTTAAAACTAAATTCATACAAAATATCTTTTATATCAGCCTTATTGTGGTATTTTGTGATTAAACTTTAGTTAAAACTATGGAATTCGTCAAATTACAAACTTCTTCGTGCATATGTTGGTATTTTAAGGACTCTTGCAAATTCTCTAGGTAGGAGTTAATTTAATTTTACTTTAGTTCATTTAAGTTTAATATTTTAAATCTTTCAGATAACAATCATAACTTTTTGAAAAAAAAAAGATTTAAGTCTATATGTACACAAAGTGGGGATATGCTTAACAAAAGGTAAAACCAAAGGAAGCACAAGCCCGTATCTGCTTTCAGTGTAACCATTACGAAATATTCCCTTCCCGAGGAAGGTGATTGTTATCTTACAAACCACCTTACTCTTCAGCATCCAAATTTGTCCGTAAAGGTTTTTACCATCAGACAGAATTTTCTCTCACTAACCTCAGCAAAATCTCAACAAAACACAATCAATTTTTTTTTAGTTTGACATAATCTATTATAATCTTTTAACATAATTATTTATAGTTTAACATAATACCTAAGTTATAAATAATCTAACTCATAAAGGTGTATTCAAAGCAGAACTCCATTTTAAAAGAACATTGTGTAAGTATTTTGCTTAATAATGATTGTTTTTAATACAAAGAATTAAAATAAATAGCAGGTAAAACTGTCATGCGTGTTTGTGATCAGTTTTAGTTTCAACCCTTTAAAAACAAACCGTATATTACTAAGAAGTCCAAGCGTTTAAAAAGTATAGCCTACTTAGAATGACAACTGACATTTTAGTATTTTGTAAATTTAATTTGATATTTGATTATTCATTTGTATGCTTTTGTAAATATTTAACTAAGGACTTGCTATATTTATTGAATTTAAAGTATATCCCTAATGTTGCCACTTAATTAAAAAACACTTTTGTAAACATATTATATACAAACTAAACATTACTAGAAGACCCTTAACGAATTTTACTACAAAACATGAAAAGTTCTAACCCCAAAAATGAAAGGAAATATACAAATATGCCTTAACTTTTGCAAGACACACGTAACTATAATTCAAAACCTTGAAGTTGTACATATAAGTTCAGTTGAAGAGCTTTTTGCTGCCACATCGGAGTGGTAGACAAACAGAACAATGTTCCATTCCTTATAAGCTTATGCTGTGATATTACGTGTTTTACCAATGATTTAGCACCTAAGCTTTTAAAAAGTCATTACGTAGACATAGTATTATTTCAATACAAACAATTATCTTTTGATTAACTTTTAAACATTTCAATATCCACACTTTGAATCAAAGTATATGATTTTGTAGAGTTTTCTTAAGATAATTTCGTCTAACTTTTTTACACAAAAATATTTTTAAGAAACCGATTCTTGCAAAATGTTACGTCTGCAAAGAAGAGCATTCTTTATTTACACACTTTATTTACCTTATGAAACAGCCAATTACGTTATCTGGTTATATTTGCTTAAACGAAAAAAAGACTTCTTTACAAGCATACATAACCAGAATGTATACATTAGTTTCACGCTCTAATAAGTAACATAAGTGGCATAAATTAAAAAAATTAATCAAATATATTTTCACATATTTTTTTAGGTTTTTACTGAGGGCTGGATAAGTGTAAACGTTGTATTAATGTCACACCACATTTTCATTTGTAGCAAATATTGAAGTAAAAATATTTATTTTCTTTGCCTTATGGATTCTTTAAGGTTGAGTTGTAAAAGATTTACCTCGTGGTCCTTTCTGATTGTTCAAGTCAAATATCAATATAAACTCATTCTATTGAAAAACTTACTAAATACTAAGTGTAATGTACTAAAATATTTTATATGTTATGAAAAAGCTCAACGATAATCTCCATTGTTTTGTAGTCATTTTTCAGCGTCCTTATCGTGATTATTATAATTCTTTTTTGTCAGTGAATGATCCAGTTTCTGGTCTTTTTACCAACTAACTACACGGTAACATAAACATATACTTTTTTCACTAACAAATAAATTTATAACTTTGTTAACACCATAATAATTAAAATTAATTATGTTTCCTATACAATTTTCTTTGAAGCAGATGCAGAATAATTTAACTATAAATATTTATACATGGTCGTCCAAATAATAAACTATTAGCTTGATGATCAAATCCTTAAATCAGCTTATGGTGATATATTACAGACTTAGATCATATTAGCCGGTCCATTTATTACTACACGGGACACGAATTAAATAGGATTATAGCAATTTACTCGTGTGTCAAGATTCTATTTAGGTTTTAAATAAATTTTCCGTTGCGACTATCATTTTAAAATTAATTTTAAGGTTATCAATATTTTAGTTGTACGTAGTTGAATTAAAAGCGTTTCACACTATAATTAATTTTCTAATGGATTCAACTGCCTTAAGAATTTTGTAAACAATTTTGAGTTTTCAATTAATTCAACAGAAAAAAAGGTAATGATATGTAAACATGTTGTAAATATATCTGCATTTTCCAAATGTTTTATAATTATTTAGTTCGAAATTGAATTTGCGTAAAGGGTAATGAAATTGGATACCAAAGGATAATTATGACAGAATAACAATTTACACAAGTATTAATTTTGGCATTTTTCATCATTAGTAACAAATGTTAATACCATTTTTAATCATAATAAAAATCCATTCTAGGTTTATATTATCTAATGAAAAAATAACCAGTTAGTAATAATAATATTGATGCAGGATTTTTTTTCAAATCAAATAATTGGGTATAAGAACTTTAGAACACTTTAGAATGTTTTATAAATCTCCAAAACCAACTCTACGACATTTCTCATCCAACGTGATCAAATAAAGCAAAAATTATGTAAAAAATTAGACACATTTTAGTTCCGTATTCTTACACTGGAAATATATTTTGCTAGATCATTTATGTGGAAGTAATGGTTTTTCAAGAACATTTGTTCTCATGTTTGAACGTCACTCACCTTTCGAGTCTGTCGTCAACTTAGGTGTCGCATCATATTTACAACTTAACGTATTTTAGCTTCAAGAAGGAAATTCACTGTATATCTAAGGACACTATTAAAATTTGGGTGATATATTTAAATATCCTTAATGCATTTAAATTGTTCTCGTACATACAATAATTGGCAGTTATATACATAAACACGTGCATATACATGTTGGATGTGAATAAAATAGTTTTTGTTAGCCTAACTATAGACAAATCATGAAAAACTTAATTATTTGATATTTTTAACACGGCTAGTTGGCCTGTTCTTTTTATTTTTATGAAGTTGTCAGTATTTGCCCGTACACATAGGCTATTGCACCGGTGCGTGGAACGTACCCAGCAAAGCAAGGGGCGAGCCGGTACAGTACAAGTGTGAACTGTACTGGTAAAAAGTGGTGACAATGACCAGGATCTGAACCCACGACATCGCTGACTTGGGCTTGAAGTCCGAGACGCTACCGACTGGGCCATCGACTCGCCTTCAATTGCATTTTAATTAAAACATAAAAATCTGACATCCCAAGAAAAATCGTGTATACATTTTTTTATGTTATATATGTGTTACACATACTTTTACTTGTCTTTTTTGTAATCAGTAGAACAACAGATACTAATTTATGAGGGTATAAATATTTTAAAATTTTAATTTGGTTATTACAAATAATTTAGGGTAAAAATTTATTTACTTTTTTCATCCCAAATGTATGTATGATAATACATATAAAGGACTTACCATATATTTGTCACTGTAAATGGTCACACGTTCATTCCTGCGAAAAATAATAAATATTTAATGGTTAAACTAATTACCAATTATGGTTACATAGAAAATAAATCACTAAATTACACTTAACAACAAAAATGGCAAAAGTGTTACTCGTACAGGGTATGGTTTCTAAAGTCTTCTTTTTTCTAAAGTAAACCCATCTTATTCCCACTCCCATGGGTTCCCGAGTTTTAATATCAGGCTGATAAGTGATCTATTTAAACTAAATAAAGTCTAACAGGTCATCATGTAAACAAAAGTCATTTGAGAAAAATATACTGGCTTTCTTGAGCTTTTACACAAATGATAATTTTAAAACGAAACTGTACAGTGGTTTCAATTACCTTAATAACCTTATCCACACCAATAAAAAACTTTTGTTATAATTACATTTTCTAAAAACCATATCTCAAACAAACACACATAAAGTAAAACATAAAGCATACTTTGGGGACCTCCAGTAACACTAAAAAATAACCAACCATGTCGGCTCATTGTTAGGTGGTGTTTTCGTTTAGGTTAATGTAAGGGTGTCGTTGGATAGCAAGGGTTGGTTAATTTAAGTCTGTTTCTGGGTAGCAAGGACTGTTTGCCGTGCGAGTAACACATTAGCTGTCCACCCACAAGATTAATCTTAGAATGGCTTGGCCACCCTGCATTGAGGTTTACTCAAAATGTGCGGCAAAAAATGCTTTACTCATAGTGATAGCAATGGGTAGTACAAAATATACATTTCCGTTTTGTACTATATTAGCAAAGTAGGAAAGGCGAAAAGGAAAGAATATCTTTTTTTGGGATCCTGCGCACTACAGGATTGCTTTTAAGTAGATTTGAATGAGTGAGCTATATGATACATTAGTTTTATATTTTTTAAACCTATTTATGGAAATTAAAAGCCATAGTATAGTTTTTTATTGTCTTTTTTACATTATGAAACTTAGGTATTTTTCAAAGTAGTAGGCCTACTGTTATTATCGAACATACTTCAGACATATATGCTGAATTTTTTACTTTATTTACGAAAGGTATTTGTTGCCAACTTTTTTTTACTTCGCCTTTTTAATGTTACGTCTATAGCCACAAGGCTGACTTATTATACCTGCAAAAACATTTTCGGACTCAGTTTGGTGTTACTCTTAACAATTACTAAGCCGCAAAAATCAAACGTAAGCAAAACGTGTTTAATGCAAAACGTCTTTTCATGAATCATTATCTACCCTTGGATCGACGTTATAGGGGGAAACAAAACAGCGAAATGCAAGAAAACATTCTATAAAACTGACTGATAGTTTTGAGTTCGAATTTTGGTTAAGTTAAAATAATTAAATGATAACTTAAGAGTTGAGGGATAGCGCTAACAATGAAATTACCTCTATTGTTTTAAGTTAAAGAACTTTGAGAGGTCAAATTGGTTAAGCAGGAAGTTGTTGTTGAAGTTAAGTGCGACCCTGGATTATAATGGAAATGTAAATCCTGATATTTGTAGGGCTTGCCGGCATTGAGTGTAGTGAGAACTCCATAAATAGTATTCGTATTTACCCAACGACAAAGACTTTGATTTAAATTTATAAATTAAGAGGGTGGTGAGCACTTTACCACTCAGCTACCCAGCCTGTGTTTCTACACCAGAATGCATACAAATTACGGCATAAGTAAAGTTTTGCACATGATCGGTGCCTAAATAACATCTGTTGCACAACAAATATTATGTAGGAATATCGGATTTTGCCATAAGTTGAACTCATTTCTGCGCAAAGTTTAAGTGACTACAAAATAACATTATGCAAATTTGTTTGAACATGTCAGTTTAGGAATTTAAACAATACATTTTAATACTTTTAATATCCTAGCGTATAAACTAATTCAATTTTCCAGTCTTAAGTTTTTTTTATTATTACAGTGCTTATAAACACTATGTGTCACGACTGAAAACACGTCTTAAAACAAACAAAAAATTAGAAACTGAAACTCTTGTTCAAACTAATACAATGACGGTATTTTTAAACAAGTTAATACGGTAAATAAACAATGTCCATCGATATTGAGAAACATCCCTGTCAGAAAATTAGATCAATCAGCTGTGAGCATTATTGGAAATTCTCTTGAATTGCAAATATGCCAATAATATAATGATTGATGCATATCTGAGCTACATACAGTTCCTAGTCACATAGATATGAGCTACAATTGGACTTGTCTTCTTAATCAGGATATAGCTCATACCTCATATCACACTCATAGTCTCATCATTTCATCAATATATTCAAATATAACCATCTATTCTCATTTACGTAAGACTTCTTATAAGCGAGCCAGTGTTGATTTTTTTTTAACTTAAACCCATTTAAACTGAAGGCCCGTTCTCTAACTACTAGGCAATGAGCCTCCTTATCTAAGGATTCTAATAGTATGTACAATTTTTTTCAGTGGCATTTCTGCAAAGTCTAACGGGAGATTTAAGTTTTTTAGATATGCGGGGAATTGAACTCGCCCTCCCGCAACGAATTCCAAGACACTAACTACTCGACTAGCAACACACCTTTTGTTCTTAGTTTAAAATACTTAAGGTCATTTTGTTAGAATATATTTTTTGTATGGCTTTGTACCGTACTAGGCCCACATGATCTAGTTTTTTATTTATTTATTTTAATGTCTTAAAAAATGGAAAAAATTTGTTTAACTGCCAAAGCAGGTAAAGAAAATATTATCTTGAAAATGATTTAACAAAACTTTTATTTAAATACTTCATTTTTCCATTATATCATTTAATTCAAATTCTTAAAAATAAGCTCTGCTCATTAAAGTTATATTAAGTTTCAATCTTTAAAAATTCCTTATTCATACAATATACTGTACTTAAAAGTTTATAATTCCTTCTTAACCATGAGCCCTAAAAAAATATAAAATATATAAGAATCTTTGTGAATTGTATTTAATCAAAAGCTGAAAAAGAGAGGACATCTGTCATCATACCTAAAATAAAACTAACTAAATTTAAAATTTTAAAAATTCTTACCCAAAACGTGGGGTAACTGACCAAGTGAACTCCCAAATTATAACTTTACTTTACAACTGAATTAGCACAACTGAGACCGGACAAGAAGGGTGATTAAGTTTTGTCTGACCCAGGTAACCCTGTGATTGGCTGAAAACCATGTGCTTCAAACAATGACTGACTTACCCTGGCCAATCAAATTGTCGTCTCTTTTCCTTACAGGATCTTACAAACTATTTAAATTTCTGGTTTAACTGACAAAATTGAATTAATATGTTTCGAATATTTCATGATTAAGCAGAGCTAAAAAAAAGAAAATACTAACTTAAATTTGTTTATAAATTGTGACAAAAAATACAAAATATAAAATGCTACAGCTTGTATTACTAGTTCCCCAAAAACAACCTTGATAAATGGGATTTCAACCAGAGTTCAGAACCGCCCTATGCCCTAAACACGATAACAGTTGCTCCATAGACAATCTATTTATATTGTTGTATAATATTATATTTTAAAATATTTCGTGGGAATTCCTAAACCATTAATTTATTTTAAACCCTTAAATTGCCTGTTGTGAATTAATCTTCCTTATTCCGATTAAATTTGGGTTATCGCTATATTTATTATTTCATTTATTTTTCATAAAGAGGTTGGCAGTCTCTTTTAACCTTAAATTTTTCCTGCCCACACAGACTGCCCGTGAATTGTATCCAGTAAAGCAAGGGGTGAGCCGGTACAGTACGAAGGCAGTACTGATAAAATGTTTACGTCAGTGACCAGGATCCGAACCGAAGACATCGCTGCCTTGGGTCCAAAGTCCGTGACACTACCAATACCACGACTTACCACAATCGGTCCCAAATTTTGATCAATTACTCGTAAATCCATCCTTATCCCTATTCGTCGTATTGTGTTATATTTAAAATTAAACAAAATATTTTACAAACATGCATTTCTAGTTACAAAATATAATATTATACACGTATATTCCATTAATACAGTAGCTTTCACTGTCTACAGAGGCGAGCCTCGTTGAGCGCAGCGATTGTGTTGGTTTACAACATAATAAACCAGGTTTATTACCGGAAACACGTTTTCGTGGGTGCTCTAGACCCTAAAAAGAGGTTACTTCCCTGTGTACGACTTTTTATACTGTTCTATTGACATTGAACAAAATGTTTACTTTTACTCTTGTTAATTGCTTTAGTTTTTTTTTTTTTTTTACCTTATTGGATGGCAATTGATCTCTACTTATTGGTTATGATTTTTACGAGTAACTCTACGTATTTGTGATATATGAAAGAAATCTTCCAAATTTACCGAATGGCAGAAAAATATCGATAACTCGATTGACTCAACCTATTGGATTATTATTGAAAGTTAGGAGAATTTTGTCAATTTATCTTTTCTTTCCAAATAAATAATTTCGATAAAATATTTTCAATTTTGGATCCATAAATGGATAAAATTGTATGCCTATTTTACTATTATTTATAATTATAATATGTTTAAATTAACTTTATAGATTTTTTGATTGCAAGGAATATTTTTTGCATCAAGGTAACAGAATGTTCTTTTATTACTTAAAGTCATTAGATAGTAACGCGTATCCAGTAGTATTTCCATTAAATAGGGTTTCCATTAAGTATCATTGCCGTTGAGGAGAAGAAAAACAAATTGAATGAGAAAATGAGAGAAGGTGGCGAGTCTGATTGCAAGCGGTAAACAGCTAAACAAGTTGTCCGATTCCTCTTACCTTTAATTTTCCTCTGACCTTAGATATCTGTTTCACCTCTACACCAACCAAAACACGAAGGTTTCGTTCATCAAATCCTAAACTTTTGTGTGAACTTAATTAAAATTTAACAGAACTTATTGCATAATTTTATACTCACCACACGTTTAATTGATCGTTTCTGCATATAACGCATTTTTACTCTTTTTTAGCCTATTTCTACCCCGTTTTTTACACTTTTCTCTCACATTAATTATCAATTATGCCCTCTCTTATGTCAGTTAAAGCTCACTCAATAATGGGTTTAAAAGAAATACGTTATATAAATGATTAAATATTTATCTCTTTTAAGTTTCCCCTGCTAACTTTTAGATCAAATTTACATGTTTTGAATGTGATGTTAGGCATAACAAGTGTTGAATCTAATTTTAAAGTATTGACATTGATGAAAATCCAGATTTCATCCTATAACGAAAGATAGAAAGATGTAAAAAATAAAATTCACAATAACATAGCCATTCCAATGCTTAATGAATTAAACATATGTCATGGCATTTGGTATATGACTTTTAAAAAGATGACATAATTTTGATACTTATCATTTAGATTTTGTTTTATTTTCCTGAAGAAAACAATCCGTAGGTTATTTGATTACAGATTTGAAACTTGGATGGCAATAAGAATATAAATATGTGGCAACAATTAATGTTTAGTTGTTGAATTTTAATTTGATCGAAAAAATGGAATACTAAAAACGTGAGGATTTGGCTGGAGGTCAAACAAAGCAGGGTCCATCTTCCCCAATATGATAACTAAAACTAGGATTTTTTACTTGTATTGTTTTTATTATTACTCCATCTATTGAAGAAAATTACAAAAAATCGTTTATTTATAATCTATTATGTATTATAATTTATTAAAAAATTAAAAAGACTTCAATGATAATGAATACCGAAAGTAGATCTGCAACATCTTCTTGGCCATCTATTTTATATAGATAAATTAATCGTTTAAATTACGAGAAAAAGTTGAAGACAGAAGTCAATTAAGGGATTGAACCATACAGGATAGCTCTTTTAGGCCAGGAGTTAATTTATTTTGTACCTAGTGCCATACATAGTTTAAAAAATCACGTAGTGTATTAAGGCATTGTTCAGAGAGGTTACGATCACTTTAATGTAATATGTGATCAAAATACATCATTATGTGAACTGCGAGTTGGTTTCAAATATGCCAATAATATGTTTGGTGCATATCCTGAGTCCAATATTTTATAAAAAATACAAATCAAATCAAATCATTTATTGAGCCAGAGTTAACAATACATACAAGTTTTACTGGTTAGGTCATCATTAAATAAAAGTTTGCTTACATATACTTAAGAACTATTGTACATAAGTCTTATACAATACTTACAAATAATACAGTTTTATATATAAATGTTTAGGCTACATCACTATTTTCTGCATTTACGTATCAATATATCAGAGTTTTGGCTTTGAATGAGTTTTTGTAGTACAAATGAAACAATAGTTCTTTAAAATTAAAATAAAGAGCATTATTTTATTTCGTAATTTTATGATTTAACAACAAACACACACATTAAGTATGGTGCTGAAGGAATTATTGATACATATTAAACAATGTATATCCAGACACTTTCCTTGCATCAATTGTTTGACCAAATATTAAAATATTATTTATTTTTATTATTGCTACGATCATCTATAACTAGTTTATGTGTTTCCCTTAGTTCTGTTGAAATAGGTCACAACGTATTTGAAACTTTAGCTGAAAGTACAAAAGTCATATCGATGTAGGTTCCAAGGAACTTATAACTAAATAAATTAAAAGTTTGTCTGGTCACTGAACCTGTTTACGCCCTTAGCTATAAAACTCGACATCGTCGTCATTTCGTCCATTGCAAAATACTTTGCTCGGACGTTTAATGTGATTCTTCCTTACAAAAGGAGCTTATAAGAAACTGTTAATCAAAGATCTATATTTTTGTTTGTAATAAAATATTGTTATATTTTTATATTAATATCAGAATTCTTCTTGCAGCTACCTGACAGCTACTCAAGATATTTTTGAATGTGTTTTAAGGGGCGAATGTTAACAAGATGTTTTAATATATCTTGTAAAAACATTGTATACAGTTTTTATTTATTTTGCTTCTATAGCGACCTACGTTATAACCTTTTTTACCAAACAAATGACAGTGAATGCTTCAAAATTTCTTTTGTCTTACGAACAAATATTTTTGCTCTATGATTAACCCACGATAAAATTTTTGATCGATCTAGCAATGATACAAATTTTAATCTATAGTCACCATTGTGAGTTTTAACAATTAGGCTTCCTTACACCAAAAGGCTTCCTCTTAATTTGAGTGTTACCTATAAACAAATTAACCGTGTTTGTTACCAATCACTACACAGTATTGATTTTTGTTAAACCAATGTTACTAAAGAAACAATTAATTGTTTTCCGAACATATTGTTGGATATTGATGCAAAGAAACAAAAGCTGCAGATCTAATTGAATCGTCTAGTCAAATAATTATACCAATAGTCTAACTAGGAATGTATATCGAATGTCCAGGAATGCGGGTGTATTAGCACTACATGTATTCAATACATCCACAATACATGTCAACGTACACAATGCTTAATTAATTTCGCAGAAGCCGTAGTTATAGTGAAGCTCTTGTTTAGTGAAACAATGCATCGAATGGGAATGGCCTTTTATTGTTAAACAACAAAGTATAACATGCTATATGTCATAAAATGCATGAATCTTTGTTTCATGATGTTAATACGTGTTGACCTATCGTCTAATATTAGGAATACTTTGCAGAAATATTAAACTGTAGGTAAAACAGCACCCTGTTCACATAATCACACTGTATAATGATATTTCAACTCGTATATTTAAAAAAATCGTATTCAATCATAATTATTTTATTCAACGGAGTTAGGAAAGCAAGCGAAGCTCTTATACTACACTCCTGATTTTGTTTTACAAATATTCCTCCTGAACGGCTGAAGCAATCCGCACGAAATATAGCACAGTCATAATGGGAAGATATAAATAACGTGAAATGGCACAAATCGGACTAAAGGGCTTTTCTCTGCGTTATTGAGATTTATAGAAATTTAACATGGGCCTTGTGGTTTATTGTCGCCATGATATTATTTGCAAGGTAAATAAAAAAGTAAACAAAAGAGTCGCAACTTATATAAGTCAACGAATCATCTAAACTAGCACATTACAAAATAATACAGAACAAAAGAGAAGAACAATCGGATTAATATCGTTGAGCAAAATATACTTTAAAATGAATACTGTAACCAATATTAGGGTCGTCGGAATCAGGCTAATGCACTATTGACTTTAGATAGGGATTCCAAATATCCATTCCATTTATGTAAACCAAATATACCATTGACGTTAGATATTGCAAGTAGACAATTTCATTTCTGGATGTACTTCATTCCAAATGTACCATTGAGTTTGGATACTGCACATAGACATCCTATTTATGTGAATCAGATATACTATTGACTTTCAATACTGCAAGGGGACATCTTATTTTTTGTAAAGTATATTTAGAATTGATTTTTTATACTGCAAGTATACATCTCATTTACGTTACCAGACTAACATTGGCTCTGGAAATTATTGAATTAATATGACAGCTCCACTTTATTGCAAGCAGACAAATTCAAATTCAAATTCAAATAATCTTTATTTGTTAGTAGTATACAATACATACATAAATAGTGTCAAATATACAGGTATTAAAAAATGAAAAACAAAGGTTTCTTAGAATTAACAATATATGCAAAAATTGACATTACCTCCTACAACTCATCGAAAGAATATATAGCTTTGCTGATGTAGTACTGCTTCAATTTAATTTTGAATTTTTTGGTTGACACCTCATCTGTTATGCTTTTTGGAATTTTGTTATAAAATTTTGTACCAGCATATTTAGGTTTCTTTTTGAAACGTTCCAGAGTGTGATAGCTCATTGCGATACAGCCCCGATTTCTGGTGTTATATTCATGATTGTTACGGATTAGCTCCAATTCCTGAAATCTATTTTTTATGGATAAAACTGTTTCAAAAACATACATTCCATAAATAGTCATTATGTTTTCTAATTTAAAATAATCTTTAACTGAAGTTCTTGGTTGTAAATTACGAATAATTCTAATGGCTTTTTTTTGCATTATCAAGATAGAGTTTAAGTTTTCTTTAGTAGTTCCACCATAAAGAGATAGCCCAAATGATATCACTGAATGGATGTAAGAGAAATAAACAACTTTTAGAGGTTCTTTTTCACAAAAATTTTTCAACCTAACCAATGCATAAAGGCCAGAAGAAATTTTAGTGGGTAATTGTTCAACATGACGGTTCCATTTAAGTGTACTTTCTATTTCTAATCCTAAAAATTTTATGCTGTCTTTAACCTCAATTTTTTTTATCAAATATGGTAACATTAGGTTGAGTTATATTTTGAGCTGATCGAGTTTTAAAACAAATAATATTAGTTTTTTCAGGATTTAAAAGCAAATTGTTGGCATTAAAAAATTTTTTTAAGAGAGTTAGGTCGGAATTAATTTTAATTTCTAATTCAGCAACGGTTGATGCAGTGATTTTCAAATTGGTGTCATCAGCATAAAGACAAAGTTTACTGAAATCAGAAAGCTGAGGGAAGTCTCTTAAATAGCAAATAAATAAAAGGGGGCCTAAAATGGATCCCTGTGGCACCCCATATTTAACTGCTGTAATATCGGAACGATAAGGGATTTTATAATTTTTGTTGTTATGGTAAATAATTTCGACAAACTGTTTTCTATCATGAAGGTAAGATTTTAGCCAGTTTAAAGTATTGTTTTTAATTCCTAATTTACTCAATTTCAAAATTAATAAATCATGTGATATTGAATAAAAGGCTTTGCTAATGTCCATGAATAGACCCGCAACTTTACCTTTATTGTCTAGACTATCTATAACAGATTCAATGAAGTCTGTGGCAGCTGTAACAACAGATCGACCATAGCGGAAGCCATGTTGACAGTCCTCAAATAGATTATTTTTTTCCAAAAAATTTACCAGTTGATTATAAACTACTTTTTCATAAATTTTTGAGATAGCTGGTAACAATGCTATAGGGCGATAGTTTGATACAATTTTCTTGTCTCCTTTTTTGAAGAGTGGTTTTAATTTTGTAATCTTAAGTTTGTTGGGGAAAATACCTGAAATTAAGGAAGAATTTATAAGATGAGTAATAGGTTTTAGTAAGACTGATTTAGCTTTTTTTAGAAGTACCACAGGGACATCATCATACCCCATACTGAAAGAATTTTTTGGGCTGCAGATAATAGCATCTATGTCCTTCTCATCAACAAAGCTAAAACCAAATTTCCTGTCACATGGAAATATCTCACTCCCAGTATTACTACTGCTATGATCATCTCTGGCTTGCTCTAGATTCGACAAGACACTGTCATCCACAACATTTGCAAAATAATCAATGAACTGATTACAAATCAATAAAGGATCAGAACAAACATCATCATTTATTTTTAAATTTATATTTTCAGTTTTTAAAGAGCCAGTTCCTACTTCAGAATTAATTATCATCCAAGATGTTTTATTAACATTACTAGAATTACTAATTTTCTTTTTGTAATATTCTTTTTTTGAAGATTTTAATTTTTCTTTATAATTTTTGTTCATTTTTTTAACTTTGTCCAACAAAACTTTGGATTTAATATCTCTCGCTGTTTTACTTAAATCAATAATTTCCTGTCTTTCTGTCTTAAGTTCCTTTGAAATCCATTTCTTTTTAGTGTGCTGTCTTGAAAGAGTTTTAGGGAAGCATTCATTAAAATGACCAATGAAAGTTTTATGAAATGTGTCATACTTATTTTCAACCGGTGATAAGAAAAGATCTAACCAAGTTTCATTTTGTAAAATATTAATAAATTGTTCAATATTAGAGTCGCTGAATTTTCTTTTGTATTCATAACAAAATTGAGAAGAATTATTTAACATTTGATTTTTATGTTTATTTATAATTTCTAGAATTTGTCCATTCACAACTGTATTGTATACCTAGTTTATATTTACCTTTCAAGGCCAAGAATACCATATTTTTTTACAAAAACAAATTGACTTTGTGTGATACACCTTCAGAGAACACCTGCAGGAAAAGCTATTTCAGTTTGATAAACATCCTCCAAATTATATTTAGCAATTGTGCCAGAGTTTGAGATATAGATGACCAATTTAGTATCTGGCAAGTGTGAAATGATCTAGCAGTAGACTTGGACACGGTCTAGGTGAGAGTGTCCAGGCTGTCTGTCTCATCGCCAGATTATACGGTTGCATCTTGGTAATTTGTTGTTGGTTGTACTCTGTGCCCTGCTGTTTGTTTTTTAGTTTGTTTCTTTGCGGTCTGAATTCTTTTGAAAGGTCCCACTCCAAAATGTGGTGGCTTTTTATCAAAGCCTATGATCTAATTGTCATTATTCTGCTGGTATTATGCTACCAATTATATCACTGGTTACTCTTTTGTCTCAAGTTTTTCACTACTTTTGTATCAAACCAGTTAAAAAACATAAATCTTAAACTTCCTGTAAAAAATTTGAGTCTTGTCTCAACAGCACAGTTCAATCAATTTGTTCCTCATTTGCATAAATTTTTATTAACATTGCTTTGTCTAAATTTACTCGTGTAGCATGATATTTATCGTGTTCATATTTGTTCTTGTCCTCTTTTGTTATTTTGTTCTTGTTGTTCTATTATATTGTTATTTTTTGTTCTATTTATTTGTGGATTATCATAATTTTGAAGTTATCTTTTTAAGTACTGAACTAGTTGTCACACTGAAATCTTGTGTTTTCCTGTAAAAATTTTAAATCCGTTTACAAATAAATAAATAAGCCGACTGTATGTTGCCTATAAGTTTTAGTGTAAAGTCTGTTACTAGCTATTTGATACGTCAAGTGTGTTCTGGTGTCATCCTATTATATTAATAGGAAAGCATGTTTCTTGAAAACCTATTTTCTCAGCTCTTGTGTATCGCAGGGAAAATCCACGAATACTGTAAGAAAGATATTTTAATGTAGATGAGCAGGATCCCTTTACAAATTAAAATAGGCTCAAAAATCAGCGCAAATAAAAAAAAAATTATTTTTACAATTACGGGCCTTATGGGTTGCCATGCTGGTGACGAAATAACAATGAAATATAAACCGAAAATCAAAACTAATGGAAGAAATTCCAATCACATGTGTTATTTACCGCGTTGAGTGAAAAAAATAGATGTCCGTACATTACATATTTTGGTCGAATTTTTGACCACTCGACGACCTCTGATTTGTCTTTATTAGTCTGCATTGTTTGTGTTTGTTGTTGTTTGTTTGTGTTGTCTGTATGTGGCTTGTTGTGTGCGACCAATTATCAATCGCCTGAGGTATGTACTTTACACTCGGTAACCATAAAAAAGCTTTAAATAGGTTTTACTACATAAAAAAGCAGAAAAGAGATATATACAATTTATTTTATGTATATTTCCTCATTTTGGATAGCAATAAGCAATAAATAAATTAATTAATTAATTTTTTTTACAGTCTTATTTCAAGTACATTCATTCATAAATATGGTGATTGTTCGCAAACCTATATGTCTTAAGTTTTATTCTTAGTTAGTGCGAAAACAGTTCAGACACAACATTTTGTTATTTAACGTATTTAGTTTTAAATAGTAAATACATGTAACTACTGTATGTTTGAGCAAAACTTGTTTTATAGCAACTATCATATTGTTTAATGGACAAAAAGACAATTTAGAGTAATTTAAGTTAAACTTTCAAAATAACAATACACGTTTTCACAGTGAACCAAAAGCGAGATTTATTGTATTCGTTCAACTTATTCAACTTCTGAACAATAAATCTCCTTAATTCGTTTTACGCTTTCCAGTTTCTTCCCAAGGGTCTTTTGAACAAGTCTCTTGTTCTAATCGGTTCAATTCTTTTTACAATTTACGCAATAATCTATTAGCAAATAAATAGCATGACTAGCACTAGCATGAACTGGGTAGCTGAGTGGTTATAGTACTCACCTAACAATCAAAAGGTTGCTAGTTTAATCCTGAGAAAAGTCAGTAGCTTTTGGAAGGTTCGAAACTGGATCTAGCTGTTCCTGATCAGTTTTTAAATGAATGATCATGGCTAATGGAAAAGCTGATCATAGTAAGTATCAAGGCTACAGAGATCGTTTCACATCTGTCTACACTTGACCTTCACTCATATTTGGGTGGCCCTTGGATGGAGTCCTCATTCAAATTTGTAATATCGTATTAATTTATTACATTCTTAAATAACTAAACTACAATTTTTTAAAGCCATAACATATGTACGGTTGTAAATATATATGTAAACGTATGTAGCATAGTACCAATACAAAAACAGTAAAAGTTTTTTTTCTATGTACCCTAGCTGAAGATTGACACAGGTTAGGTTTGCGTATTAAGTAAATACTATGTACTAATTGGCATTGGTTATGTTTTCATTGACACTTTTTTCAGTGTGTTTTGTATCACTATCCTCCTTCATATTAATAGTTTCGGTCGGAGTTTAGGTTTTAAAAAGGTATATAAAACATTGTAAATTACTGTACGTTTAGTACCATCTCAATAGTACCATAATTTAACCCTCCTTAACTTCAAAATGTGTGTAAGTTAAAATTTACATTGTGAATTAACGATCATAATAGCCAATTATATTGGAAAAGTATGTATTACAATTTAATTATTTTTCCAATCTTTGTTTGACTCATTGCATGCAGTTACTCACCGAAAACAGCAATTTCAGTTACATATGATGATAACTACCAATTATTGAGCGTGTTAATCAATAGTTTAATATTAGGGTACTTTGAAAAAAAAATTTAAAAATACTTAAATAAACTGAATTTATAAAGCATACAACAGTTTTAAAAAGCTAAATGCGTTAAGCTTATTTTTTCTTCTTATGGACCAGAAAAAAATTGTAACAAATAGCTAAGAACAAACTGTGTTCTAATGTACAATGAAGATTGGCATGTGTATTTACTGTCGTGTTAGGTGACTACCGTGCATCCACCGACATTGCCAATTTATTTAAGAGGGTTGAGGAAAGTAACGGATATTGGAAGTAGTTGTACGATATCCGCCATTCAGGAAATTGGAATATACCAATAACTAGCGTATCTTTCGATATCTTACCCATTTCTGGTATGTTTTGTAGAAAACTCCGTTAAAATTTACATTTCTTCTAAAATGCGCAAGGCCTACTTCCCTATATTTTGTAGTAGTCCTTCAGCAAGTATTCAGCTATTTTATAAGTATTCAGTGGTTAAAAGGTAGATTCTTTTGGCATTGAAACATTCAAATTTATCTGAAATTGAATTAAACCAATCTGTACTTCCATAGCATTTAAAATTCCGTAGGCCTGTTGTTTTTATTGGAATATATGTGCATGTCCCCTGTATAGTGCTAGACACATACAAAGAGCCAAGTGATAAAAGAACCATAGTAGTCCAAGTATAACTTTCAATTCAATAACAAATAAATAAGCTAAAACGATCTCTGTTAAAACTGTAGTGAGTTGTTAACGTTATATATTAGGGATTGGGGACTCAAAAAATATACAAAAAGTAATATTAATTTTATTTGCCATGTAGCATATAATACTATGGTCCCATGTATATCCTAGGCCCATGTATTGCAGATACTTTTATGAATAATACATACAATTTATAAGTTTGAAAAAATCATGGAAACGGGGTATCTTGTGTTTCATTGGTACCTAACAACTATAAGTTGGTATTGACACATTAAATGTGTCATTATATCTGATGAAACATATCTAATAACTTTTTAATCATCACGGCATAGTTCCAAGAAAGTAATTTAATTCCAAGTGCAGACGTCAACAGAAGATAATTTGATCTGGAGAGAGCCAACACCTGAAGTTACAAATGTTTATAACTTTCCTGGCTTCATAATGTCACAGGTATGGAGCAAGCTTTTACCTGGGTTTTTGTAATTTTTGCTAAGCGTTCGTTTTGATTAAAATGAGTTGAATGGAAGCCATTTTAGGCAGTCAAGAGTGTTTAGTAATTATCTACAAGGTAAAAATATGTCTTGGTCTTTTAATAATAATTTTCAATATTATATTCAACAATATTGATAATGGTAATGAGCGAAATCTTCACAGGTTTTACTTACAAAACAAAATAAAATAAAATTTAAAACAATTGACAAAATATTTATAAAAAGTTGGCGTGTTGTTTAATCAATCTTGTGGTGTGAAATTTCTGATTATCAGATAGTTTATTTAAATTAATGTGATTATTTGACCATAGCATCAATTTATAAAAGTTATTACTCTCAAAAATATAATTACAGGTATGCATTTTATTTTACATTTGTATTATGTTAGAACTAAATTGTGCTTTTATTCTTTCTAAATCTTGCATCAAATAACATTAACTAAATACAATGCATGAGTAAAAACTCAAATAATATAAAAATTGTTGTTGATCTTACGTAAGTAGATTTCTATAGCTATTAAATTTGTTCTGCAAATAAAAAGATATTTACTCGTAGCTTAAGTAGTGATGCACGTACTCGTATGTAATTTAATATCAACAGAAACTTATATGTTACACGTTTCCTACAAGATTTGTTATGTAAAAAATGTGTACATCGTTCAATACGTATTCTTTTTCATCGTTATATTAGGTATTAAAATTATTAATTATTATTAAATCATTAAATTATTAGTAGCATTGTATACATGCCTTCATATTTTTTAAGACAATTTGTTAAAACCATGTAATAATTATTTAGTTAAGCCTGAATATCATATAACTGACCACAGCTCGTAATGTTGACGTTGCTTTGATTTAGATTTGATTTAGCTTCGAGTTGCTTTGATGTGGCTCCGACTTGACCAACATTTGCAAACGGTGCCTTGGTTCCAAACTAGTTAGTACTAGCTAGTAGGCCTCAGACTGCCTACACTTTACACTTCTTATCAGTATATATGGGCACCTAAGTCCCTAGATTATATATAGGGTTTTTTTAATAGGCTATGATGTCATTACATTTATTGATTTAAGCATACAGCTAGAGTGAACTATATTATCAAAAGTATGTAAACAAAAAAGGGCTTAGTACAATTCTTTCGTGGGTTTAGTGCGACGTTATTTTCATGTCATTGTCATTTAGTCTTTAGGAGTAAGTATAGAAGACAAATATGTGACATTGAAGATCACTTAAGAGTGTATAGTTATTTAATGCAGCCCTTACTCTTCTCCATCTCTCAATCAGTTCCTCCCTAAGTACAGTCAAAGGATATAAAAGTGTCCGAGTAGATGTTTTATCACACCGCGTGTCCCCGACTACTCGTTCTGCAGTTTATTGCCTGTTTTAGTTCAGTTCTGGTCACAAATGAAGACAAAAGCTGCAAATAAACCACAGCTGTAGCTATCGTTCCGATTACTGTGCTTCTGAAAAGCCTCTGAATGGTTTCATTCTGTCGAATGTATTTTTAAAGTTGGCGAAGTTGGCTTAAGTGTGCCTAAAGTATTTGTTGTAATTTCGGTATTGATTTTAAAGACCTTTCTATAAATAAAATATTGAAAACAATGTATAGCATTTTATATTTTCCCTTTGTCTATTTAGATATATTAAAATGTATGGTCATAAAGACATTACAAGTACTATTTAAACATGCATATCCTTAAAATCTCCACGGACAGTTTAAGGAACTTTAGGACTTCAAGCTATATGCTAATTCCAAAACATTAATAAATCAGCATATTTTCAATATAGTTTTTATTTATGTTCTATCATAGTATTAATAGCAGAATATTGTTGCACATATTAATGATATACACAAATATTCCAAAACGTGCTGTTAAGCCCTTTCAATTCATATAATTCTACTTATAATAATATAAGTAGGATATACGTCAACAAAATTGTTTATGGTTTGCTAATGTACAGATTAATAACAACATTTTAGTCAGGACTGTATTTTTAGTTTCCCTTTTTATTTTGCATGGTTTGGATCCTATTCCGTTTCATGTTTAGTATACATTATAAAAAAAACTGCAGTCTTTATTAATACGTTAACACCTAATTCGATTTTACGTAAATAAATACAAAGTAATAAACTTAAAAAAATAAAATAAATACAAAACAACAAAAATTTATCTATAATAGGTTACATGTGACAAAAGGTTAGCTTCATGATTGCATTTATAATAAATAGATAATAGAATATAACTCGTCATTTTTGTTGCAATTCAAGTCACTTGGAAAATTCCTTATACAATTATGATTTCATACAGGTTTTCATTGTTTTGGACGACACATTCTATTGAAATTGTAATTTAAATAATTATTCTATTGGTTTTAGAAACTCGTACTTTACTAAGTGCATTCGGTAATGAAAGGACATAAAATGTTTGGTTGCGATTGGAAGTAATAGTTTTCTGATAATTTAATCGATATGGACGATACGGTATTTTAAGTGCTACACTATTGTAATCGTTTGGCCAGATCAGTTACTCTAATGACCAAGTCACTATGGAAGTTGAGAAACTCTTCATAACTTCTAAATACAACGGCTGCCGTTGCCACTGTATTGTTCCCCATTCAGTTATAGTTACACATAAATTCCCTACTAAAATCTTGAGCTGCTTAAGCATAAAATAATATGCAAAAATGTGTAAATTTTGTTAAAATACATGTGTTAAAAAGCGATTCTCATTAACTTTGCAACCAATTAATACATACTGATATTTTATTTGTGCTGCTAACATGGCCGACCAAGAGCTGTATGAGTTAAGAGTATGGCTAAGCCGTTATCTCATAATGGTTACATGTAGTAAGTAATAAGTTAGAAGTAATAATAATAGTAATAGGTTAGTACATGTAGTAATTACAAGTGGTAAACTTCTATACCTGTTACGATTGTAGTAATATAAAATTATTATCTCTTAAGGCTGTTGGTGAAAGTCTATATTTTAAATATTTAAATGGAATCATGGCAAACCAAAATAATTCTCTTTAAAAGAGAGGTATTTCATTCGCAATGAAAATGGTTTTGACTGATAAAATAGTTTTGTCATATGTTTTAGTATACTTGCTTGAAAAATCCACATTATTTTCTGTGACTTCAAAAACAGTACTAATAATGTTCAGTGACATTTCGTCCAGGGTACATATTGGACCACATAATTTTATTGTAATTAATTACGATACATCTATGCACTAGATAATGTACATTAAATTTGTTTAGAGTAATGATGACATAGCTTTGAAGTGGCTTTTCCAACGTCCGTAGGAAGTTTCTTGGTTGCAACCGTCCCTTTAAACCATCCACACATTTTATTGAGGTGAAATTGTGGTGACTGAATGAGTTGGGAGGTTAACAGGGTCGTCAGTCCAGTAACCACTTGGTTAGCCGCTGGCTACTCGCCAACGATGCCCAGGGAACGCCTGATTGTTGTTTCCATAAATCTTTTATTTTACCGCACAAGGGGGAAATACGTATCTTTATGTGCTTGCTGTGTTTCTACTTTACAACTAATAGGTATATTAGATAGACTTCACAGGCCGATTGAAGTAGCACTGAATTAGACAATAGATATATGTTTGATTTGGTAACAACTGAACCAATGTTTACTCAAATCTTGTTAGCTAATTTTGCTGGATATGAAATAAATTAACCATAAAATTTATCAAAAACATTTTATATTACGATGGGTAATTGTGAAACGCTGACTAATGTAATTACAGTTATGCAATTAAATCTTCAATTGCTAGTTATTTTAATTTATATTTGAATAGGGAACTTCTGGATAAATGCCACCGATAGCAAGATTTGCCGCTTTTATGTTCTCTGTTTTGGTCTGTGTCTAAGCCAGTAGCATACTTTTTAGTAAAAGCGGTCCCGAACCCTCCAACCGATTTTAATGGATGGTAGGTGACAAATACATCTCTTTCGCACCAAAGTCTGAGAAAACTGAGGCTATCCCCCCCGCAAGCTAAACAACCCGTTTAAAAAAAATTGTACTCTATCATTAAGTCATGAATGTAGTAATATTATACAGGTTGCTCAAAAAAAGGTAGGGACATAATTTACGAAGTAATTTTTTCGATCAAAATAAAGAGAAAATCAAGAATAACATTTTTTTGCAAAATCGCTTTGTTAACCAGATATCCACCATTTTGTATTTTTTATATAAAAATTATCATATTCCTATTTTTCAACCGATCTTTATGAAACTTGGTATATACGTTAAAGTTGAAGATACCCATGTTAGAAAAAAGTTCATCTTGATTCAACTTAAATTTTTTAAATGGTGGCCATTTAAACTTTTTAAACTAAAAAAGGCTGATTTAAAAAAAAATTCAAGACCACTTTTATTTAGTATTTCTAATTTTCTATCAAACGGTACCAGGTTCAAAAAAGTCGATTTAGAATTAACTGAAATATTACGATTTCAAGTTGTATAATAGGGTAAAAAAATGCTAAGATTTGCCCCCTTTCACAATTAAAAATAGTAATATTTCAGCTATTTCTTATTTGATCTTTTGTAACTTGGTAACGTTTGGCAGAGAATTTAGTAGCATTATAATAATGCTATATAATTTGGAAGCATTATAAATGCTAAGAAAAAGTGTTCTTACATGTTTTTATTAAATCAACTATTGTTTTGTAATTTAAGTAAAAAGAAAATTAAAATGCTCGCCTTTTTTTAACTTTAAGTTGAATCAAGATGAACTTGTCCTAACAGGAGTATCTTCTACCTCAACTTACATAACAAGTTTCATAAAGAACGGTTGAAAAAATTTAAATATAATAATATTTATGATGAAATACAAAATGGCGAATATCTAGTTAACGAAGCTATTTTGGAAAAAAATTATAATTCATTTCTCTTTATTTTGACCCGAGGAATCACTACGTAAATTATGTCCCTACCTTTTCTGAACACCCTGTATAGAGGTAATAAAAGGTAAACATTATCAATAACTTCAAAACGCTACGATTAAAATTACGTCTTTGTAAGGACAACAAGTAGTTATGTACCGATAACGTAGTAATTCGTTTTGAGTCGTATTTTTCTCTGACTGAATAGTTCAACAATTATTTAAAAAAGTCACTTTAATGTATAACCAAAAATAAATAAATACCCAATATGGAACAAAGTTGTGATATACAAACGCATTCCGGTGAGCAAGATAATTTGATAAATTACATAACCGATATCAGCTCCGATTCCATCAATAAGTTCCGTTTCAACAGTACCGTTGCGTCTGAATCATTCAATTTGTGGTTATTGGCAGATCTCATTCAACCCTTGTTCCCCACAAACACATTGTTTAATTAAATCCATCCTCGAGTAGAGTTTTCAGTAAATAGCTTTGGTTAGGTGCACACCTTCCCAAAACCCAATTTGCATTGAATTATAGCGAGAAAGATCTTTGGATTTTTAGACGCTGACGTTCTTAGCGTTTTCTCCTTTAATGTTTTTAGGTAAAGTATGTTTTGCGTGGATTTCAACGTGTGTTGCAAGGTAAAATGTATATTTTAAAAGGGTATATTCTACATCTAGGAATAATATCTAGGTATATATGCCCACACAACTCATAATTATGTTCTTGTTATACTTTTTTTTCAAACCATTGGTAATTCTGCGTATTTCTAAATGAACGGTCCAAATTATTGTACTGTTACCATTTGACGCGCCTTTTTTGTTACATCATTGTTGAAAGTCTGAAGGAAAAAAGAGATTTTGGTCCATTATCGATCCCACTTAAGATCAAATCATCATCTTTAGAATTTGAAGAGAAGCTCTTTAACCACACGGCTACCAATAACAAATTCTAGAAGATGGGTTTTACAACTAAGGAGTTGGTTCTAAATCTTCTCTTGGTCTGTGAGGACTGAATTCAACACATCATACAAGTAGATGGAAATAAAATAATGGACCACTAAACACTACACCGGATCAGACCTATTGGTGGTAGACTGGAATATCATTTAGATAGCTTAACCATCGGTATAGAAATTACGCTCACAATCCCCCAAAAAAGCGGATGTATACTATGAAAAATTATATCTTAATGTGGTTCGGCGTTGGAAAAAAGATTCACTACATAAAGCGGAATGACAACCGGAGAGAACAAAGAAAATTAAAGAAAGATAAACGACATCACAAACTTAGAAGTAATCAAAGATCTTGAAACATCTAGTATAACTAATGATAATGATCCGTAATAAATTTTGTCTCAAACAGATAACCCTTTTTCCTCCTTTTTTCAAACTGTATGTTAACTGTCTCATGTAGTTAGAGTTTTTAGGTTGTATTTCACATTTGGTGGTAAGTATTTTAGTATTTTTGTGTATGTTTACGCGTGTGGTATTTGAGAACGGTAAAAACCCAAACGCAATTTCTTTTGTTCATTAAATAATAGCGTAGTTACAAAAAGAAAAAGTTGAGCTTGCAAAATTAAGAAACCTGGTCATGTAATCTAAGCAGTAAGTTTTATTTTATGATTTAGAAAATTTGGAATGTTCCCAAAAATTGGGGATTTTTGTGGCAATTTAAAATTTTTAAATGTAAACCCCCTTTAAATGGCGCCTTATTTTAAAGTGTCTACACACACTTAAACAATAGTGAAAACCAGAGTTAGCTATCTCTTCTCTATCCAAAATGGCACCACGTCAAACGTTAGTCAAACGCAGCTTATTTTTTCAATGTAAGCCCCCTTCAAGTCACACCTCATTTTGAAGTGTAAGAAAAACTGAAAGAATGGTGAAAACCAGAGTTCGCCATCTCTTCTCTATCCAAAATGGTAGCCAATATTACCATTACATTGATCTTTTCTTATCTTTTTAATGTGTAGGCCTAGACTTCAATACATTTGACGAGCTGCCATTTTGGATAGAGGAGAGTGATAGCGAACTCTGGTTTCAAACATTCTTTAATGTTTTTTTTAAGCATTAAGGGGGCTTAGATAAAAAATCTAATCTGCCCCCTTTTTGGGGGACACTCAAAGTTTTGAAAATCATAAAATAAAACTTCCTCCTAAGATTACTTGACAACCAAAGTGATCACTATGTATATTTACTTAGACAACTATTACATAGGGGTCTTTATTATTTATTATGAAAGATATATTTTGAATATTTAAATTCATGGTTCCTTACGCTCCTAATACTCTATGGGCGTTTCTTTTATTTTTTTCAAGCGTTGAACTATTATAATTTATGAATATGTATAAGACCAAATAACACATGAGCAGGCAGCAGTTGTTTCGTAACGTGATGTAGAATAATGTATGCGCGTCTTCACAGAACTTATTTTGTTGAAATTTACAATTGCAAACATAATTGATATGACAGCTCTTGAAAGAATTAAACGGTCGATTTAATGTATAATATATCAATTGTGCATTTATAAAAAGATATTGTAAAAACGTAACCATTTATTACTTCAATATAAAACATTTACTTCGCAGCACGCAGTATTTAGTTGATAATCCATTTAAGCTAGAACTTTCTTTTGTTTTATTCTTACTTTTTAAGTATTTGGTATTAAGGTTGATTGAACTCTAGATAGTTTTCCTCACATAATAATACAATCTGTCATGATGGCCATGAATTAACATATTAAATGTATTCAGATATCAAAACTGTAATCAAGTAGGCCCAAAGTAAATAGAGAAAAGGATTGTACTAGGCTGTAAAGGTAGGGAGAAAATATTATGTACGTTAAGTTTGTTCATCACTGTTTTGTTGCTTCTTACTTCGAGACGAGCTTGTAACCAAGGGGTTGAAAACTTTCGCAAGGTAAACATTTGCCAACAACTGGTAAAAGCTAATCTTTCTTGGATCAACATAAACTTTAAACATGTTTTTTGTACACTTGATGATCAAGAAGTTTCATTGTTAAAAATTAAAAAAAAATAAAAATAAATTATTATTGTTTTAGAATATAGCTTATTTTATTTGTTCATTCCATGTTAAGTAAAACTATACCGTCAAATTGTGTCGTTAATGACCAAGGTTTTACGAGCATCGATGATACTACGAGAAAAATATATATTGTTATAAACGTTCTCAAGAAAATGTTCAGTTTGGCCCATTGTGATAGGTAATGTGAGCCATTTCTCGTAATGCTTTTATATTTGCAATGAGATGTGGCCCGTAAGTAGGCTATTTATTGAGAGCTATGTCATTGTTCTTACTTTTCAAGTTTACGAAAGCAGGAAAGATTATTATGAAAACGTATATTCATAAAATACTTATATCACCTTAATATATTTTCACGTGAAATGGATATACGAATTTAAATAGGAATGAGGTAATGCGTGTATTGTTTATTTATACTATATTGATATGTTTTTCCTTTTAAAAGTTAAAATAAAAGTAATTCAAAGTAAATATTTTTTTATATTGAACTCTTCGTTTTGGAACAAAAACAAAGACCCATCGAACAAATACTAGACACTTAAAGTGTTTTTAACTTCAAATTACACGAATAAAAGTTCGATTTCTTGATTATTTTAGTAAGTCTTGGCTGTTTTCATCTTAAGAATATTATTTGGAAATAAGGTTGGTTAATACGTACTTTTTATTTAATTTTGCAGAACCACAGATAACATATAAAGATTTAAAGTCATTTATGATTACAATTTTATAGCTTTTGATTTTTTTCGTGGTTTTTTAGAAACAATTCCTCAGCATAGTTGGTTTTTTGAAGTCGATGGGCCTCTGTCTGTATTCAAGTCCCTTATTGAGTAGCCAGACAAAGAAATGGTTGATTACAATGATGATTGATTTAACAAACAGGAAAGCGTTAAGTGTTTACAGATTGACTGGTATAAACAATTATGGTATACACACAGGCTGTGAATTGTGTGTATTCTGTAATCACTGTATTGCTAGTATCATCAACATCAAGAGTAATTTTAAACAAAGGGTTCATACACGTATTAAATATGCAGATTTTTTTTTTACTGGCCCTGGCAAATGTATGAGTAATTGGTAGCAATAAATTAACTTAACCCAAGGTCAGTATTGCTTAGAAACATAATTTTAAACGTAACAGGTTGAATTTCTGTTCACTTTATAAAACTCTGTTTATCATTTGAATAATTGGAAAACATTTAAATAATTGTACAAAGGCAAATTACAATTACAATTAAGCTTGGTGTATTATTGCGCAGTGCTTACCCTTATAAGCCAGCGTTTATGAAACCGACATTAAGTTATGTCAACACAGTTTTCTCTTTATATTATTTAATTTAGTGCTGGCAGTTTAATTTGAAATAAAAAAAGAAAAGCCAGTGAATATTTGTATTCGTGTAACTTTTGTATCCTTCTGATTCATTTTATAAAATTTTTATTTCTTTAAGCTTGTATGAAAAAGTTTATAAGCAGGTTTAACATTTTAATATGAAAACAAATAAAATTGTTTTAGAAGTTCAGCAGATCAGAAGCATTCGAGTTTATATTATAATCAAACATAAATTTTATATGATTTTTATAAATTATCAAGTGAAGCGAGCAAAGCTCTTATATTTCACTCCTAATTTTTTAAATTCGTATATTTAATATGCAAGCTGATTCAACTATTTTTACCGTTTTTGTTGAAATAACTGTAGTAAATTTCGTAAGGATCTCACTTCAGCCATTCAGGAGGGGTTTTCATTGGGAAAGAAACATTTCCAATGACTGCAACTTTGTCAACACAGTTAAAACACGCACAACACAAACATAAAAACGAAAGGCACAAATAAAAAGCTAGCACTATCATGTCCGGTACTGAGCGAGTCCGGTAGATTGGGTAGAGATGAGTCAGTCTTGTGTGTATTGTAACTATGTTGATGCAGCTGCAATCGGTAAATATGTTGCCTCTTGTATGAAACATGTAAGTTGATTCAACAGAATAATCTTTGGACTATTCCACTGTGTTATAGTAAAGCCTTTGTGTTACAGAAGTATTCTAAGCACCGGAAACACGAATTTCAAATTTTCACATTTTTATATTCATTCAAATGTTAAGTATATTTGAGTGAAAACCATGAAACTCGTCTTAAGTTAAGATTAATTGCATCAATACTTTCAATAAGGATCATATCATTATTTCGTATCGAAAATTACTATTGTTTCGAAGGATAAGTAATTAGAAACGATTACGTAATGGGGAAAACGCAGTGGTGACGTCTGGTCGTATTGAGCGGTTATAAACAACTCCGGGATCCTGCGGCTAGTTGGTCATTAGAGTAACTGGGCTGGACCAAACGATTACAACCGAGTATCGAATGTTTTCAACCGTGATAAAATATCGTATCAATTCTAAGACCTGATTCCTCTCCAACCTAATAAAAAATTGTGACGATGTCTATTGCTAATTTGTAATGTGCTAAATGACTGAATAAATGTCTTATTATTAATGCCTTATTAAAAAAATCTAAGTATTTCCTAATTATGTTCATACTTTAGGAATACCGAAAGCATTTTGTTCTGAAAAAAATGCAACCGCTTAAAACAACATAGTTTATCTTGCACAAAAAAATTATACTTTTATGTCGTTCAATTGATTAAACCTGGTCTCCTCATGCTAAACTTGACTTTTGGGACTTATTAATTTTCTGTATTATAACATGTATACCATTTTTATAATCTATAATTTTGAGGTAAAAGCCTTAACTGAAGGAAAAGTCATTATAAGGTCACAGGAAACGCCAACTTGTGGTGAAAAGGGGACAATAATCTTAAATTACGAAGTATTTATGATAATAATGGTCATGCATACTAAACACATAATAAGGTTATAAGTCGAATCGATATTTTTAAGATAGTTCATAGGCCTACCTGACACACATTTTATATTGCACGCAGTTATTAAAAAAATATTACTTCATTACAGAGATAATTCTCCGAGCTTAAAATAAAATGCGCCGAGAGCGCTACCCGTGTTCACCTTTTCTCCCTTCTTAACGAGGATCTGATATCCTGATAAGGTAACCTTTTACCTTTCCTCCCCAACCTACTCGTTACTGGCAATCAGGGTATTATATAATCGATGTTACACTTAAACAGACCATGTACAAAATGACATAACAGTTTGTATATCAACTGTTACTCTTTTTAATTTTAATTTTTATATATTTTATTTTTATTTTCATTATATTAATCTAAAAATACCTAATATTTAACTTTAACAACTAAATCTAATAGTAACAGGGTAAAAATATGGACAGTAGAAATAACAAATATAGGTTGAAGACGAAGAGATTTGTTATAATGCTCCCTAAACAACTGAAGGTAGTTGTGTTGATTCTGAGGTATTCCAGTAAATTTGTAAAGGTTCAAAGCTTTTCGAGGCATTCAATCTTAGGGCTTGCAATACATGATCCAGGCTAAAGAGAAAAGTCAGTAATTATACAAACCTCATCAAGTAGTTTAGTATTCCTACACGTGCGTTTTCGTCATTTCTTGGTACAAAAACGCCTTAGTGAGTGTCCTGATATCATAATAGCAATTGCTATATTTTATAACGCGTTTTAAATTTGAATCTCAATCTTTTCCTTGCTAAAAATTTCGATAATGTTATCCAACATAAGTGTGTAGTTATGTATTTGCTGAAGTGTATTTCAAAATAAATTAACCTTGTTCTCGACGAAAAAGTGAATATTATTTAGAAGCTAATAGCTCAAATGGCGTCATAGAACTATTTTTTTATTATTTATTAAGGAGAAAAAATAGGAAGTTGTAGTAAAAAGCATTTATCAATATGCAAATAAACTCTATCCACAGAAAATTGATCCAATAAAATTGAGGACGCTGATGTAGACACGATCAATGCTTCGCAATCCAAGAGCACACAGTTTGTGATTTTCAATTTGAGATCTTTGAATCTTTCTAAAGCACAAAAAAATTTCAACATGTCTAAGCACATGTTGGTTAAAAAATGTGATGCATCCATTGCTTTGAGTAGTATATGGCTTCTATATTTTTGAAATTATATTGATTTCTTCGCTGCTTATCATATACAACTGTAATGTTTGTCGTTTTGTTTTGTTGTTAATTCTTGTTGCTATATTGTTTTTTTTACCAACCCACTACCATCATCGGTTGCATTAACACTAGTCTTAATAATGTCTTATCCGAAAACTTCAAGGCCTACTTACTCGGGAGACGGAGCCGCGTGTTGAAATTAAAAATACAAATTTATATAAGTAGCAGTTGCCTTCATATCTCTGTTAGCCTAGGAAATGTTTTAGATAAGTGTATTTGGCTTACCTACAACTTATCTCAACTAGCTTAAGCTATACAATAACTACGTGCCTACGTCATACATGCTTAACCTAAGAGATCAATGATTTCATCTGAATTTTATTCTCACACACCCAGAAACTTTGCTTGTGTCAAATATAAAAATATTCTGTATCGTAAACCTTTCTTGAGCTTTAGGGTGATCGTTGCTTTTTTTGGCAAGAAATTATAGGTTTTTTTTACCTGCTATGGCAAGAGTTTTAGAAGTTTTACTTTACCAAACTAAAAGGATTATGCCGATCGTCCATTATATTCTATCACCAGCAGCAGCTTAAAATATAACACAATAATTCTTCAGCAACAGAGAATGACTTTTATTGCATTCCTGAGCTTTTCTCGGTATCTTACAGGCTTTGTAAAGAGAACATTGTAAGTTCATGTTTTTCTTTTATGACTTTCAAGTAAAAAAATTACATCCAGCTTTGCTTATGCTTGAAGCTGTATTTTAATTTTGAACAAACAAAACTAAAAAAAAACCTCAACAACGCTAATGGCTATAAGTTGGATAGCGTATGAATGTTATTTTCTGCTTTGATTAAAACTAGTGCAGTGTACTTATTAGGGGGTAAGGGGTGTCTTCCTAAAATAATACAATATTCTTATGAAAATTGAAATAATGAAAACATTGAATATGTTTTATTTCTTTAGAAAATTTTATTCCCGCAGCTAAATCAGCCATGTTGTTTAAATACATAGCACAAGATATATATTAATGCATTCAGTCGTTTTGTTGGAAGTTTATTTTATAATTTCTCCATAATTTTGCATAAACGAAAAGTAACAATGGTTTTGCGAACGGGTTAGGATAAGATTTCTACAGAAATTATTTTTTTATTTATCTTATGTGTTAACAACTTTGGTAATAGAAAGACGTAAAAATTCTGAAATACCGGTGAAACACATGTAATGAGACAATACCAATTCATAATCAAAAATGTATTGCCCAATGAAATTTTATTAATGTTTCCGTTGTCTAATATGACGTTGATATAGGAAATAGGGTAAATATAAAACTGAGCGTTGTATCTACCCCCTCCTACCACGCCACAAGGAGCGCTGCTGTAGAACATGAAGACGAGTCTTGTTAAATATAATTAGGAAGCGTTACACTTGGTACTTGGTTATCCAATCTTTTTTGCATGAAATGTTCATATTCGTGCATTGGTTAGTTGTTATGAAACAAATTTATTCGTTTTTATTATTCTATCTCAGTGTGGTTTGAATTATAATTTTGCACACAAATCAACAACAAGCAAAAAATTATGACTTTTAAGTTTGGATTAAATTTTGTCTCTTATATTTTGTTTAGGAATTATTGATTAAATTTGTTACGCTGTGAGGGGGGGGGGGGGTTATTTTTGGCAGGGGGTATTTGGAACTCAGATGTTAAATAAAATCTAAAAAAAATATATTAATTACAAAATAAGTAAAGAACTATGTATCTTTATGACAATACTAAGCTCAGTAGAACCTATTCTATATTTTCTATATTCTTTCCTTAGATAAAAAAAATCATTTGATTTTAGCGTAGCAAAAGTTTTGAAAATGTTTGGCTGAAAATAACGTTGCCATCAATGATGTCTTAAAGCCAAACTACCCCCCTGGGAGCGTTCAAAGTCGGAACATTTCGGCCAAATACGCCCTAATTGAATAAAGCCGAAAGTAATAAAACTCGACTTCACTTCTAATTGTTTAAGGGGAGATTGGTTAGGACCCGTATCCCAGGCTGTAACATTGTTTTAGAAGCGCACACAAACAGCATTTGTTGTCAAAATATTGTAAAGCATAACATATTATTCGTAATGAAAAGTAGGATTAATTAAGTAAAGAAAATTTCCCTGGGAAACCGTTTTTAGTTATAAACATAATAGTTTGCCAATTTTTAATGTTGGTATGGTGACCTGTCATAAAACAAGGATATTTTCATAAATTCACATTGCAGGCTTATGCCAGATATGGTTGTAAAATGAAAAGGAGCATCTCACCAATAAATTTTTTTAATTAATAAAATAAACTATTCGGAACCCAAGATTCATGAATAAGTTTTAACTGTTAATAATGTATAAACACTTTGTGGTAATAAATAGTATAGTTACACAAATAAACATGTTATTTTTTAAAATTGTAATTAATTCATAAATAAATAACTACAGCTATACTAAGAGCGTTCAATAATGGAGAATTAGTATAAAATATTGCAGAGGATGAATAATTCAACCGTTTAATCATCCTATAAATTGTATTCAATAACAAAGAGTCCACAAAAAACGGTTGCCAAAACTATATCGAGGTATAAGCAATCAAATATGTAGATTATTGGTACCAATAGAACTGAAATTTTTATCCTGAAAACTGAAATATCTGGGGAGTTAGTTAACAATGGAAATTTGATTGGTTTCAATATGTAACTTCTCTTCATGTAATATTATTAGATATTATTGATGAATATACTCGTTTTACTACTTATAGGGGAAAAATGGCTTAATGATATATGCAAATTAGTAAATTAAAGCAAACAATCCGATAAATGAAACCTTATTTATCGTAATACGTTGATTAATAGATTTGAATTGTTGTGTTTTTTATGCTACACAATAAATTATTCAACAATAGACAAGAGATAAAACTCTCATTGACTTGAATTGAAAAGAAAACGATCCAGAATGTAGATATAAATCAATTACAAAGGTAAAACCGCAAATACAACCTTTATGCCTTGAAGGTATGTTGATTTACGAATTATAACATATGTAACTTTAAAAGTATACATTTACACATCATTATTCACATTAAAATTATAAAAACATGAACATTTTTTCATATTAAAAAAAACTTGGATAATCCTGTAATCAATGCTAAAACAACAGTCGGATGCAGTCGATATCTAGTGGGTATAATGATTTGAAAAAAGACTTTGATTGAAAGGCATATCAAGCCCAAGGTCTGTGGGGCTCATAAGAAATAATGCGATATGAATAAAAGAAGAGGAAGAAATATCACTGGCCATTGTGTATAACGCGAATCCCAATGACGTCATACTTTATTCATATGTATTGCGGAGCCACATGATACACAGTCGTGATGTACACGTACATGTGTGTAAGGATTGTGAATGGTTGTTTAATACGTTACAGAGAAACATATAACATTTAGTGGGAAAACGATTGATTCTTTGTTTTATATTATTAGTAAGTAGTCTTCCACGTTCTTCAAGACTAGACCTAACAGTGTATTAAGAACAAATGTTTATTTCAGTACCACTAATGACAGTAGAGGGTCAAAATTACGATTTATTTGTACAATACACTCAGCTTATACGTAATAGTAGTTACTCAACAAAATGAATCAATGGAAAAAGAAAAACCTTTTTTAGAATGAAAGCTAAGTCGATGTACAATGGTGTATGTCAAACTAAATTTAATGTAATATGCTTAAATGTTTCAGTAGCACTAGCTACTTAACTACTACACACGACTAATTATATTCAACTGTTACTTAGTTAGGACTACCGTTAATTTATTGCTGGTTAGCTGAGTGGTGTAGTGTTCACCTGAAAATCAACACCGGTTCGATCCTGAGAAAGAGTCAGTCGCCCTTTGGTGGTTCAAAACTGGACCCAGCTGTTCCTGATCATTGGGTTTTAAAAATAACAATCCTGACTGATGAAACAGCTGATCTTAGTCAGTAACAAAGCTACTCAGATCATCTCCCAATATTCTACATTCATCCTTCACTCATTTGGTTTAACATACGCACCTAAGTGTCGTATCCCCTAATTGATAGTTTATATGAAAAAGTCAGCTGAGGCTGAATTGTGAATCATAAATATAAAGACAAAACTGATTACAGAAATAGAGATTTTATTAAATCCAAAGAAACTGTGGTATGAATAATATCATGAATTACACAATGAATCACAAACACTAACGATACGAAATGTCACACCAGTTCCAAAACGGTAGCTAGTGAAATAACCATCATGATTCAGATGAGAAACCAAACTTAAGTGTCCGATAAAGTTTTCCGTACAAACAATACGACCTCCGGGGCCATTCACCACAAGTTGGGACGTTTCGACCAAATACGTCCTAATTAAATGAAGCAGCAAACAGTAGAACTCTTCACTTCACTTCTAATTGTTTAAGGAGTGGTTTATAGGAAACCGCATTCTAACCTTAGTAGTTAACTGAATTAATTCAATTTTCTATAGATTAACAGAAACTTTCAGTTACATAATTTTTTGCGGGAATATTTTCAAAACACGTTTGATCGTATTTTAAAATTGTCATAGCATTTGTTTTACCGTATAAAATTGATGGTTGAAGATTTTAAACTACGTTAATGAATAATTATATTCAGAAAGATATTTGTATTGTAAAATACATTTTTCTATAGTGTGACCCTGTGGGCTTCAGAATTTTTAGATTTAATCAACTGTAAATTTATCATGATATCGTTTTGAAAATATATGTTACTGTATAAATGACTATAAAACAAAACTATGGTCCATTAACTAAAACTTGACTAGTTGTAATTCAAATATATACGATCAAATAGTACTGTAATGTCATACAATTTATTCCAACGGGAGGGTTAAATTCTCAATACTGCGATGGCCGTTAATTGGGCCTGACAATAGTCGTTTAATACTAATGAATGCCAGGTGTTGGCTTTTTTATTAAAAATATCTACCCAGTTAGTTTTTGGGATGTAAAACTTGTAATATTGTGTTGTAGAAAACCCCATTTACCGGTGAAAATGCAAATTAATTATTCTCTTAATACATTTATAAGTAACCGTTAATTGACCGTTAATTAACATGAGCTCTAAGTATTTGTTTTCAATTGTATTGCAACTACGATAGCAAAAAGCCCTTACAGCTAGCTACTTTATTTCGTTTCAGTTAGCAACGAAAATGAAGATTTTAAAAATCATTTTGAAGATATGATCACTCTCCATATAGCCTATCTAATAGTATTAAGAACCTAAGGTACATACCTTGTCAGTAATTTGTCTGCCTCTGAAATAAAAAAAGACAAATTAATTATAAGACGCTAATAAAATTTAGGTGTACAATTTTAGTAAGTTATTAATTGTTTCTAGGCTAATAAGATGTTCATTTAAAACCATAACAAATTATTCTGGTTATCATACTCTAATTTTCACACGCGTAGTAAAGTTTATGTGATTATTTCACACCTCATTTATCTATTTATTTAAAAATGAGAATCAACACGCCTAGAATATGTGTAATTATTGCACAGCCTAAAATTTAAAATAAAATAAAATATATATAATGCTACATTAGTCGCAATTATTTATAAATCTTAATTCATCCATAAAAGTCAAATAATTTTTTGGCAAATATAAGGGACGTTACTTCCTAAAATATATATTAATTTTTAATAATAATTTTTTTCAGCTTTTGATCAAAAATTATGCCGAAGATGTTACACGTACTCACCTTTGCAACCTCCTGACGAGGATCTGATTTCTTGATAAGGTAACATTTTACTTTACCTCCCTCTCCCCCTTGATAATGAAAGTAGACAATGAAGAGAACTGTCGAATATTCTGTCATCACTTATGAATAATTGTGGTCTATTCAAAAGGACGATGTATTAATTATACTACTATTAACTATATATTTCGACCATTTAGTAAGAAAAATAAACTCATCGGTTTGAAGTTCTGGCATTGAACACATTCAGTTTACTACTTTTACTAAAACACAGTAAAAAGAGCTTTAAGTACTTCATGTTTGAAATACAAAATTACAGTTAACATTTAGAACTGTTCATATAAACAATTAAAGATTATTGTTAAATATCCAACATTTAGATATAATTTGTTTTAAATTAAACCGCATCCACAATCCATTTAAAATTTGGCTGAAATCATCTTATTAATGACTTCTTAATAAGACTTGATTTCCACAATTTGCTTGTAGTTTTTTATTTTATTTTTATATTCTTTTACCTTACAAACTACATTTATTAAAAATTAAAAGAACTTATTACTATGTAAAATGTATAAGGCGACGTTGTGGGATAAAAAATTTGAAACATTAGTATTTGTGGCCCAAGCCATATTTATCACTACAGAACCCTTGTAATCTATAATCCATACATCTAACGAAAGTGACGTCACTAAATTGATGACGTAACCACTATCAATCCTCGTCCCTTCAAGACATGTGGTTTGTCTCCGTTATTTGGTAGTTCGAGAAACTCTTTCCGACATAAGAATATGAAAAATCTAACATTTTATACGTTAACATTTTACTGTGCAAAAAAGCATTGTATTATAAATGTACGTCTGCTTCAGCTAAGGCAAGTAAAATGTAACAACAAAATATATAAAATATAACCCTTCCAACATTAACTAACAATGCTGCAATAAAAAATCTGGAAAATAAACAAACTGTACGTTTACAAAATTTTACAAATGATTCATACCAATGTCTTTTAACATGAGAGCTGTCAATATCACAACCTGTGTACACATACAAATACTTTTGTAGCAATACAACATTATTAGTCAGTCCTAAATAAGATGATTTGATTAGGCTAAATATTTTTTTAAATAATTAAATTCATATTAAATCCTTAAATAATTAGTTTGATGGTAACATCAATAGGATAATAATTTGAAACCATAATGATCTGAAAAAGAGTTTCATCTCTAGTAACATCCATCGTAACCATATTTTTCAAACACTTAACAATTTTCGTTTCATTCAATTTTGATAACGAAGCTTAGTGATGAAACTTCCATAGAGTTTCGTGAGGCACAATTATCGGAACTTTAGCTGCAGCTGTGGTTTATTTGCAGCTCTTGTCTTCTATTGTGACCAGAACTGAACAAAAACGAGCAATAAACTGCAGAACGAGTAGTCGGGGACACGCGGTGTGATAAAACATCTACTTGGACACTTTTATATCCTCCGACTGTACTTAGGGAGAAACTGATTGAGAGATGGAGAAGAGTGAGAACTGTCATTTATTAGATAATCTTATATATTCTAAGCTTTCAAATATAAAGTTCATCAAAAGAAAAGAATGAGTAGGTACCAAAAACATCAAATACGTTTTTATCATTGAAATTCTCCATCCCGTGGATGTGGAATGAATTCATCCCGATTGGTAATGTTCGGTAAACACTTGAAGAGAAACGTTCGTTTTATATTTTTTTATCTGAGCTTCAGCACCATGGTCACATGACTATATATGTAATAGAGTATATAATAGTGTAGCAAACGAATTAATTATTTGATTTCTGTCAACATGTAAAAACAATCATAAGGTAATTCCTACCTTTTTTGTTGTATTTTGAAGAAAAAATTTAGGATAAATGCTTTTAAGTGCAAATTAAATTATTGGTTTTATATAAAGCGTTATATGGCTTTATAATTTTATCAAAGGGTAATCTACATTTTATTTAATTACAGTTTTATTACTGTGTTCAGCTAAATTTATTTTATTCATAGAGTTGTATAAACTTTAAAAACCAAAATATACTTTGTGTGCTTCAGTTTACCAATCTTACAGTAGACATATGTTTATTGTAAATTTTGTAGAATAAGCATGACTTTACATTTATAGCACTTTTATTCGGTGACCAACAGACTGTGCTAAAGAGTACTCTTAAAGCTTAAGAGGAGTTGTAAATATTATTTGAATAATTCAACGGATGAATTTATCCCCGACTACCCAACGTAATGTGCATCTGACGCCTTCATTCTTTATTCATACATATGGTGAGATAATACTGTATACTAAAATAGGATAATATTATACTTCATATGATATAAACCCTTGTTGAGGTTGCCAGGATCACCGTAATTACCAACACAATATAACTTAATTTACTTTGTCGTGTGTTCCGCTTTGGCTGTAGGTTTCACTTAACCTACTTGTTCACTTAACAAAGGGTGTTGGTAAATTATAGTCATCATTTGTTTCAATAATAATAATTATAATAATAATATAATAGTTGGATGTGTTTGTTGTTTGTGATCATGTGACCGTACATTTTAATTTACATAAAAAATATCTGGAGTATAAAAATATTATCAGAAAAAAAAATATAATGAAAACGATGGTATTTCGGAAATATAATTACCGTTAACAACCTAACCCAATACTACTACGTACAAAAATTGGTCTAAGGGTCCTATCAATGCTTAGTGTCTCTAGTTTTAGCATCGATCAAACATAGCATTAGCATGTCGTCTTTATACAATTCCACACTAAGAAAAAGTTTTCCTACTGAGGTGTTTAGTAACAATTTTATACTTAAAGACATGAAACCTTACTCTCAAAATTTGTTATAATCACTGTATGCTCCAAAGTAAAAGGCTGTCATGCAGCTGTACCAGCTTTAAACCCTTCACACGAAAAGTTACCCTCAGTTCCACACGCTAACTGAGTTAGCTGCCTGACAACGCGAGATAAAACTAATCATGTGAATAAACTTGAGTTATAACACGTGTCGCAAGTCTTGTGAAATATTACATTTCCGTGATTAGACCAAATTTAAATTACTTAGTACTTAAGAGCATTCCTATTACAAATAACAAATAAAGCTTTAAATAATTATATTCGAGGGTATGATTTTAAAAATTTTCCTAAACTATCAACAGGTTTTGAAATGGTTTTAAAAATTTTTGACATCTTACAAGGAATCGTATTTGTTTCCTTATATTTACAAATTATTGTGAAAGATAACAAGTCCTGAAACTGAATGTCCATCTAGTAATAAATAAATTTTAATTTTAGTTTGTTAGTCCATAATGATTGTGCATAAGGTCTGTCAAACATTGTGGTATGTTATTTGATATTGCTTAGGTATATATATTTAGGTAATAATAATTGAAAAATCTAATTTGCTTAGCACGAATATCATTTTGTAGCCTACTGAGTGTTTACTGCATGTTTCGTGCATTGTACACTTTGCAATTTTCAATGTGAAACCCAAAAAATTATTTCCCTTGAGTTATGTATTTTAGTTTTGGGCTTTTACACGCTTTTCGGAATAATCTTATTTTTTACAAATTGTCCTATATTATTTTATATCCAACAATTTTTTTTTTCCTAAGACGATGGCACGAGCCCGGGATTGTTTTTCACATTTCTTCAGGCTAGACCTAGGGGTTGTGGCATTATCACTTGTAAAATCCATTGATGATTTAGTGAGATTTGAACCAACGACCTCAGGGACCGAGGTCCCGTGCTCTACCACTAGACCAGCTTGCTCTCCAATAATATTAGGATCAATATTGTTAACAAAGTGAGCGCTTAGATTGATGTTGTACCTCCAAGAATAGAAAAACACGTATCGCAGTTTTGACAGTTAAACATGATAACAGTCACTTGATACAAGCTTTAGTAGTAAATTAGAAATCTATTAAATTAAATAATATATTGCAAATCAGAAAGGATCGTTGCAATTTTTTTACTAACTGTTCTAGGTTCAATATTTACTGTTCTTTAAAAATAAATGTAAAAAATAAATAATGTAAATAAATAATAATGTAAATAAATAATAATGTAAATAATGTAATAATGTAAATAATGTAATAAATGTGTTACTTTAAAATATTCTCCCTCTGAACAATAACTACTTCCGTAATAAAAAAGGTTTATTTTGGATAAATTCCTGGCAATGTCATTTTAGAAGTTTTTAGCTCATAAAATCTTAAAGGAAATTCTCAATTGCCCATTATCCTCTACCTAGCTGTAATGTAAGATATAAAGCATTTCTCAACGGAAGAGAATGGCTTTTATTACATTCCTGAGAAATTATTCTTAGTCTCTTTCTGGTGGTCCAAGGTAAACTTTCAGTAACTTCTTTATGTTTCTTAAAATATTTAAAAAAATCTATATACACCCAAAACTATTTTTAATAACAATTCAGGCTACCAAATAAAGTTGAAAATGTTATTTAATAATTTTAAGATACAAAAACTTCTCTTAGCTGATTTTTTTAAGCAACATTCTCTAAATTTACTAGAACTAGTACAGTAATCATATAATTGTAATAGAAATTAATTGTTTAACGAAATTTAACTACCCCAGAATTTATACCTAGGAATAATTTTATAATTTATAGTTCTGTTTCATACCTTCTATGTAAAACAAACAATTGTCTATATAATAAGATGTTATACATCTACGCCACTAATCACTAAACGCAGAACCAATTACGTAATGAAACTTGTTAAAAAGGCTTCAAAAAGTTTTACCTTTTATAAACTCGACTCAACCTCTCCCAGTTCCGTAGCAGTAAAACAAAAGCCCGCATATTAAGTCACTTGGGGTCTCGAACTTTGATTAATTGAAAACTTGCAACGAGCAAACATTGAGTGAAAATTTTAGTCATATTTGCATACAAATTATTTAGAATATTTTATACAACGTCTCTGTCCACATAAAAAAAATTCAATGATAAAATGTATAATCTGCCTTCCAAAGTAAAATTCTAAAAAGTCTATTAAAAAACCCGTAAACTTCTTGATGAGTCAAATAGATTCCAAAAGAAACGTAGTAGTGCCATACCTTTTATAAAACCTACACTCTACCGATTCCCAAACATATTTGTAGCGTTATCGGCAAATTAACTTGGTATTGCTCTTATAAAACACAACCACTAATCATGGTAGTGTTTATGGTTTCAGCTGATAAGCCGTTTTATGTTCCCATTCACAGTCAAGTGGAAACCATATGGCCCTGCTTTTATCAGCCCATTTCAGCGTGGTTTAGTCTGTTTTAAATTGCAAATGTTATTCGTGGCCATAAAAATCAACGGGCAAATCAAAATCAAAATCAAAATTATTTCGCCTCTATTTTCTTCACTTAATTTCTCTGTGAGCGGATCTAAAAGTTTTTTACGTAAAACAATTAGTCGAACGTTCCATAAAATGTTCACGCAAATTTTAAAGAACATAAGACACAAAACCTGGAACTACTTTCAATTCACATCATGCAACCGTTTGTGTCACCTAGACCTGCTACCTCATATTCCAAGAGTCAAAAATCTTACTAGCCCTAATGATGTCTTAAGAAAAACAATATGACGCCAAGGGTATTCAAAGTTAGACTCGACCGAATACCCAATTGAATGAAGCCGGAAGCAGTAAAACTCGAATTTACTTCTAATTGTTTAAGGGGAAGTTTGGTCGGACGCCACATCCCCAAGCTACAGACTTTTGTTAACCGGCAGCGTTTAAAATCGAAATACTTTAAGTAGCTATTGTTTCTAATGTAAATATCGCTGTTGTCTACTAACTTAGCATTGCAATGGGTTTGTTTTAAATCAAACTATTTGCAAAACTGTGTTTGCAGATGTGTTAGCAAATTACGGTACAAGGGTTTTATCATAATGGACGATGGTTTTTAAAATGATCGTTGGTTTAAGTAGCGATATAATGACCATATACTGCACTTCTTTCTCTCACAGAACCCAGTTATCGCCCACTTTTGTTGTTTGGGCCTGGAAACAATCTGTACACCAATGGGTCTCAGCAATTTTTTTCTGATTAAGGTGTATTCATTCCTTAATTTTAGTGTTATTAATCTCCTTGAAAACTGTTTTGCATAGTACAATTAGGGACCTAAATTATAAGGAATAGTTATTTTTGTAACTAGTGTGCGAAGTGGCACACGCGCAACACATTTTATTTGTCCTACAATATTTATAAAGTATATAAATAATTAGTCTTTCAACACCTATACAACACTTTTTTAGGTTGTGTTAAATTCAAGCGTTGATCGAAATGGGAAATGCTACACCAGCTGATCGTAGTCGTAGAATCTCGAAGTGTTGCCAACTAATTTTCAAGCGTACGTGTATAATTAAAGCACACAGTTTTGTGTTGTTTGCTCGGAATACTGGAGTGTGTCAAAAAATGAGTGCGGCAAAGGTAAGTAAATGCAGCAGTTAGCTACTTGGCGTACTATAATCAGTGCAAGGGAGCCCACTTTGTCAAGTAACTGAGGGAAAAACCTTGATACGATATTGCAAGAATGAGAAGTTGTGCTGCCGGGCTAATTTCACTGATTTATGAGTTGTACCATGAAATGATGATTCTTAGCGTGGAGAAGCGTGAAATGTTAACTCTGCACATGTCATAGTGTGACGTTGTCAGAGCGTGAACGTAACAGACAGCGTTAAGCAGCTTCACATTAACACCATGAAATGATTTGTCAAAGTTTAAACGCAAATGTTTCCACTATAACAACGTCCGCTTTAATGTCGTCCGGTTTATAACAACAAACTTGATGTAGAAAAGGTCTATCAGATAGATTTCATTCTGTTTGGAAACTTGAATTGAGTTTCTTAAATATCTTTGAATAACTCAACTTAAGAGTTTCACAACGTTGATCTAATATTCATGTTTCTGTAGACAAAACTATATATTATTTTATCCCTACTTCAACTCGTATTTTGTGTATTATTGCTAAACAGCATTGTTTTAAAATACACATTGCAAACACAATTTAAACAGCAAATTAAGGGATTTCTCATTGTTTACATATAATTTGAAGTAAACATCACAGCAATACAGATAGAAAGCTGTTTGCTCAAGGATCATTTCCAGTCTCCAGGCCTTCGGGACTGAAGCGGAACAAAAACACTACGTAAACTCGGCATTAGTGTAATTGAAAACAGGCACTGTGATAAAACTTGGGATCATTCCATTGCTTCAATTTACTGCTCTTTCTGCCAGACTTCATGAAAAATACGTTTTTATAAGATTATAGTATACAAATCATTTTAACCCTTTATTTTAATATCACAATAAGTCCGACTCCATAACCAGTAAACTTACTGTTGGAAATACTCAAATTAAAATCTATTTTTAAAACTGTGCCATCTACATCACATTGCTCATACAGAAATATTACCATTACAACTACAGCTTGGCTCGTTTGGTTATGAAGGACATGAATAATAGGTTATGAATAATTCAAAGCCAGAAATAACACTGGCCGTTTTGAATGATACCACACTACGCTAAATCGTTTACTTTGTGTGTGTGTGTGTGTAAATTTCGAAACTAATTACTTTGTTAAAATTGTCGTTTCCTTAAATACGAATAACTTATTGATCAGCATCAGCCTTAAATGTGCATTATTTGAGTTATTGGTTACAAATAAAATTAACGTATATTCTTTAACGATCCTATGAAATGATAAATCATACTAGATATTGATGGGGCTTGAATCAGCTGTTTAAAGACAAGAAAGGGTTTTATGCTTCTCAGATGTTCTTACAATTGACAATATATCACAACAATATCCTTTAAAAACTTTGTAATCGATTTAAAAACCAGTTAACTAATAAAGTTCATTTTTGAATTGAATAAATAAGTAAAACGTTTAATATATCACTTTTTAATTTACACACAAGTTAGGAAGCTAAACACTTCCAACAATTTGTTAAAAGTCAACTTTACAATTATTGTAAAGTTGCTACCGTTTATTGTATAAATCGCCAATAATACAATATCAAACGTTTAAACCTCTTTTTGAGACCCCCTTTGTAAAGACATTTTGATGTTTTTTGCTTACTGTGTAAAGTTACAAAAGCAATAAAAAACATGAAATACACTGTGAAAAGTCGTATAAACATAAAGTTTCTGAAGGAAAACGACACAGTTGTCAACAGGAAAGGTGTATATCCTCCACATAAACAACTTATACTGAAAAGTTATAACTTGGAAATCAAAGACATAGCGACAACAGAGAAGTGAAGTTTATGGAAATCGTTTTCCAATACTTTGTATTTCTGGCATGTTTAGAGTTGGATCCGTTCACAGTAAAGGGTCTTTTGTAAGGTGATTTGTTGAGGTAAACCTATTTTGTTACTATGACTATTTACCTTTCACTCGACTTATCATTTACATGTATATTACATTGCATAATTTCCTTATTAATAGAAACATGATAAATTCTAAATCTACTACATAACGTTCAATTTCAAACATAACCTATACTAGGATGTTTTCTCATGTTTTGATCAGCTGAAAAAAGTCAACTAGCAGTTGTCATTAGTTTTGTATTGAAATGGGATGTAATTGAATAATTCAATAGTGAGGTTATGGAGTTCGAAATTAATATTAATTATTTATTGTACATTTGCAATAATTACATTTTATTTTGTCGCTATATTTACACATTTAAGATGCAAACATATTTAATATATTTTTTCTCAATGACAAATTGCTATTAAATTCTATACAGCGTGATTGATATAAGTGTGCCAGCTGTTTTATTTGAAAGTTATAAGAAATATCAAAAATTTTAAATTATAACTGCCCTGGATTTTTTCATTAAATAAATTTAGGTCAAGTTAAAATAATGATGTTAGCCGTCATTTTTCCGATATGGCCGCCAACTTTTATTTTTCTTATGGAAGATCCTTTATTTTATGATTTTTTAGAAATTAAATGTCATTTAAAAACGTTTTTATTCCCTGCATTTGTTTCTCTAAAACTACTCAATTAGGAGTTACAGCGTGTTAAAACTAAGAACGAATTACTTGCGGTAAACATTCTGCGCCATGTAGCTCAAATGCTTAAGAGTATATAAGTCTTAAAATTGGATCTAGATTCTAAAAAAACCATTATAACATTAGCAATAGTGATTTCATTATTGCAAAAATGGCCACTATTTTTCAAAACGGCAGAAAGTTTTTAAATAAGAAACTTAAGTAGCTTATGGGGTACTTCTGGAGATATATCCAAACCTAACACGTAGGAAAAAAACTCAATATTTATAGGAAAAGTGATGGTAAAGTAATTACAATCATGTCTTTCATGATGCCATATATTATGAAAACTTTATTGCTTCCTCTATTCCCGCAAAAGTTTCTTTTAACTGCCCTATTTCATCATTGCGTTTAATTGCATTAGCTAGTGTTGCAATGAGAATCCTCGCCGTCTCATATTACCCGGTTGCCTGACATGTTCTGGCGTAGCGTTTTCCGGGGTGTAACAACCAACATTTTTGCAAATCCCAGTCAAATGTGGGTCGACGTTTATTACATTCTTTCCTCTCAGCTACCAAACAGCGACGAAGTTTTTTAAACATGATGCTACAATGTATTTTTGGAACAAATATGTAATCATATACAGACCAGGGTCTTGTCAATATAACAAACATTGTAAAAACGTAATATGTGTTAAAAATAAAGAAATCAAAAACCAAAACCTTAGTATTGAGCCAATTTTAATTTATTTTTAGCTGAAAAACTCAAAGAGATTTTTTAAATAGTTTTTTGTAATAGTTGGTCCAAACCCTGGTCATGTTAATTTAAGGTCAAACTTTTTTAAATAGGATTCTATAACTGATAGCCTATTAGAATATAAATCCAGTAACGATCTGGATTGGACAATCACTTGATCAATCATACAATTCAACATTAACCTCTTTTAAACTTTCTACTGCTGTCTTAAATTGTAATCATACAAACGAAAAAGTAAAAAAAAAATAAGGGAAACGAATAAAATAATATAACGTCTAAGCTATTGAGTAAAAAAAGTGCTTCAGTTTAATTCGAGGGTTAATTTTTAATAAACAACGAAGCAATAAGGTTCCGAGAAGCTTTTTGAAATAAAGTGTGTTATTAAATCCTCCCTGAAAACATTTCATAATCCTCATACTTTAATTTTCTTGGAAATCTTCACATTATTAAATGACGTTGGATGTTTAATGATTGTTAAAATATTTTAGATGTACAAACAGTATTTTTTTAAGCAATTATGAAGTCAAAGAGAAGTAACGGGCCCATTTGTCACAAGCAGCCCCGCCTTTAATGGATAGAAGCTTCGTTGTTAATTACAATTAGGCCAGCTCTTGGATGGCTGCCTGCAAAAACATGGCGAATGTAATTATTGAACCTGAACCTTGGTGATTAGTTCTTCTGAAATATTTGAGTGGAAATAAAAATCAAAACCAAATAATAATTGATATTGTTGGGTTAGTCAGTTTATGCACTTTTTTATTATTTTTATTCAACAAATATTATAATACATTTAAGATGACATCATAAGTGATTAATTGCATGTTGAAATAATTTTCTAAAATTTTTAAAATAAACCAAACTAAAATTTTAAATGAAATGTTGAGTTTTTGTACACTTTTAACCCAAAATAGAGTTAACCATAGGTGTTTTTATATTTTGAAATAATTGATTTTACTGATGACTCGATCCTTTACAATCGGGAATTTGAGTAGATTGTTAACTAGAAAACCTTGAAAATGGTCTGAAGCTTGAAGATTATATCTAGTGGTTACAATAGAGAAATCAAAACTCTGTAGTATGTGTGGATATAGAGGGAACCTTATCATTTTGTTACTAAACCTCTAGTAGTTTCAAATATAAAAAGTCAAAAATTGCAATGAATCTTATTAGCCCAAATATTACCACACCATCAAACACATTAATTATCTTTTATCAGCCACAGTTAAAAAATAACTTATTACCCATATTACCAAATTAATACCATAAATTCTAGCTTCGATGAGTGCTAAATATGTAGAAGTGCGAGTAGGGGTAGTTTTTATAATCATAACATGAGACTCCAAACATAAAAAAGAATATATAAGAAAAGAATAACGTTTATTAGGAACAACGTTCATAAATTGTAAAAATTAAATCAATTTTATCTGATTATTAAGTGTTATTAAGTGTAATGGAAAAATCCTGAGAGATATATTATATTTATAGATAATATAAACGTCAACACGGACTAAGGTTATATAAACTGTACATGAACTAATAATTTAACTATTCCGAATATTGAAATTCCAATTATCACATTCCTAATATACTAAAGTTGAAGATATGTAAA